>NW_004443950.1:9406771-9427690 GCF_000243295.1 Trichechus manatus latirostris | reverse complement strand
CCTGTATTGTGTACTGTCTCACCCTTCACCCAAGATACCACTTATCTATTATCTATTTAGTATTTCCCCCCCCACCCCTCCCATCCCTGGTAACCAACAAAGATTGTTACATTTTGTGTGTGAACTTTTTCATGGGTTTTTACAATAGAGGTCTCAGAGTGTTCCTTTTGACTCCCAGACTAATTGGAAAGCTCACACTGAACAGTCCACCCTCAGGCGAGTATAGCCCTTGGTCCTAGGTTGCCACTGCCTTCCCCACTCTGTGAGGGCTCTGAGTCTGGCTAGAGTGCAGGTTCAGTCTTTCAGGCCACTTCTAGATACGTTAGAACATACTTCCTGAATAGTCCACTAGCAAAATATGTTCTATTTATTTTGAAGCCAGAGTTCAGGGCCCTTTCCATGTACAGGAGAGCTGTTGGTCAATTAGGGCTGCAGCTGCTGTGGCCATTTACCATACTGGGAGGGAGGGGCAGGGTCACCCTGCACAGTCCACCTAGGAGATCTGTGCTATATGTTTTTGTTTTTTTTTTCTCTAGCTATCCATATTTTATTCATCTCAGTGTCTGACATACAGCACTTATCAAATACATTTTTTTTATTGTACTTTAGGCGAAAGTTTACAGAGCAAATTAGTTTCTCATTCAAAAATTTATTACACAAATTGTTTTGTGACATTGGTTGCAATCCCCACATTGTATCAGAACTCTCCCCCTTTTCTTTTTCACCTGAAGTTGACTGTTTTCATTTGTTCAGTTTTCTTGTCTCTTCCTGTCTCTTATCTTTGCTTTTGGGCAGGTGTTGCCCATTTGGTTTCATACATCTGATTGATCTAAGAAGCACATTCTTCACTTGTGTTATTGTCTGTTTTATAGGCCTGTCTAATCTTTGGCTGAAAGGTGAACTTCTGGAGTGGCTTCTGTTCTGAGTTAGAAGGGTATCCAGGGGCCATAGTCTTGGGGGTTTTTCCAGTCTCTGCCAGACCAGTAAGTCTGGTCTTTTTTGTGAATTTGAATTTTGTTCTATATTTTTTTTCTATATTTTTCTCTTGCTCTGTCCAAGACCCTCTATTGTGATCTTTGTCAGAGCCGTCAGTGGTGGTAGCCAGACACCATCTAGTTCTTCTTGGTGGAGGCTGTGATTCATGTGGTCCATTAGTCCTTTGGACTAATATCTTCCTTGTGTCTTTGATTTTACTTCATCCTCCTTTGCTCTGGATGGGATAGGACTTAGATGGCCGCTCGCAAGCTTTTAAGACCCCAGATGCTACTCACCAAAGTAGGATCTTTCTTTTTTTTTTTTTAATGTTTACCTGTGTTTTATTGACTGTGTAAAGGCATTCAGCTGTGTGGGTCATGACAAACTATGGATTACATTGTGACGAATGGGAATTCCAGAACACTTTAATTGTACTCATTCAGAATCTATACATAGACCAAGAAGCAGTTGTTCGAACAGAACAAGGGGATACTGTGTGGTTTAAAATCAGGAAAGGTGTGTGTCGGGATTGTATCCTTTTACCATACTTATTCAATCTGTGCTATATGTTTTGAAGCCAGAGGTGAAAACCCTTCCCAGTGCACAGCCGATCTGTTCCTTGGCTGATGATGTGGAGAGGCTACAGGGCTGCTAGAGCTGTCCATCTGCTGTGCCAGGAGGGGAAGGGCAAGGACAGTGGAAGAAGTGCTTTCCCTTCCATATAATTTGTCCTTGTCTTTTTCAGTTTGTAGTTCCTTGCTACCATTCTTCGTCCACCATTTCAGAGCTCTTACAGGGCTAGATATAGGGTTCTAGTTGCTTTTATTGGTACTGTTGTAGGGAAGGAGGTCAGGATCTTAGATCTGCTTATGCTGCGATCTCCCCAGAATCCTTCCCCCTAAATATCTTTGTATTGTTTTTCATGCCTTGCACAATGCCTTAAGTAGGAGGGGAAACATTTTTTTAAGCATCTCTAGGGAGTACTCACTCATTTAATTCTCTCAACAATTCGATTTATAAGTAGCATTTATGAGCATCCCCATTGTATAGGTGAGGAAATTTGAGAAATTAAGTAATTTTTCTCAAACATTTAATAAGTAGCTAATGTGGAATTGAACTAGGTCTGTTTGGCTTAAAAACAAGTATTCCCATTCCACTTTGTCAAAAAATAACAAAGACAAAAGGAAAAATAGAATTAATAAGAGAAGTATTTGAGGGAAGGAGTGAAGAAAAGAGAAATACCTTATGCCTTTAAGGTGATAATATGTACAGTCTATCTTTTCAAATATTACATACAAACTACGGTGAACAGTTGCATGTCAAGCAATAATGAAATGTCTAACAAATACAGAATTTTAGACCAGGTACTAGGTAAAATTATCAGTTTGTCATTGCTTATTTAAGTTGTTATATGTTTGTTTACTTGAGCCCATTTTCTCTGTAAGTCATTTTATTTGCCGAAATCACTTCAGTAGAACATCTTTGGCATTTTCCTTAACAATACCAATATTTTGCATAAAACCTGTGAAATTATGAGTAGGTGATTCTGAATCCTTCAAAAACTGATTTGTATAGCTAATTTAGCCACATGAACAAAGCATGATGAAGTCTGTGAGTTATGAGTGTATAGGTATGAGTGTGCTCTTTGAATTGTTTAAAAAATTCTATCATAAACAGAATGGAGCCCTGGTGGTGCAGTGGTTAAGAGCTATAGCTGCTAACCTAAAGGTCAGCAGTTCGAATCCACCAGCCACTCCTTGGAAACCCTGTGGGGCAGTTCTACTCTGTCATATAGGTCACTATGAGTTGGCATCAACTTGACAGCAACGGGTTTGGCTTTGGTTTTATCATAAACAGAGTGACAGGTACCTTGCTTAAGGCCACTATATCATCCTCAAAATAAGGAATAAGTAAAATGTAAAGAAGGTAAAAAATACAGCTCAAATCTGCTCTGTTTATTCAGAAAAGGAATTATGGGAAAATGCCCTAGAAATTCTCTCTTTATAGAGATAGGATATTGTCTGGACATATATCAATAGTGCTAGAAACCTCTAGAAATATAGCTTGCAAGAAACCCTTCCTTTCTTGTGAATTCCTGGCCCAGGCAGGGCATAGAAATATGTTACTGCCACCTGGAGGTTTGGCCTCAAACCACAAACTTGAGCTCTTCTTGGAGGACTCCTCTGACAAGTTATACCTCTATACCCCACTACAGCCAAAACACACATCTTGGCTCTTACTACTCAACTATGTACATGCCCACCTGGGGAAAGGAGGAAAATAGTTCAAGATCTGGTGGTTTAGACCTGAGGGTTTCATCATGGTGGTTCTGACTGCATGCCCTAGGTGGTTCCTAGTATTCCCTCAGCCCATTTCAACAAGCCACATGGGTGAAGAGGGGGTGTTCAATGGATATGCTTGATCTTTTAACTCCTTTGAAATTCCCAGTCTCTCAAACTGTGACATGATACATTATCCTGGAGTTTGCCCCATCCAGATGCTGAAATAGAGGGAAGGGGAATGGGACCAAGAGGAGCCTAGAGTTCCTTTTACAAGCTTACCCATCTCACAGAATTTTTGTTAGGAGGAAGTGCGATAGGTGAACCAGAGCATATTAAACAGCTCAGTATGTAGCATTTGTGAAAATACCTTGTGAAATAAGTTATTACAAAAAAATCCTATTTATAATTAGTCTTTAAATTTGAATTACATAATATAGGTCTATCAGAATAAATATACCAGTCAGAATTTGAAATAGTTTCATGATTGATACATCTTAGAGGAAAAAAATTGGATATAATATAAACAAGATATTAAAAATATATGAATGAGAATAAAGCATTAACACTCTTAACATTGAGAAGTCAGCAAATACCTTAAAGCTTAATGCCATTATCATTGATTAAAAAAGAAAAACCAAACCTGTTGCTGTCGAGTCGATTCTCACTCTTAGCGACCCTATAGGACAGAGCAGAACTGCCCCACAGGGTTTCCAAGGAGCACCTGGTGGATACCAACTGCTGACCTTTTGGTTAGCAGCATAGCTCTTTACCACTATGCCACCAGGGTTTCTTTGTCATTGATTAGGAATTCATATATTCATCTAAAAAGCCACAGGAGCCAACTCTCTCATAACATTGCCTGAATTAAGAACTTCAACTGCCTCACTTCTGCTCTTCATCAAAGTTAGATCCAGGTTACATGTAATGTTTCAGTCACTGGTTTCTATTTGCAAATCCATGTATTTGTCTATCTCCCTCTCTCTCTCTCTCTCCCTATTTCCCTATCTATCTGTCTGTCTATCTATCTAATCTACCTATTTACCTACCTACCTACCTACCTATCTACCTACCTATCTATCTGTCTGTCTGTCTATCTATCTATTCCCTCTCCCATGAAACTATATTGGGAAAAAAGTCAATTATCAAAATCACTTTTAAATAAATTTCCCTCAATTAGTCAGAGATTTTCAGCAACAATTGAATTTTTCAATAATCAGAAAATGGTCACATAAAACTAAACATACTTTGTCGTTTTTATAACTTTGTCTTAATGGGTTTACATAAGCCTAGTGATAAAGGCATAATCACTTCTGTTTCTGGTTACACTAGATTAGAAATATTTCTCCTGTAAAAGAAATAAAAACACAAACCAACTCAGAAATTATAGCTTAGAATGTGTTATTCATGTCTAATATGCCATATCATTAAATAAATTCAAATTGTGAGAATAATTGTTTTTGTCTTCATATGTGATCAGTCCACATTTGACTAGCATTACATTTCAATTGTATTTAGTTTTACCTGTGCTATCCTACACCTTCTTTAAATTTTGCGATTTCTACAAAACCGTATCAGATATATTACTTGTAGAATCCTGTAATTTTCCTTTGTATTTACTTATGCTTCATTGTTGACATAAGAGATTTGACCTCATCAGTTTTATTTTTTGACCAGATTTTGTTGACTGTATGCTTTAAAGAATAAATTCTGGGATTTTAATGTTTCTCCTTCTGTTGCCTAAAAGCTGCAGTCATATATGAGTCACTCGTATATGAGCAAAACACTGTGTTTTAAACAGACAATAATATTTCCAGTGTGTAAATGGTCAATGTAATGTGATGTGATGTGACAACTGTACCTCAGTGCAGAAACTTGATACTACTTTCTATCATTACCTAAAATGGAGAAAAAATCTTTCCTCCTGAGGGGACTCATAGGAAGAATGCTGATTGGAATATAGCAGGTTCTTTTGGGATTTGGTTGAAATCTTGGCCTAAGTCAACACATCTTCATGGGTCAGTTATGGTGGCAAGTGCATTAACAAAAGTACTAATGTGACAACTTCTCCCTCAATATTAAAAAAAAATTCAGATGGTTTACCCTTTCAGCAATTCCAAGTCCAACACCACGGGTGATTTTGCACTTGCTGAGGTGACATCCATTGCATCTCTATACCAGAGCAAAGACAGCAATGCCTTTAGAGCTTCAAGCAGTGATTTATTAATAGCTTCCTAAAAATGCGCAGCTGCTAATTTTCTAATAATAAGAAATCAGGATATAAGACATCATACACATGCACATCAATTGAGGTCCTCCTTTATCTTCTTGTTTCTCTTGCTTGCTTTTGCGGAGGACTTGCTACCAGCTTTTGTATTCTTACCTTCTTTGGTTTGGGTGCATCCTATTATGATACTCTATCTTGATTTATCTTTTGATAAGTGCATTAGTATTGGCATCCTGTCAATATCTCTCTGAGGTCCAATCACCAGTTCATTTTTTATCCTATTACATATGTCTTAGTGATGAC
Source organism: Trichechus manatus latirostris (assembly GCF_000243295.1). Classification (NCBI taxonomy): domain Eukaryota; kingdom Metazoa; phylum Chordata; class Mammalia; order Sirenia; family Trichechidae; genus Trichechus; species Trichechus manatus. The sequence goes on along the minus strand of NW_004443950.1, from coordinate 9,421,906 downwards.
CACTTATAACTAGAAGAGGTAAATATGTTTATCTCATAGAATTTAGGTGCAAATGGAAATTTGAAATCAATAAAATAGAGGAGGAAGAATAGATTCAACAGATATTATAAAGTATTCCTAATAGAAGCAGCACTTACTTTGTGCTGTTGTATGCCAGACAGTGTTCTGGGTGCTTTATTTACATGCTTTATCTCAATTACTCCTCAAAACAAACCACTAGTTAAAGAAAGTATCACCTCTATGAGGTGGTTAGTATTATCATTTCCATTTAACAGATGAGAAAAATGAGGCAGAGATAGAGCATATGATTTGCTGGAGCTAATGTAGTTGATGCATGTGTATACACTGGGATTTAAACCCAGATAGACTGACTCAGAGCTTAATCTCGTAAATGCTATGCTATACTCCTCCCTGGGGGTAAATGAATGTGGGTAGAAGATAAGAAATGTGGGAGAAGGCATACTGAATTAAAAACAAAAAACAAAAAACTCTCCAAATGATACTGAGAACCACTCTTCCAGTACCAATTATAGGTAGAGAACTAAATATTTTGCAAATGTTATCTAATTTAACCTTCAAAATAAAGCCGGAAGTTAGATACCATTATATCCATTTTACAGGTAAGAAAACTGAGTTGAGTGGGAATCTCAGTTGTGTCATTTTTTAACACTATGATTTTAGATATATTCCATCTGCCAGACTCCAGCTGATTCCTAACTCCTTGTTTGCTCTGTTATGTTGTGCTAGGAAAAAAAAAAAAAGTATGTTGACTAATTCCATTTGCTAGCTTTAAAAGCTGTAGTCAACTCAGTTTTCTAGGCATGACCAATAAACTTTTGTTTGATTATATAGTATTTATGCAACTCTGCAGAAGGATCCAGGTTTCCTCCAGTGCAGTAACAAAGAATAGCTCCTACATGTCCCCAGCAATTCTCAGGAAAATGTAGGTATTATATTCTCATAAATAGAGAGGCATATTTTTCCCTTACCTATTACTGACAGCTTCTAAATTTAATAACCCAAATGCTAACCTACAAATAAGAGGAATTAAAGCTTAACTTGCCACAGGGGGAGAAATTCTACGATGTGACAGACCCCGGAATAAGAGATATTCGTGGGAAGGTTACTTGCTGAGGCTGCTTGATAAACTCCAGCCCTTTCTTATACCCACTGTTGGATGTTTAAGCTTTGGATGCTGAGGCTGGTTATAATAAACTGTCCAAATCTTCTCACTTAGACTCCTCAAGAAGGTGACAAAATAAAATCAATATAAAGCTGTCAAAAGAAAGGCTCATCATAGAATTATACTTTGCGCAAGTCACCCATCTGAAACTAGATATATCCTTCACTCAACTCTTTTGAGAATTTAGCCAGTGGAACACCAACAACCATTTCCCACCCAAGCCCTTTTAAGAAAAATACAGGCGAAGTCCTGAGTTGACCTTGTTCTGCTAAGTCTCCTTGGGGCAAGGTCATCGTGACTCTCACCCACATTTTCCTGCCATCTTGTCAGATGAATCCGTGAAATTCACAGATTAACCCAAGTCCCTCACTTAGACATTCTAAATGCACCAAATGTTCAAGTGTAACAAAAAATTACACATCTGGTATTTCTGCATGTTATTTATAGCCTTTCTGATAGAGGCATAATTGATTCAGAAATGTAATTTACAGCTTGGCATCTCCGTTTCAAAGCCTCAATTCCATGGCATCTACCAAGAGAGTAATCTCACTTTTGTGGGGAAGCAGAGATAATAATTGCGAAGAATTTTTGTAAGATAGCCTCATGCTTCTGCATAAAGTTTTCATGCTCCTTGTCTTTCGTTTGTAAAGTGGGCAATATGCATGTCAGCCCCACAATTTTAATTCCCCGGTATGATTTACGGAGACATAAACGGCACATAAAGTTGATCAGCAAACGCTAGGGTGATGGCAAATGGCTAAGGCAAGTTTCTCTTGCCCTCTATTTTTAATTGCAAGCCTCATAAGATGACACTCTCCAATTTAACTAGGTAATTGTTCTCTTCAAAGAGAACATTAGTTATTTAATACCATTTTGAAAACTCCGGAAGAATACCAGAACATTTTCTTTTATCCAAAAATAGTCATAAAATAGACTTTGTCTCTGAAATATAAAATTGATGCCTTCATCTATTGCCCTAGCCCCTGTCTATGTCTTGTGCACATTCTGAGGGAAATATACTTATGTGGGGGAATTAATTTCTACTAGCTATTGGGGTCCAGTATTGAAATAAGTCTAGATATCTTGTATTCACTCTCCTGTCCAAGAATTAGATTTCTCCTAACTATGGCTATGTGTATCTAATCTATATAATGTAATTTTACTTCAGTTACTGATTAGCAGCTCAGGTTTCTTTCTGGCCCTAGAAATCAAGCTGTTTAGTCTCATTCCTTTAGCATTGTTGTCCACCAAACTCCATGGGCTAGATTGTCCATCAGTACATAATCAACAACACGAGAGACCATTAAGCCCTAATTTCTGAACTTGGTCTTGCAGCACTGGTTTCCATTGCTGCCTTTGATACTGATGTCTGACACCAATAATGATACCCCGCTCACTTCACGCATTTGCTCTGTCCTGAGAAGCCAACTGTGCTTCTCTACATCCACAGAAGTGACTTCTTTGGTTATATACACACTGGCCAAGATGAAGCCAGAATTCTGTGTGGCGCTTTTATTTTTGTTCTACTGGATTTATCACAGGAAAGCAGAAATATGCTTCAAAGCCAAATAAGCAAGAGAAAATTATACAGATACCCAATATGAAGGTGCTATTGTATTTGTATATTTATTGCCAGTCCCCTCATCTATCTTTCTATCTGTCTGTCTGTCCATCCATCCAAGATTGACACCATATTGTCAATGCAGATTTTAGGTATGATTTTCATGCAATATTCCATCATTTCTATTCTCCCCATTCCTCAAAACCCTTTTTTTGATAGGAGATGTGAGTTTCCTATTTTATAAATGTGCCATAATTTATTTATCCATGTCCATATTTAGGCATTTTGTATACTTTTCAGTTTTTTGTAATTAAATCTTGATAAATGTCTTGGTATTTATTAAAAAATTCTTTATTGAGGATATATTTCATAAGTGTAAGGCCTTTGTTTCTTGCACTGGGAATTCAACAAACACAGTCGCTGAATTTAAGAATCCTAGAAAAGAAGAAGTCTAGAGAGGAATAGGGGAAAAAAAAAGGCAATTACATTATGATGTGAAAATTGCTGAGGGCTATGATAAGTACTAGATACAATTGGAAGTCAGAGAAAACTTCAAGGAAGCGGTAACTTCCAAGCTCCAGCCTGAAAGAAGAAAAAGAGTTAACTAGATAAATGAAAGGAGCCCTGGCGATGCAGTGGGTAAGTGCTAGGCTAACTGAAAGGTCAGCAGTTCAAACCCACCAGCTGCTCTGTGGGAGAAAGGTGTGGTAGTCTGCTTCCGTAAAGATTTACAGCCTTGGAAGCCCTATAGGGCAGTTCTGCTCTGTCCTATAGGGTCGCTATGAGTCAGAGTTGACTTGATGGTAGTGGGTTTTGGGTTTTTTTTTGGTAAGATTACTGGTGACTTCGTGGACATTGAACTGGTGGGGAGCAAGATGTAGACAGGGAGGCTAGTTAGGAAATTATGTCTATCATGTAAAGCCTAGATGATGATAGCTGGACCTAGGGTAGTAGGGAGTGGGAATTAGAATGGAGAAAAATATTGTGTTTTTTTTTTTTTAATTAATATTGATTAAGACTTGATGATTTCATCAAGTAAGGGAGAAGTCAAGCATGGTATTTGTTGAGGAAATCGTGGTACTATGTAGTTGAATAAGTAACAAAGAGGAGACGCCAGACTATAGGAGGAGTATTGGCTTAAAGGGAGTCCCTGGGTAGTACAAATGGTTAATGTGCTTGGCTGCTAACCAAAAGGTTGGTGAATGAGTCCATCCAGAGGTGCCTCTGGAGAAAGCTTGGGATCTCCTTCCAAAAAATCAGCCACTGAAAACCTTATGGAGTACAGTTCTACTGTGACAGTGGGGTCACTCTGAGTTGGAATTGACTCGATGACAACTGGTTTATTGGTTTAAAAAGCTGTAAGCTATTACTGAAGAACAGGCAGTTTACTATGTGAGGTTTAGGAGGGAGATCTCCGTGAATATAGAATTGAAATCTGAGAGTCAGAGATATATCAACTCTGATCATTTCATTAGAAGAGAATTCTAGAAATGAAATTATTCATTGAAGGTTAGTGATGCATTTGACACAGTAGTATCTAGAAAGGTCATAGAAGTCGACCTGTTGGCACAATAATTTGAACTTTGGACAAGCCTGTCACTGTGTTCTTAGGGATGTTTTATACTCCGGGCCTATTGCTTGAGCCCAGGATGCTTCTTTCTTTCCATTCCACTGCTGCAGCACGAGCATGCCCACAGAAGAATACTTTTACATCCTGACTCATTTCTCTGGTCCTCATGGGACAGGGAGAGATTAAATGCGTGACATCCTTGAAGTGTGGTTTTAGCATTCTGAGCAGCAGCTGGAATATTTCTACCAACAATAAATAACACAATGGAAGGGAGACCTTTTTCAGTTTCTGGCTTCCACTCCAATTTTTGACTCAGCTGTGATTCCTAAATATTTTAATTAATTTCTCTCAACTGTGATTCTACTAAAACAAATGAGAGGTACCTTGATACATATCCATTTATGTACTCAGGCTTATGAGCAGGGAGTTCTGACATTCCCTGAAGATCTTACCTCTCATGGTGGAAGGGATGATGCTTCTACTTTGATGATGGGGCCTGCATGTTTCCCACTATATCACTGCATTCCTGAAGGAAAAGGAAAGACTTCATTCATTAATCAGATGGTGAGCCACTGAGTGCTGGAGAATTGCTTTACTTTAGGATACATTTAGGATTTTAGGAATATTTATTCATATAGTTAGATCAGGAAAGGACAGAAAGACTAGGCCAAAAATACTATTTATGAATCTACTCAAAATCCATTATAAGAAGATTTGATGCGGTCTACCTGAGGAGAATGCACTTTCTTTTTCTTAGCTTTGTTTTAAGTAATAACTACTAGTATATATTGAGTATTTATTAGCTACCCAGGAATTATACTAAACACTTCACGTGTATGATCTCTTTTAAGTCTAACCACAAGACTGTGATATAGGTATTATTAATATCATCCCTGAACTACAGCCTTCAGTATGGATTGTACCGCAACATAAAGAAAAGAAAAATCCTCACAATTGGACCAATAAGCAACGTCATGATAAACGGAGAAAATATTGATGTTTTCAAGGATTTCACTTTACTTGGATCCACAATCAACACCCAAGGAAGCAGCAGTCAAGAAATCAAACGACTCATTGCATTGTGCAAATCTTCTGCAAAATACCTCTTTAAAGTGTTAAAAAGCAAAGACTGAAGCCATGGTGTTTTCAATCGTCTCATGTGCCTGTGAAAGCTGGACAATGAATAAAGAAGATGGAAGAAGAATTGATGCCTTTGAATTATAGTATTGGTGAAGAAAGTTGAATATACCATGGACTGCCAGAAGAACCAACAAATCTATCTTGGACGTACAGGTGGAATGCTCCTTGGAAGCAAGGATGGTGAGACTTCGTTTCACATACTTTGGACATATTATCAGGAGGGACCAGTCCCTGGAGAAGGACATCATGCTTGGTAAAGTAGACGGTCGTTGAAAAAGAGGAAGGCCTTCAACAAGATGGATTGACACAGTGGCTGCAACGACGGGCTCAAGCATAACAACGATTGTAAGGATGGCACAGGACCGGGCAGTGTCTCCTTCTGTTGTACATAGGGCTGCTATGAGTCGGAACTAACTCGACAGCGCCTAACAACAACATCATCATGTTGTAAAAGAGAAAACAGGCTTAAAGATTAAGTAACTTGTTCAACACATCACTAATAAGTAGTGGAGCCCATTTTTAATCCAAGCAATCTGACTCCATAAAATGAGTGGGAGATTACTGCAGATACAGGGTGACATAGTTCCAGAGTGTCTAGGACACAAATTATCTTTTGTTCTCTTTTGGAAATTCACAATAGTAATCTCACAAAGGAAGATACATTATAGTACATTAACAGTGTCAGTGTGTATGGAAGACAAGACAAGAATTTCTAAATGTCTTGTAAAGCACTTAGGAAGATATAAGCCTCTTTGTACGATTTCCAGCAAGGAATAAGCAGACTGACCTTCTGTAGCTATCTATTCTTACCCTTAATTAGCAAATATTTGTCTTCTATGAGTGGAAACTGAGCAGTCACAGGGGTTTAAACAAGTCATAATCCACATGAAAAGAAAACAGTAATTTCTTTTTGGGAAGCACATGGGATTTCATTATTTGATTGGGTTCTTAAGGTCTTGACCTAGTCAGTTGATATCCACTGAATCCACAGTGGATCTCGGCTAAAGCAAAAGGCCAAACTTCCTTTCTTTGATTAGTAAGGAGGTACTTCAGGTAGAGTCAATATGAACTCTGTGGACGTGACAGGACTGTTGAGTAGGGGCATGGACAATCTCCTGTATCACTGAACTCTTCAAACTCAGCTTTCCATTTGCTTTCTCTCCTTGATTGACCTTTGAAAAGTTAGCCATTTCCACGTTCATATACATATATATTTAAAAATTCTCCATCAGCACTTTTAATAGCTCTTCTCTAGTGGCAGGTTCTGTCTCCCATAGAACCAGCCAGCAGCATCAATCTCTTGATGTTTAGTGGTACTGATTAATTTTCCAGTAATATTTCAATATTCATCAGTAATGAATTTTTATAAGGGCTGATCTTTGAATCTCTCTTCTGCCATCTAGGACAAACCTGAGTCGACCCGGTGTGCCTGTATTTGGAGGATGATATTTGGCATTTAAGGACTTCTAAGGTCAAACAAAGGGGGTTACCAACTGTGTTGACATATGGATGTACTGTCAATAGTTAACATAGCACGCAAGATCACTTATACTCCTAAGGGTGAAAAATCAGAAATGCTGGCAATCTAACTAACAAAAGGCAGTCTCCACATTACAATTTTGTGCTCGTTTGTCAGTATTTATTGGGGAGCCGTGTGCTTATTTCACTTCCACTTCATCAGTGGCTCTGTTTACCTAGATGTACTGATTCAGATACCTTTAAGGAACGGTAATGTTGACATTGTCAGGAAGCCAGAGCTCTGCAAGTGAGATTTCTCTGTGCAGGGCTCTAGATTAAAGTGGCAGAGCTACAAGCATAGTCTGAGGTTCTTAAGTTTAAGCCAAGGTTGACCTTCTGTGAATGTCAATGTCACTCTAGCTCTTTTTTCCAGCCTGGCATATCCAAGGCTGAGGAGCCCATATTGGAGAGTGACGTTTGTTGGACTGGCATGCCTATTTCCTTATAAATGGATCCTTCACTTGTAAAGCTAAGATTTTAAGATGCATACATGACAATCGTGAGACAGTCATAAACACTGAAAGTTTTAAACTGTGCATGTGGTTAGGGGGTGCTGTTATATAATAAATAAGAAAAGAAAAACTAAAAGGCATCTCTGAGATCAGAAAAACTCAGAATGAAATTACAGTGCTACCATATGCTAGCTGGACACCTTAGACAGTCATTTATCTCTATGTTAAATAATTCTATTTGCCTACCCAACATCCAGTCCTGTTTCTTCATTCTTTCATTACTTTATTTCTTCATTTATTAAATACGTGGATAGCACTTACCATGTGTCAGATCCTATTCTAAGCACTTTGCAAATATTAACTCATTACTGACGCAGATTTTATTCAGAGCTGCGCTTGAGTTTGGAATACTCAATTCACTTACAGATATAGGTGGCTGTGTGAGGTAGTTCTAGACATTGAGATCAAGCTTTGGGTGAAACTTCCAGAAAATCTTTTGTTCTTCTCATAAAAAAGGACACCCTTGGCTGGCATGGCCTTTTTCTGTTCATCTCTTCTCTTCTATCTACCTGGAATACATTTACAATGCCCAGACGTGCTGCAGCCATCTTTAAAGCACAGGGATAAAAGCCACATGCTGAGGATAGTGGAGGACCCTAGACTTCCTAACGCATGAGAAACAGAGCTTTGCTTGTCCAAGCCACAAGTCAGGTTTTCTGTAGCTAGTACTTGAACAAATCTAATTGCTAAATTCCCTTTGAACTTCAGTTTGTTCATCTGTAAAATGGGGACTATTCTCTAAATAAGAGAATTGTTAGGATTGAATAAGATAGAGCATGTACACACAAATCATGTATTATATATGTGTGCAATAAACTCTAGTTCTCTTTGCCACGTGGACATAAACCTTTCTCTATTTCCATCACATATGTGGGTAGGGATAAAGGTAGGGCATTCGATAATCTTGATTGCCATTAACATTTTATACTCATTTGTTTAGCTTTGGAATACTAATTTTTTTTTCTTTTTGTCTTTGTAGGCCATTGCTATGAGGCACAGCAACTGTTCATACAAAGTCAAGCAAATTTGTCTTTTTAAATTTCTTCTTATATTCAATGGCATGTGAGGGCGAAAAATGGTGCTGAGGTGGGCATGGAGAATGGGGCACTGCTATGTTATTGAAAAATATGTGCTTTGGTGATAGAAAGATCTGCTTTTGGTTCCTAGCTCTTCAGCATGTGAACTGTGTGACCATACTGGCAAGCTGCTTAGCCTCTTTGAGCCTCAGTTTCCCATCTGGAAACAATGGGGATAAAGCCCATCCCTCAGGCTCCTTGTGAATGTTAAACAAGTTAATGCCCTTGAATGCCCAGTTCCTGACCCTCAGAGGGAGCTCCAGAGCCATTCCCTTTCTTCTAGTACTTCTCAGTTTTAACTCTGCCAATAGTTAGGCTCCTATTGCTCCTGTCAGGAGTCCCTGAGTGGTGTAAACAGTTAAACCGCTTGACTGCTAACTGAAAAGTTGGAGGTTCCAGTTCACCCAGAGGTTCCTCAGAAAGAAGTCCTGGCAGTCTACTTCTGAAAAATCAGTCACTGAAAACTCCATGTAGCACAATTCTATTCTGAAACACAAGGGGTTGCCATGAGTTGGGATCAACCTGATGGCAACTTTTTTTTCTCCCTCCTGTCCATGTTTGTAGCACAATCAATTCCAAGTATTTGCCTAGAGTACACCCTCTCCAGTGGTCAGAGAGAAGAAGGACATCTCTGCACTGGACAATTTCCATAAGCATGGAGCTCTATTTTGATAAAGCTGGAATATTACTTTAATGTCTTTCCCAAACAGATTCACTCTAAGTGATGCTTTGTATCATGGGAAGATGAATTTTATTTGCAAAACAGAAGATACAAAGCAATGAACCTTAAACTTCCTTTTGATGCAGAAGCCTAATAAACACTGAATCCTAGTGAGATTGAGGTCTAGAAAACAAAATGGAACTGCGGGCAAAAACAAAAAGAAGAGAACTCTGAATCTCTGTCCTTCGAGGTCACCCTTCATTGGTGTAAACAAAATGGAGATTTGCTCTGTCTGAAATAATCATCCACCCTGGAACCTTTGCAAGTGAATAAACCAAACAGATATTGGAGAATAACACAAATCTTTAAGCTGTTTTCTTTATCTGCAGTGGTGAGTGGGGCGTGGAGTGAATGGCAAAAGGAGGTAGTGAGAATCACATCAAATTATAAAATTGCCACAAGCTGAAAAGATTACAGATTTCCGGTCATTTATTGAAGTGCAGAGAGGCAGCAGATCTCATCTGTGTTACCTTAAATTAGTGGCCTCGTGTGGTTCCCAAAATACCCAGAGATAGAAATATTTAGAATTATCCCAAAATGGAAAAGCTGTTTCAAGAAAATGGATGTTTTTTTGCATCAGAGGAATTTAGAGGGTATATTTGTCATGTAAGTTTAGATTATTACTTTTGACCTTCTTAGTAGATGGACACTGGGCTCTGATCAGGTGGAGCCTGCTTCTCCAGGACTGAGGCTGATGGTCATTTTGTTTTAGACAACTTTCCCTCATTCACAAAGGATGATTGGACCAGTGTTAGTTAGGCACCCAGTCAAAGTTGGATTAATCATGTTCTTTGATAATTTATCTTGGAAAAAAATAGGGACTAGAAAGTGGGAGCTGAGCCAGGGGAATGACGGATTTCTAGATGAAAGGTCCGTTGACCTCTAAAACTGAGGTCCGTGGAGTTTTTTTACCTTTCCTGAGACCTGTAGTTAGAGATCTGTGAGGCACATTCTTATGACCTCACCCCTTACGCTATACAAACTCCTTCTCCACACAGGTTCATGGAACAATTCCTTCAAAGTTGCCATGGGACTCTTTTCTTGAGGGGAAAAAAAATGTTTAGATGGGATGAGCGACAGCTGTCATCACTGCAGTTGATCTTGAAGCCATCACTGGTATTCATCCTCTCTTTTCTCCACTATCCATTCTAAATTCTCATCACCTTCAGCTATCACCTTGGCAGGTCTGGGTGGCTTATCTGATGGTGTGACTGAACCTTCATGTCTAAAGAGTTTGAATGCTTGGTAATCATCCCCTTCTCAGTCTGGGGTTGGTGCACATGTCTGTTCACAATTAGGACGGGGCATGGGAGTACCAGGAGACTCAAGTGGATCACCTGAGTTTCACACATATTTCTCCCTGCCCCTATTGTGTAAAAGCAGCTTTGCCTCCTCCTGCTGATAAAGGGAAAAAAACCCTACCAGTATGATGACTCCTTTTTTCGTCTGCTGGCCCCAGACGCAAAGAGTCTAAAGATCCCTGGAGGCACCTTGTAATTCAGTGGAACGAACCCTCATGATGTCTACTAGGAAAAGTATGCTCCCTTTTGGGACTATGACCTCCAACCTTGTACATCCTAGAATTATGGGGACAGGAAGCAAAAAGTCTTCCAGTGAGTCATTGGGAGAGAGGGTAAGTAAAGCCACTTCTGCTTCAACACTTTGGTTCCCAAACCCATGTATTCTTCCTACCGAGGACACAGTGCCATATAATGTTCTCCAATTTAATAAGTATATTATGTCCTTAAGAATTAAATCCTATCCTTTTAGAGTGTTTCTTCCAAGCTAGCACTTCAGTTGTGTCTGGAAGGTGCAGTACATGATATAACCATTAAACCCTATAGTTAAACCTCTTTTGCTGTAAGTTGGATCTTCTGGTTGGATTCTGTATTGTGTGGGATTCCATACCTGAGGATCAGGAATTTCACAAGTCCCCAGATAGTGGTTCTGGGATAGGCTCTCGAGGAATGTCTTAGTTATCTAGTGCAGCTATAACAGAAATAGCACAAATGAATGACTTTAACAAACAGAAATTTATTCTCTCACAGTTTATCCCCTTGGCCCTGGCAGGCCCCATTTTTCTGCTCCTTGGATGTGTCAGCCTCACCCCCTCAGTTTTGGACAGCAGATCTTGCCCTATCCCCCGGCACTCGTGAACAGCTGTCCCACACTCTGGAACCAAGTTGGTGAAGAACTGACTCTTTGAAACCTAGGAGGCTCTGGCCCCACCCTTTGAGACCCAGCAGGCTGTTGTTCCACCCTTTGAGACCCCAGATTTTGTGGCCCTACTCTTTGAGACTGAGGTAGCTCTGCTTTCTGTGCTCCTTGTCTCTTCAGCTTCTGCTTCCTGGTTCTTTGGCCTCTCAGCCCTTCGGGCCCTCAGCCCCTTGGGCCTCTTGGGCTGGCCTAGCATCTGCCCTTCTCAGGCAAGTGTTCCAAAGCTCTTTAGCTCTACCCATAAGTATCTGGATGCACCTCACTCTGCCAGTAAACCTCAGCTGGAAGGCAATCAGCTCTCTTGCTCCACGGGTCAGCAAGGCTAGCTTCACTGATAAGTGCCTGGAGGTACCACACTCACCAGGAAGCCTCCTACCCAAAAGCACTCAGCTCTCTTGCTCCATGGGTCAGCCCTTGCGCCTTCTCACACTGGTCTCCTGGTTCTGCTGCTGCCACTTCTCACCTTCTGCACCGTCTCCAGTGTTATAGCTCTCCTCATTTCCTTCTGAGCCCTCATGAGAATTGTCTTTGATATCCATAATTCCACCAACAGTCTCTTCAAGGCAAGCTAGGCTTTTACTATTAAAACCAAAAAAACCAAACCTGTTTCCATTGAGTCGATTCTGACTCATAGCGACCCTATAGGACAAAGTAGAACTGCCCTATGGGGTTTCCAAGGAGCTGCTGGTGGATTTGAACTGCCGACCTTTTGGTTGGCAGCCAAGCTCTTAACCACTGTGCCACTCGGCTTTTACTATTGGCACTTTAAAACTCTTCCAACCAATACCCGTTCACAGTTTCAAATCTCCTTCTATATTTTAGGTGTCTGTTAGAGCAGCACACTGCTCTTGGTACCGAATTCTGTCTTAGTTATCTAGTGCTGCTATAACAGAAATACCACAAGTGGTTGGCTTTGACAAACAGAAATTTATTCTTTCACAACTTAGGAGGCTAGAAGTCAAATTCGGGGCACCAGCCCCAGAGGAAGGCTTTCTCTGTCAGCTCTGAGGGAAGGTCCTTGTCATCAATCTTCCCCTGGGTCTAGAAACTTCTCAGTGCAGGGGCCCTGAGTGCAAAGGATGTGCTCCACTCTTAGTTCTTCTTGCTTGGTGGTAATGAAGTCCCTATCTCTCTGCTAGATTCTCTCTCCTTTAATCACTTGTAAGATAAAAAGTGATGCAGGCCTCACCTCAGGGAATCTCCCCTTACATCAGATCAGGAATGTGACCTGAATAATGGTGTTGCATCCCACTCTAATCCTTTTTAACATAACCTAATCTTGCCTCATTAACAACAGGCAGAGGTTAGGATTTACAACACATAGGAAAATTGCATCAAATCACAAAATGAACAACTACACAGTGCTGGGAATCATGGCCTAGCCAAGTTGACACATATTTTGGGGGAAACAGCTCAATCCATAACAGGGCATGAAAGCTAAATTCATAGCCAGAATAGGTGTTTATTCCTGCAGGTCTCTGAGACACATTCTCATGGCTGCCACAACTCCTTAACTTGGATTTTGAAGCTCCCAATGATTTAGTTCTAAACTTCTTTTTTGAAGCCTTATTTTTCCAGTACTTCATTTCATGAAGTCTTTATTCTGGTAAGGCCATGGACTTTTCTGCTTGGTGCCTCAACACCAGTTCATTAAGAGAAAGGGAGGAAATGGAACTCACATTTATAGGATGCCTCATGAGTTAGGATTTAGTTTTACTATCCTTTTTTTTTATTTGCCTGCTTATTTGTATGTTTGTTTTACAGATACAGAAATGAAACTTAGTAAGAAATTCTACTGTATTATAGGTTCACTTCCATGTTAGGAAGGTACGTAGAGTTATTCAGGGTGAGACAAGCACTAAATATGTTCTAGTAACCCTCATAATCTTGGCTCTCTGTGTCATAATGTTATCCCCAAAGGAAGCTTGAAGCTTTCTCTTCTTTTTTTTTTCCTCCTTTTGAGAAAGTGGATCTTTCTCTAGATCAGAACTATGAAGATTTTTGATGTGCAGTATGCAGAGTATCGGAAAACTGGTCAATCGAGGTGAGACCACAAAATCCTTATGAGTCATTGGAAATATTAACATAGGTCCTGCATGGAAGTAAATGCACATTTGCTCCAGAGTTCAAAGGATTTACCATCTGGTTCAATCTTCTCAGCTAAATTTGAAGAAGACTCCCTCTTCTTCCGCCCCTGTTTTCCTCAACAATTTTGCTATATGAAATCAAGCCCTGGGTTTTGTTTTGATTTAGCTCTAATTGGAGCCATGCTTTCCTGAATCTAATTTCAGTTGGAACTAATTACAGGCAAAAAGGTCATAGCTGTACTGAAAGTATTACTCTGTTTAAAATATATTGGCACCCTATAATATTAACTCTGCTTCTGTAGAGATATAACTGAAGACAGAAGAATAAATTACCAGAACATCCTGGATCTTCCTTTTGTTTAAATCCGTAGGGAAAAATCTATACATAGTTATTGATAAGAAAACTTTCCTTGGGTATGAATAAGCATGAGTGGTTCAGTTGATTTGTGTCTGTTACCTACCAACAATGTGGGAATTGCCAAGTAAGAGACATATTTTGTGCCTATTGAGCTTGAAATGATGATACAATTGTGTTTCAGTTGGTGTACCATACTTACCTATATAAAAATGCTCTTTTATAATAATCTGGCAGTGTGTAAGGGGAAAAGAAAAAGACAAACATCATACATTTTTTAGGGGGAAAAAGACATTTAAGTGCATGTGTGAGAGGAACATTTGTCCAAACTGAGAGTAAGCCTTTGACTTTTAAATAGTTATGTGACACCTTAGCTAATGCTGTTTAACCTCAGTCTAAGTCAGCCTCATTTTCCTCACAGAATCACACTGGGTTTTTATTAATGTGCATCTGTTGGAACCTTCCCAATCTCTGTCTGCTAACCAATGGCTATTTTGCATTTCTGGTGTTTTATACAGGTCATTGTCAATTAGTAATATAATACTGATGTCAGGAAAAGAGTGCCACAGAATACAAAGCAGCAGTAGAGCTGACTGTGTCTCTGCAGACATTTGTTTTCATCTATTATCCAGTTCTGAGTGGCCGTATGTTTTCCCTTCCTGTGAAAATTTGAAGTATGAATGTCTAATAATCTGCCTCAGTTTCTCCAGTGTGACTGGGAACTGACCCATATGGGGAAACACAGATGAGATTAAACAAGGTTTGTTGACCTCCCTTTTCAATACGTGCCTCTGAAAATTCTTGTCCTGCTCTCTTTCAGTGGTGGTGGAGTGTTAAGAGCACTATTTACTCATCCAAATGAAACCAGAGATTGGTATCCTTGACTCTCAAGTACCGAATGCAAATAAATTAAAGAAAAATACTATTGACTTCCAGCAGCCTACCAGGGTTTTTGAGAACCATTTCCTGGCATGTCAGTGTTGCAATATATGATTTTAAGGAGATGTATTAATACTAGAGGTTGCTTGTAGGCCCTGAAATATCCTTTTTTTTTTCTTTTTTAAAAAATAATTACTTTGATCAGAATAGAAGAGCAATGGAATATGTTCCTTTAAACTAAATCTCCCTGCTTTGAAAATATGTATGCAATGGAGATGGTGGGTCTACTCAGACTTCTAAGTGCCCAGATAGTAAC
>NW_004443950.1:9359520-9406371 GCF_000243295.1 Trichechus manatus latirostris | reverse complement strand
ATCAGTGAACCTTGAAGGTAACTTTACCACTGAGCTAAAAGGGTGTCTGGGGGCCATACTCTCGGGGTTTCTCCAGTCTCCTTTAGGCCAGTAAATCTCTACCAGAGTCAAATTTTGTCATGCATTTTTATGGAATAATTGGCTAGAAGGCCCTCTTGCCTTTGCATATTTATTTACATATTTATATATTTATTTGTTTAAATCTTTCTGCCTACTGCTCAACACTTCTTTTGAAGGGAAGACAGAGTTACACATGAGTGATTAACGGACCCAGAGCCACCAGCCAGGCTTACTATTTGAACATAAGCAATCAATTAGCTACTGGAACAGCCTGAGAAAGTGTTTTATTTCTCCTAGTATCCAGATTTCTGGGTCCGTGGAGTTGGGGGTGAGCCACCCAGGCCATTTACCCTTAGGTGTCCTTTTGAACCTTTAGTCACCTTCAAGTCAAACAATAGCCTAGTAAGCAGCTTAGTGGAAATAATTTGCCTTAAGCATTTGGCTCTTTTGGAGCATTACAATGACCTTCAGGAGACTACTCTGCCTGGATCCCTCTGTATAACCTGCTTTCACTATCCCCTCATCTGAGTGCCTTCCCGATACCTTTGGATTGACACTGCCTGGTTCAAATTGTATCTACTCACAATAAATATATTCTGTTACACTGATTTCTCGTGTTTCTCTGCAAACTTAGGTTTTTGACAAGTCCAACTCTTTTTGGGGGACCTGATGTTGCCTTCATCCTGTACAGAGCATGTTTAACTCCAGGCAGTCAGATATGAACCCCAAGGAGCAATCACACCCCACTATAATTCAGTGATTTGTAGATTATCCTGCGAGGTCCTTCCCCAAGCCTTCTGGTCCCTATAAAACTGTGAAATGTAGTTTTATGTATCATTTCAAATGAACTAATTGCTTTCTCTTGGTAATAATAAAGCCATTAATCAGGATAACTAAACAAAGTTCTAGTAATTTCACCAAAGAGGAGCAACTTATTAAAGTGTCATACTACACCAGGGTCCTATAACTACATATTCCTCTCCCACTCAACACACTGACATTTTGTAATGCTGACATGAGTAAAGAATAATCATAATACTTAGCATTTATATAGCTCTTAACAAACATTAGCTAATTAATCCTCATGCCACCTCTGAAAGGCAAGCACTGTGTCTATTGTTATCCGTACTTTTCAAGCCTGGGCCTGGAGAAATGTTAAGAGATTCTCAGAAAGGTCAAGATACTTGCCAAAGATCATAAAACAAGATTGTAATAGAAGTTAAATTCCAGCTGAGACATCATGCCATTCAGAGATGTGGACTCTTGGAGGCTTGAAGGCCCATTAGTAACACAAGGCCAACCTGGACTTCGTGAAACACCAACTCAAGTTGTGGAGAAAATACAGTTCAGTAGCCGGAAACAAGTGACGTGCATCCATTGATCTATGATTGGAAGAAAGAAGCAACGAGAGCTCAATTTCTCAGTCTACACTTGGTAGGAGAGTGTGCATACTACAAAGCAGCTTCCTTCTCCTCTCTGCTTGTTTGAAATCATAGATTGAAACGTGCAAGGCTCTTAAAAAATTGCCAAGAAATCGAGAGGCTTTCAAAATTACACTGCTCTTCTCGGGGGTCGCGTCAGACTAGAATCTCCCACTGAGCTAAAATACAAGAGGGGTGGCAAGTTTCACATTTATAGACCCAACAAAACTCCAGAGGAATGCTCATTACCTGGTTCATATAGCCTGCTTGCAACAAACAAACCCAGAACAACCCCTTCCCCCCAAAAAAACTCCAAAACAACCACAAAAACATAACAAATACATAAAAAAAATGCTATTCAAATTTGGGAAATTGTCATGATTTAAATAAAGGATACTCTTTTTAACAGTCACCAATTCATATGAGCTAATAATATATGATAAAATACATTTTAAGTTGTAAAACTGCCTTTCAGACATCAAAGGTTGAGATCAGGGCTGAGATCCCCTGGTTGGAGGAATGAAAAACTATCATGAAGCCAGAAGTACAAGTCTTGTAAAAGCATCTATGGGTCTTATGAATATTTGACCAAATCAAATACTGAAAACCCAGACTCTATTTCCTCAGAAATCATTTTTCCCTGGGTCTTTACCATTGCTGGAGACCTGGTGGCACAGTGGTTAAGCACTTGGTTGAGAACCAAAACGTTGGTGGTTCAAACCCACAGCCTCTCCACAGAAGAAAGATGTGACAATCTGCTTCTATAAAGAACACAACTTTGGAAACCCTGTGGGGCAGTTCTACTGTGTCCTATAGGGTCAGTCTGAGTCGAAATTGACTCAGTGGCAATGGGTTTGATTTTTTTGTTACCACTTCTAATGAACAATCCTAGAACAAAAGCTTTCAGTTTGATGTTCTGAAAAGAAAAACTTAGCTCTCTTAATATTACTAATACCTGGATCATAGATAGAGAAAATCTTCAGGTAGGGAAGGTCAGAAGGAAAGGGCAGCTCTAACTCTGTCTCTGTAGATTGTCAGATATCATCAATACAGTAGTTGCCAGGGAAAAGTGCCTGCCATTCCAGCCACCCTCTAAAACACTAAATGCTGATGTGACAAATCCCTTGCCTCTTAGAGCAAAATGCGGTAATCTGAGCCTTTCTAAAAGACTCTGAAACAGAAAGGAAAGCAGAGAAAAATTAAACTATGAGGCCATGTTGTTGTTGTTAGGTGCCATGGAGTTGGTTCCCACTCATAGCGCCTCTGTACACAGCACGAAACACTGCCCAGTCCTGCACCATCCTCATAATCGTTGTCATGCTTGAGTCCATTGTTGCAGCCACTGTGTCAGTCCATCTTGTTGAGGGTCTTCCTCTTTTTCACTGACCCTGTACTTTACCAAGCATGAGGTCCTTCTCCAGGGACTGGTCCCTCCTGATAACATATCCAAAGTATGTGAGACAAGCCTCACCATCCTTGCTCCTAATGAGCATTCTGGTTGTACTTCTTGCAAGACAGATTTGTTCGTTCTTCTGGTGTCTATGCTATATTCAATATTCTTCGCCAGCACTATAATTCAAAGGTGTCAATTCTATTTCCATCTTCCTTATTCATTGTCCAGCCTTCACGTGCATATGAGGTGATTGAAAACACCATGGCTTGGGTCAGGAGCTCATTAGTCCTTAAAAGTGACATCTTTGCTTTTTAACACTTTAAAGGAGTCTTTTGCAGCAGATTTGCCCAATGCTATGCATCGTTAGATATTCTCCCTGTTATTTTCTTGACTGTTGCTTCCATGGACATTGATTGTGGATCCAAGTAAAAAGAAATCCTTGACAGCTTCAATATTTTCTCTGTTTATCATGATGTTGCTTATAGGTCCAGTTGTGAGGATTTTTTTTTTTTGCTTCCTATGTCCTTGAGTTGCAAATCCTCATAACATGAGGCTATAGAAAGCAAAAAGAAAAAAAAAAAAAAATCCACCCACTACTAAAACTACAATAGCATTAAGAAAAATCAGGTAGCTTACAAAGCCATTATCTATTTTACAGTTTATAATTTCAAATAGATATTTTGCCTGCATCGCACGCCCAAGACTACATACCTCAGATAGGGTAGGTCTGGAACTTTTTTTAATCTTAGTTGGTTGATAGGCTACACTATCATCTGTTTGTCAATATGGATATATTTATTGTCAGCAGAATCTATAGAACTCAAACACTCCAATGTTTATTTCGATCTATTAGTCACTCCTATGTAGAAGATAGATTTAGAGCGATAATATTTAATCACCTTCTCATTAAAATGTGCTTCTTTTTTATTTTTTTAGTCAAAGGTTGATAAGGCCTCCTCTAAACTAAGATGATATTTGGCCAACAGTCTTCTGAGCTGTGGTAAATGGTAGTAGAGGCCAGGTACTCCATGGCCACAACCAGAATGCTCCTTAGTAGTGAGGATGGCGAGACGGTGTCTAGCTTACTTTGGATGTGCCACCAGGAAAGATCACTCACTAGAAAAGGACATCAGGTTTGGTAAAATACACTGAAGGGTCAGTGAATATGAGGGAAACCTTCAATGTAACACAACAGCCACAACAATGGATTCAAACCTAGCAATGATCATGAAGAGGGCACAGAACCAGGCAACGTTTCCTTCCGTTACACATAAGGTTGCCATGAGTTGGAGCAACTAATAACAACAACACACAAACTACCACCCTCAATTTGTGGGCTGAGAACGTACATGAGAATAAACACTCTAGCCATCAGGAGAGAAATACACAAAAAGAAACCCACTGTGAATTTAAACTTTGATAGCAATTTGTAATTGTTTGTAGTGGACTTCTAGATTACTTTTCCATATTAAAACCTGGGCTGCAACTTAGAATGAATTTAAACAAAAAAATTGTGATTTTGTGTGAAATTATCATAAAACAGTTACTCTTAAGCATCAACACAAAGTCTTAACCATTTTGTAATAAATCACTCGTAA
Organism: Trichechus manatus latirostris; assembly: GCF_000243295.1. Taxonomy (NCBI): domain Eukaryota; kingdom Metazoa; phylum Chordata; class Mammalia; order Sirenia; family Trichechidae; genus Trichechus; species Trichechus manatus. The sequence continues at coordinate 9,401,899 of NW_004443950.1, read as the reverse complement.
TTGAAGGATAGAGATGGCACATCATAATCAATAATAAAAGATTGCTTCATCCACCTTCGTGTGTTTTTATTAACCAACATCCAACTTCCTGGCATATTAGTGCTTTATTATGCTTTCATCTGATAGGACAGAAATATACTTGAATCATTAATATTCTTGGGCTGAAGGCAAAAGGGTACTTATTTTCAATTCAGGAAAGCCTCTCTTAAAGGAGACTTATACATTCATTATATTCTGTTGCCTTGCCTATGTAAATTAGTAATCAAATATTCTAAATGGGTGATGGAAAATAATTTAGTTATCTACTGCTAGCATCCCAAATCATAGTTATAGGGTTTAAAAAGTCTGATTGGGGGAGTTTTGTTTAAGTACCTTCCTAGGGTTATTTTGGTACTATTCCAAGTTATTGAATTTTCTATAAGCATCTGAAGAAAACTATATACATGCATATAAATTTTATTTAGAAGGTAAATCAAATTGGATACAAAAATATTTTGCTATCTTTAATTTAGTCAACTTCTTTGGCATGATATGAGCTATTAGAATAAATGAAATTTAATTAACTTATTGACTGGTCACATGATTGCTGTATTAATCCATCATTTTAATAGGCTGTCTTCTATGAGTATTTTTACAAATGTTTGAGAGAATGATCCACCAAATTAATTTCTAATAATTCTCTCTTTGAAAGACACTTCAAATGGTATCCATCATACACTGATGTTTAATTTGCAGCTCTATAAAAGTACAAGTAAAGATGCAAATTCTTCTTTGAATCCAAAGAATTTGAGAGGAAACAAGTAATTTAACTAATGCTAGATAGACACTAAAATTAGCTCTTTTTAGTGTAGAGCTCAATGAGTTTTTATGAATGAATACAGTCATGTGACCAAGAACACGGTAAAGATATGCAACAATTCCATCACTTCCAAAATTTCCCTTCTGGCCCATTGTATCTTTCATTTAGCAAAATGCATTTGAGATTTCTCCATGTTGTTGAGTGTACCAGTAGTTTGATCCTTTTTATTGCTGAGTAGCTTTCCATTGTATGGACATATCGCAGTTTGTTTATCCATTCTTCAGCTAAAGGGCAATAATAACATGACTCAGTTGTTACGAGATTTAAATAAAGCTATTCATAGTACACCTTAGCATTAAATCAAAGTTAGATATTCTTCCTGTTATTTTACAAGTGAGAAAATGAAGAAGTATGGGAATAAATGCAACAATGAATACATGTCAGAGTTTAGATTGAAATCTAAGCTCAGCTGCTTCCAAGAAACTCTCTGTCCTCCATCCTCCAACTATGCTGCTGTTATTTTATGCTTTGTTTATGGAGAGGATGTTTTGATAATATTCAGGGTGTCCATACATCCTGGATTATGACTTTGCTTTCCCTGTAAGTATTAATAGAGATAGATAGATAGCTGCTGAGTAGACTCTGACTCATGGCAACTTTACGTGCAGCAGAATGAAACATTGCCCAGTCCCAAATCATCCTCATAATTACCAGTTTGAGTCCACCCTTGTGGCTTTTGTGTCAATCCATCTCACGGAGGGTCTCTCTTGCCCTCATTGGCCCTCTGCTTTACCAAACATGATGTTCTCCTCTAGTGATTAATCCTTCCTGATGATGTGTCCAAAGCAGTATTTCTTCTCACAAAATGTTCTGTTGTGATCCATAAGGTTTTTATTGGCTAATCTTTGGAAGTAGTGTGCATTTTGCATCCAAGACATTAATCACAATTTAGTACCTTGATAGCTTCTGCAGAATGAACACACACCATTTCAAAAATCTTGTCATATACGGACTCAATTGCAAATCTATGTCTGATGTTGGGACTTCACCCCCATTCCACATTAATGGATATATGTTGAAGTTGATCATTGTTGAAATCAATTTGGGCTATTAACAAGAGGTTTAATGAATTGTCCAGACCAGGAAAATATGGTCTGATAGACATTTATGGTTTATGAATGGATTTCTAGGTGTGACTCTTTTGGGGACCTGTTGCAGGGAGAGAGGAAGATAAAGGTTACAGTGGTATTTCTAACATAAGATTGTTTTTTTCCCTAAGGGGAATTTATCTCACACCTGCCTTTCAGTATTTTGTTAGTAGTTTTATAGATGAACATGAGGGTAATGGTGGTTCAGTGGTAGAATTCTTGCCTTTCATGCTGGACACCCTGGTTTGATTCCCAGCCAATGTACTTCAATTGTAGCTATCACTCATCTGTCACCAGAGGCTTGTGTTTTGCTATGATACTGGGTAGGTTTCAGCGGGGCTTCCAGACTAAAACAGACTAGGAAGAAAGGGCTGGTAATCTGCTTCTGAAAATTAGCCAGTGAAAATCCTATGGATCACAATGGTCTGATCCTGTTGTGCATGGAGTTGCCATGAGCTGACTTGATGGTAGCTGACAACAACAACATAGATGAACATATATTAACCCTTTATAAATACCATTATTGTGAGAAAAAATGTCTTCCTCTGTACTTCCACCTTTAAAGATATAGTATTCATATATCTATGTAAGTGAAGTGTCTGTACACAGGCCATGATTAAAATATTTGCATTCCTGAGGCCCAAAGTGAGAGCTAAGATTTTTTTTTTCTGTTCTTTATTCCCTAAACCTTTAAAGAAATTCAAATTCAACCAATTTTATTTTTATTCCTTGGAGGCTTGGTGATGTTCACACCTTTCTGTGTCCTTAGAGCCAGCATTTTATTTACAATGTATATTTCAGTTTCAAGATAGTTGAGTTTTAGTTGGTTAATTGTTTTGGTACCACATTTTATGAACATATTTTTTTCAATTGTCATTAGAGGCCAAACCATAAGCAATGTGTTTAGCCTTCTGCTCACCCAATCATATTCAGCCTAAAAAATAGACTTTCATCCGAAGAAATTCCCTGTGGAGTAGGAAACACAGCTGTTTTATCCTGCCAGGCAGCCTGCAGAGAGATGCTATTTTCCTTGGGGGAAAGGACACTCAAGTTTCGAGAATCTAGGTACTGCACCATTGAGGAAAGAGCTGAAAAGACAATAGAGCATCTTTTTGAATTCTATTGCTCAGGATACAAAGAAACCCTTTGTTCCGACGCCATGTCCGTCCTCCTCCTCCTGGCTCAATCTTTAGTCTTTTAAAATTCTACCCTTAACTAAATGGGTAAGCTACAGAAAAGATTAAACTTAAAAATATACCAGGAATACAGAATGAAGAGAGGTGATTGATCTTTGAGTAGGTATCCAACAGTGCAATGAAATTCTCAAGCAAGTTCCTTTTTATTTCAAAATAGGTTTGATTCAGAGGGATTTTATAGCTGCTAAATCATGCAGTTGGCAGAGATTGTGCGTGCTTCTCACAGTTACTTTGAAAGATGTCAAATTGGGCAAAGGCAGTAAAAATACTGGGATTTACTGAGTTTGCTTTTTTTTTTCCTCCCAGAGAACGCTTATAAAATCCAGCATGCTCAGAAGTACTACAGTACAACAGAAGTGTGCAGAATTGCAGGTTTCACGGGAAGAGTGTGGCTTTCTCAGCCAGTGTGTTGCAACTACATCTTCGGCAAAAGCCTTGCTCTGTTACAAAGCGCACCTCTTAGCCACCAGTGGAACATGGTTTCAGTGTCTTTGCCGAAGGCATCTGAAAGCTGCTCATTTTTAGCATGATAGCTGCAGAAAGGGCTTACTTTGTTTATCTAGAAGGAAATAGTTCTGAACAAGCACCTCTGGACTGGTAAGCATACCTACACAGAACCAGCGCACTGTAATAACCAAAACCCCCGACTCATAGCGACCGTGTAGGACAGAGTAGAACTACCCCACAGGGTTTCCAAGGAGCAGCTGGTGGATTCTAACAGCTGACCTTTTGGTTAGCAGTCGAGATCTTAACCACTGCACCACCAGGGCTCTCCACACTATAATGTTGTTGTTAGGTGCCGTCGAGTCAATTCTGACTCATAGCTACCCTATGTACAACAGAACGGAACACTGCCCAGTCCTGTGTCATCCTCGCAATCGTTGTTATGCTTAAGCTCATTGTTGCAGGCACTATGTCAGTCCATCTCGTTGAGGGTCTTCCTCTTTTTCGCTGACCCTCTACTTTACCAAGCATGATGTACTTCTCCAAGGATTGATCCCTCCTGACAACATGTCCTAAGTATGTGAGACGTAGTCCTGCCATCCTTGCTTCCAAGGAGCGTGCTGGTTGCACTTCTTCCAAGACAAATTTGTTCGTTCTTTTGGCAGTCCATGGTATATTCAATATTCTTCTCCAACACCACAATTCAAAGGCATCAATTCTTCTTTGATCTTCCTTATTCATCGTCCAGCTTTCACATGCATAGGAGGTGATTGAAAACATCATGGCTTGGGTCAGGCGCATCTTAGTCTCCAAGGTGACATCTTTGCTTTTCAACACTTTAAAGAGGTCTTTTGCAGCAGATTTGCCCAATGCAATACGTCTTTTGATTTCCTGACTGCTCCTTCCATGGGTGTTGATTGTGGATCTGAGTAAAATGAAATCCTTGACAACTTCAATCTTTTCTCTGTTTATCATGATGTTGCTTATTGGTCCAGTTATGAGGATTTTTGTTTTCTTTATGTTGAGGTGTAATCTGTACTGAAGGCTGTGGTCTTTGATCTTCATCAGTAAGTGCTTCAAGTCCTCTTCACTTTTGCAAGCAAGGTTGTGTCATCTGCATAACACAGGTTGTTAATGAGTCTTCCTCCAATCCTGATGTCCTGTTCTTCATATAGTCCAGCTTCTCGGATCATTTGCTCAGCATACAGATTGAATAGGTATGGTGAAAGGATACAACCATGATGCATACCTTTCCCGACTTTAAACCATCCAGTATCCCCTTGTATAGTATAATTGCCATGAGCATGGGCGCTGTAGTTAGAATGCCTTGAATTTGCATCTCAGCTCCATCAGTGACTTGCATAACCTCTCCAAGCCCCAGCTTCAGTATGTGTTAACAGAAATAACAGACTATTTCACTAGGCTGCTGGAGGATTAAGTGAGATATAGAGTGCTTAGGACAAGCACATAGTACGTGTTCAGTAAATAAATGCCATTATAACTATTATAATTATTATGCTTAATGAACAATGTTTATTATTATTATTGTTACTATTACTATCAGTCCAGGAGAGTAGATTGTTATTCGTAAAGCTCACATTTTTTTTCACCATACAAATGATATAATTGTTACCACTACATTTATAATACGATACTTCACCTATATCTTTCCTGGGAGAAAGTGCTGCCCATTCTCTGTGGGTCCCTAGATGCTACTCTGCTATCGAGAATATTCAGATAAATATCTCTCTCTGTATCTAATTTTTTTTTTTTAGTTTCTGAAGTTAATTTTGCTTCTAGAGCCAAACCCATGGTCCCTTTGATAGGTAAAACATGTATCAACGTACAAGAGCATATACAATATAACGGGAGGATGTACCCAATTGGTCCAGGTAATCCAAGAAATGGCTCATCCATAACAAACAATATGTAAATCCATTCCGAAAATCCAATGACATCTGTTAGCTCAAACAAGCCTTGATTATAGAACAGAAAATCACAGCAGTGCTACAATTCTAAGCACTTGCATTTCTGATATCAAGAGCTCCATAAATATGATTTTTAAAAAAATATATCTGACTATGTGCCAGTCACTGTGGCAAATTTTACACTTACTTCTTACTATAAGCCTATGAATTCAGTGCTACTATCATCTCCATTTCTAGATGAAGAAATAGTCTTATGTTAGAGGAAAATGTGAATTAGTATGAGCTGTGACTTTGACCCTTCATTTCCATTCATTCACTTACTCATTTATTTTCATTCAAGTAGGAAGAGCATTAGTCTTATGGATTGCTGTAATCCTAATGCCTGGCACAGTGTCTGACACATAGTACACATTCAATAAATATTTTTAATTACAAGTATAGATAAATGTTAACATAGAGATTCTTAAGAACTATAATGTCTTCATTGTCTATATCACTTTTAAAACCCACCCCTAACTATAAGATAGTATACAAGCCCCCGGTTCCTTGCAAGAATGGTGGGAACGGATTAAGGTGGAAATCAAAACTGTTCAAGCTTCACGGATTATCTGAAACTGTGACTAAACCTCTATTTCAAGACTGAAGGGAATCAGGCAGAAGTTAAACCATCAAGACAAATGAAGTGTTTAACTAAATCTCTCCACTCTGCCAACCAGAATGTATGTAGATGAGAAGGCCCAATATTACAGATTGTTGACAGATAATTTAGGGACACATATTGTAGATTACCTCTTCATTCTAGCTTCCCCATAGAAGACCAAAATATATGTTTAAAAAATATAATTTTGCTTGTCCCACATTCTCACTTAAAATACATCTCTCTCTTCCTGTGACATTCTTATTACAGTACAAGCACTTCTATGGCCTACCTGACCCTGTATGATCTGACCCTGCCTACCTCCAAACTTGTCCTGTCTCCTTGTATACTCCAACTACATGGCCCTTTGCATCCTACGATCCTTTTCATTACTGTTTCCTCTGCCTGGAGGTTCTTCCCCTCACTCTTCTCATGCCCTACTCCTTCAGTTTCAGGTCAACTGCCAGCCTCAGAGATACTTCCCAGATCACTACATCTAAACTGCCCTCCACCTCCAAACTCAATTGCAGTGCCCTATTCATTTCAGCTTGTGATAAGTGTGATGAAAGGAATCATCTTTGTTTCTGGCTAGGCTTCCTCCAAATATACAAAGTAAGCTTTGTGTGGGCAGGGGACGTATATTTGTGCCACATTTAAGACTGATACGAAGCCTGGCATTTGGTATGTCCTATGCAAATATGTGTGATATACATTACTGTCTGAACAGTACAATGCTGGGTACTGTGGGATGGTCTAAAATAGAGATTTGTGATTTTGATGATCTGATAACTCTTGAAATAACTATGGACATTACATTACTTGACAGTTAGGGACTAGTATCATAGCACAGGAAGATATGTGTACCAAAAACTGGACAGAGGGGACCAGAAGCAAATGAAGACCTACATTAAGGTTGAGGGTATTTGGATCATATAGCCTGTCTGGACAACTGCCATAACAGAGAATTTTGGGTTGTTCATAGTGGAGAACCCAAAGACTGCTGAAAAGGTCAGGGAGAATTAGGATAGTCATAGGGGAAGATTTATCATAATTGATGCATTATCTGGGATGGTTCTATATTGAAATCCAATGGGCAGTTGTTGGTGTCTTGGATTTTGTCAGAATAAAGCAGCACTTCCCTAATGATTTGGGGGTGTTAAAAAAAGATTCTGTTAGAGAATAAACAGTAAGCAGCAAGCCATCAGATGGGGTTGAGATGGAGCCACGGGTGCATCATACAACTCTTCCAAGAAAAGACGAAATGGGAATCTACAGTAGTAAGGACAAGGCTGTGAATCAGGGGCTCTTACATGCTTTATATGCATTGTCTTATTTAAAACCCGTAAATGAGCCTTCAAGGTAGGTGAGTGTCATGGATTGAATTGTGTCCCCCAAAAATATCTGTCAACTTGGCTGGGTCATGATTCCCAGTATTGTATAATTGTGTACCATTTTGTAATTGATGTGATTTCCTTATGTGTTATAAATTCAGTCACTATGGTCTAATAAGATGAATTAGCAGCAGTAACACTGATGAGGTATATAAGATTGGGTAGTGTCTTAAGCCAATCTCTTTTGAGATATAAAAGAGAGAAGCGAGCAGAGGCACATGGGAACCTCATACCACCAAGAAAGCAGTGTTGGGAGCACAGCATGTCCTTTGGACCTGAGGTTCCTGCGCAGAGAAACTCTCAGACCAAGGGAAGATTGATGACATGAGACCTTCCTCCAGAGCCAGCAGAGAAAGCGTTCCCCTGGAGCTGACACCCTGAATTTGGACTGGTAGCCTGTTGGGCTGTGAGAGAATAAACTTCTCTTTGTTAAAGCCATCCACTTGTGCTGTTTCTGTTATAGCAGCACTAGATGACTAAGACAGTGATTATATTCCTATTTTACAAATGAGAAAACAGAAACTCAGAAGAGTGAAGTTACTTTGCAAAATTCCCATAGCTAGTAGGTACTGGAGGTAGGGCTCACACCTGACTGTGTGATTTCCAGCATCTGTCTCACCAGTGGTGGTGTTTCCTTTATCCTTTTGGCTCTGAAAGATACTTGAGGATAGGGGTTGTTAGAATTTCATACTTAGATCTTCAGACTTAACCGCTGGATTCTTGGACTAAAACAAAATTATTTTTTTCACATTTTTAGGGCCTAAACTATTGAAATAATTAGTATTTTTTCAGTGGACACAATCAGTAGAACCATGTTTTACAAATGAAGTTTGACTACTTGAAATTTCATGCCCTGTGTTCTGTTACATTTCAGAGCAGTGTATCTGTTCCCTTCCACTGTCCCCTAGAAGAACCAGACTTCATACTGGGCCTGGGGTCCTTGCTAAATGGTGGGAGGGCGGGCACATTAAGGGACAAATGGTACATACTATGCCTCTTCAAGAATTAACTCACTTGTGTATAAGAAAATGTCTTTTCTTTTAAAAGGCTATGTATTCATATGAATCACTTACCCCCATCTACTCAAACAAAAGCCAGTCCACTCTATTTCCTCATTTGTGAGGAAGTTCAGAAAAATATTGGACTGATATGTGCAGACTCTAAAATTTATTTCAATAGGCAAACAGTAATAAAGCTGTCTCTGTCCAAATGTCTTCATCACAAGTGGCTTTTACCTTTGTCATTTTGCCACTAGTGGCATTAGCAAATGAAAAGCATAAGGAACATTCCTTAACTTGGCTCAGCTTGACTATCAGCAGGAACTCAAAATAATATAGATGAAAAAGCATTTTTAGACCTTGGGTCTCAAAAATAATACTCATCGCAATAATAGCAACCCTAACACACACCTACCGTGAACTAGGCACTGTGCTCACAGAATTAAATGCATTGTTATATCTAATTCTTGTAACAATTGTGTTTCCTTATTTCACATGTTTATAAGTTTAGGTTTGAAGAAGTTATGATGTTACCAAGGTCACATGGTAGGACAGGTGTTTAGCCCAGATTCAAACTCGAGCTTCTCTGGTTTCTCAAGCTCACGTTTCTTTCTTTGTGAATATACATCTAACTTCCTGAAATCTTTACAAAGACATGTGCTGCCCAGTGAGCCAGGAGACAAAGGGAAAACCACATGCCATCTCCTAGAACAGTGAATCCTGAAGTAACATGCAGTGAGAGAATTTGGATATCAGGAATTCCAGCTGGAGTGTGGCCAGCCAGATGAGCTGAAGCCTCAGGAGCCTGCATGAGAATTTGGCCATTTTCTCGTATTTTAACAAGAAGCAGCAAAATTTCACACACAGAGAAATACCATTTGACACATACAAAAAGCCCGTTTTTGGGTCAAAAAATCTTCCCTGGGATCTTCAGACATCTGTTTCCCAGCATCCCGTGGGGGTCAAAGACCGTTTTCCCTTCTGGTTCTTAAGTCTACAAGATAGTCTCAGAGCTGTATCTAGCAGCCGCCTCTTTCCAAATGGAACATTAAACATATTTTCTCTCTTGTTGTCTCCTCATGCAGTCAGTTTCCTTCTGTTGCTAGCTTGAGGGGTTATCTCTGTTTAGTCACAGCACAAGGGAGACATTTCTGCAGCCTTATTATGGAGTCATGTGCCTCGTTTTCTTTTTTATCCAAGCAAGTCTGCCTAATGGAATTATAATGCACGAACCAGTCTTGCCATCCTAAAGCAGTACTGCATGCCACGTGCGACTGTGTGATGCCTAGAGTATCCTCCCGGTCCTGAGATGTGATGCTTCTGTGACTAGGCTTAATTGGAATGGAAAAAACGTTGGAATAATTGCTTGATTCCTCTTCTCTCTCTCGCTCAAGATTTCTCAACTTTGGCACTATTAACATTTTGGGCCAGATAATTCTTTGTCGTGAGGGTTGTCCTGTGCATTGAAGGAGGTTTAGCAGCATTCCTGGCTTCTGCTCAACAGATGCTGGTAGCACACCCTCCAGTTGTGACAACCAAAAATATCTCCAGATGTTGTCAAATGTCCCCTGGTGGGCAAAATGTCCCCTGGTTGAAAATCACTCCTCTCTCTCTTTCTCTTTCACTGTGTCTCTACACACACACACACACGCACACATACACTTTGGAGGGACAGGTTTCTTACTGAAATTATCAGTCGTATGCATGGTACTTATGTGGCTTTATGCATTTGACTATGGAAGAAATTCTGCTACCTCTAAAAATACACTGCTAGCGGTTTCTTTAAAGATAAAACTTGGGGGTTGTGTAAATTCTTAGGCTTGTGCAATAGCTTGAAACCATCTGTAGGTGAAGCCGCCCCAAAGCCTGACACACGTGCCCTGGAGCTTGCAGATGGAAGGGGGGAGGGAGGAAATCATCCCAACTTTATAAAAATGAAAGCCTAGGAATAAACTGCTTTTAGCTCCTAAGCAATTCTAGCTTCTGGATTGCAATTCAAGGCAGTAATAAATGCTCCTTTCAATTGCTCTCCACTCGGCATAATGGCACAGGGTCAGAACAATAGCAGGAGGTCCTTCCTGCAGAGGCAGTTTACAGATTAGTAGCACTGATGCCAAACAAGGAAAAGGGTTTGGCCTCCCTTGGGGACCAGTGTCAATGACAGTTCCCTTCTTTCTCTGGGTGGCATTTTTTTTTTCACTTTAAAGCAAATTATCTATTTTAGTCTGTGTGACTGTCCCAGAGGATGCTGAATTTTGGGCTCATCATTCATACTAACCTACTGAACTCCAGGTAGTGGTCCTCAGGGTTTGAGTTGGATTCTTGGATTCAAGTGGCTTACACATCATTTTTGGAGACAAAAGCCTGATCTACTTCATCCCCTAAAGACTTTATTTATTCTCACTGAGAAGTCAGTGTCTCCTTCTGTAAGGTATCTCCGTACTGAATAACAATTCTGTTTTGCACTTAAACCACTCTATTGTCACATATTTGTTTACTTGTCTATGCCTCCATGAAGACTGGGATGATGATGTATCCAAATTTATATTCTTAGTGTCTTGCAGAGGTCACGGCATGGGTTTTGTGGACTTCTCTGTTGCATTTAATGGTAGAGAACAGTAAAAGCTTTCTCAAACTCTACTTCTTGGAGTCCATGGCACCCGTTCTTCCCTCTGTGACCATTCTTTCCTTTCTTTTCTTTCATACTCTATAAAACTCTTAAATATTGGTGTTCCTCAGGAATTTATCTTTGGCTCTCCACTTTACTTACTCTGCGTCGTTTACCTGAATGATCTCATCTATTCTTATTGATTTAACTGTAGAGACTGTTCATTCTCAAATCTACTCGCATCTGTTCTAACTTCTTTCCCAAGCTTCAGGCTTATGAACAGTCTACTGGATATGTCCACGCAGAGTCCAGCCTAGACTTAATGACTAAGCATAATTTGATGGCTGGTGGCAAGACTCATCAAAGGGCCCATCTTATGCTTAAATTAGGTTGATTGAAGACTAGAACTATCAACAAGAGTGTCTACATGTGGCTTGGTTGTAATATGATAACTAGATGGAGTTCAACTTCTGATATAACAGTTCAAGACTCTGAGCCTCAGTGTTTCATCAAACAGGGTAGAAGCTGCGTGACTTCTTATGACCCAGAATGGAGTCACTCAGAATCACTTTAGCAGTTCTCTTTTGGTCAAAGTAGTCACAAGCCCACCTACATTCAAGGGGAAGGGACATAGACCCCCAAACTGTTGATAAGAAGAGTATCAATACTTTGAGATCATGCGTTAAGACCACACAGATCTATTCACTCAAACTATATACTTTATGAAATGAAACGACTGTAGATCCTTACTCATATTTATCAATCTATGCTCTCTTACAAATCCATGCCTTTGCTCATTATGTTTTCTTTGCTCGAATGTCTTTTCTATTCTTATTCACTGGGCTAATGGAGGACAAGGACCATGTCTTATTCCCAATAAAAGTTAATGAAAGGCAAAAGTCAGTCATGATTTTAAATTTCTTTGTAGTTGAATATTTAGGACTTTGTGATTCAAATCTTTTCATTTTCAATGAATTATGCTGAAAATATTTCTAAAATGCATTAGTCCAGAGATTGTAACTACACGGTATGCTAGTAGTCACTGTGCGGTTCTCTGCCCATGCAGATATTGTTAACCAGTCAGGATACTCTATCCACACAGGTCGAAATTCACCTAAGATTATTTCTCAACACAAAACTTCAGAAAGCATTTTCTAACTTCTTGAAGTACAGTCTTCCCTGTTTCTAATCAGAAAGTAACTTAACTTTGTCTTGATGACTTGATTTTTGTATCAACTAATGCATTACTCTTTAAAGTACCATTGGAGGAGATGGTAGGCAACACAAAGAAGGGAACTAGATCCATTGGATATTTACTACATGCCATACCATTTGCCTGTATCATCTTCTTTAATTCTCTCAACAGCTCTCTAACATGTATTGTCTCTATTATACAGATGAACAAAATGCAATTCAGAGGGTTTAAGTCTTTTGGCCAAGGTCACATACCTGGTAAAAATGATATGGCTAGGATTTAAACACAAGCTATTCTGGTTCCAGGATTTGCCTTTCTTTGGAACACCAATCTATTCAATCACTGTGCCTTTGTGTAAAATGACTCCCCACTTTGGCTCTCATGGGACTGCTAGACACTGGTGCCTCCATCAGGTGTGTTAGTAACAATGAGGTTATTAAGAGGCATATGGTCTCATGTCTATCCATCTACTTCCTCCTCTGAGTTAGTCTGAATAAGAACTAATTTTCTAAGTTTTTGAGAGGTAGAACTAGCAAATAATGAATGAAGTGGAAACATGTTTTAATGCCACCTCCCATCCTCTTCCTCTTCATACCCTGATAAGATAAAAAGCAATGGAGTTAATGGTTAGTTTCTCATCCTTTGTCCTGACTACTAGCCTAAAGGTTGACAGTTCAAACCCACCCAGGGCACCACAGAAGAAAGACTGACAATCTGCTTCCATAAAGATTACAGCCAAGAAAACCCTATGGAGCAGTTCTACTCTGTAACCCACGGGTTACCATGAGTTGGAATCGACCAGACAGCAATGATTTTGTATTTTTGTTGTTATTATTGTTTTGTTTTGTTCTCATCTGTTCAGGCAGTGGTCAGGAAGGAACTGTTCTTCCCTCAGCAGCAGCATGGACTGAGTTCAGGCTCTGTTGTTTTTGAGTTCTCCAGAAAAAGTGTCATTAGGCTTTCCCTTCATGGAGTTCACTGAGTGTCCTCCTGAGTCTTGTCAGAACAGCCAGGAAGCAACAACAAGGCTGCCTAACTATATAGAATGTAATTAGAGATTCATGAGGTGGGCCACTCAGGCACAAACCCTTTAAAAAATCTTTATAAATATGTATTTATATATTTTATACAGGCTAAGCAAAGCTTTCCATTTCAAAAATAGTATTGTTGCCTAAACTCAAATGGCTATATTGTAATCAATGGCAACGAGGAACTTTATATCTGAGACTCACAGGTTTCAATTACTTCAGGGGACAATCTGGTAACTGAAGATAGACATTCTCACCTCAAACGGGCATTTACTAAGAATTTCAGGCCCCTCATGGGGGATGGTCCAGAGGCTCCCTACCAATATACATATTTTCCCTCTCCAAAATATGGGTCACGCGTATGATCAGCATGTGTGTGTATGTGTGTGTGTAACTCAGTATTAAAAGTGCAGGTATTATACATTTAGACATCCTCTGCTGCAGTCATAGAGCATCCTGTATAAATATCTATCAGAGTGCTTAACTTACTGGAGTATTACTCTCCGTGTATGTCTACTCATTTTCTAGATCTTAATGAAGTATTTTATTAATAGTAATATAAATGCATATATTTATAATAGTAATAATGATACTATTAGGGCATTGGTGGTTCAGTGGTAGAATTCTTGCCTTCCATGTGGGAGATCCAGGTTGGATTCCTGGCCAAGGCACATCATGTACAGCTACCACCCCATCTGTCTGTGGAGGGTTGAGTTGTTGCAATGATGCTGGACAAGTTTCAGCAGAGCTTCCAGACTAAGATGAACTAGGTCTGGTGATCTATTTCTAACAATCAGCCAACGAAAATCCTATGAATCAGAATGATCCGATTCACAACTGATCATGGGGATGGCATTGGAATGGGCATTGTGCATGTGGTTGCCATGATGGTTTGATAGCATCTCACAGCAAGAACAATAGTATTAATAAAGAGAATTATTATTGAGAATACATCATGTTCAGGCACTGCCCAATCTATACATATTAGCTTATTTTGTCCTTACAACTGACCCTTTGAGGCAGGTACTACATTATCCCAGGAATTGAGGAAATTGCAAGGATAATGGGGATTTTAATGGACAGAGGCTAGGATGGCATAGGGAAGTTTGCAGGAAATCCATAGACTTCCAGTTAAAAACACCCATACCTAATTAACTGTACACATAAAGCAAAAATTCAGGTGACCAAATCTAGAGCTTAGAGGTGAAGTAAAGAAGCTGCATGTGTAGCTAAAAGAACATGATCATTCGAGTCAGACAAATCTGATTTTCAGTTGTCTTTTGAAGGCTAGGAATAAAACCAATGTGTAAAAGAGGCAAAAATTAGAACTAACTTGTAGAATTGTTGCAGGAATTAGATGGAACCAAATTATTGGTGGAATAAGAATTTGTAAAAGTAGTTTCTGGGAATCAAGATGTAACGGAACGCAAGGGCCAAGGGCTCAGTTGTGTTAAGGCAGGAAATAGTAGAAAGAAGAGGAAACAAAGCTGGGGGCAAAAAAGTGATTAAAGAAGCAGAAGAAAAGCAGAACAGGGATTTGTTATGGAAGCCTAACTCTTTGGACTTGGGTATCAAATTTGAGAAAGATGTAGGCCAACCAGGTTGTTAAGAATGAAGTCACCTTTGAGAGGGAGGACTGTTCTGATACAATTGGGGCAACAAATACAAACTTGGAAAAATTACTCTGTAATTATTTCGCACAGATCAAATGAAATAAAAGACCATCCCCTAGGAACGAGGGCTCAGGGACATTCACTGATGTATAAGGTCATGTAGGGAGTAAGTAGCAGAGATGGATTCCGGATTCAGGTTTGTCTGGATCCAGGTTCACAGGAATTTGTAATTCCAAAGCCAGAATCCAACTGTGGGAGATGTGAAAATGATAATTATTCCTTTCTCTTCAAAGGTTATGAATAGCAATTAAGATCAGCAGCTACTGTGTAACTAGCAGTTCAGTAACCCCTTAGTTAGATTCTTATGCATTTTTAAAAAGGCATAGATTGAACGGGGAAGAGATGCTACAGATCAATCAATCTACACATCTTATAATTCTTTGGTCCTACTCTGCCGCAATGTTTAGTGAGTACAAGCTCAGTAAATACTTGTTTAAGGATCACACTTATATAACCATAGCCTAACAATGCAAGGAGTCAGAAAGCACTATTTTTTAAAAATCTTTTAGAATTAAATGGAAATCAACACACTTTACCTTTTTCCCCTCCACAATGGTTATGTAAAACAGATTTTTGGCAATTATTAAAAGCATATTTCAGTGCAAAAATAAAGCAATTTCTAAGACAAAGGAGATAAATGGTTAAATTAAGACAGTTGGATAATTAAAATGCACACGTACAAGATCAAAAAGCATAGTTAAATTGTACTGTGAAATCACAATAAAACGGGAGAATTTTATTGCCAAACAATTAAATCTCTCTGTAAGTGTACTTTCTCTATACAAGCAAATTTATAAGCTTATCAAGTATTTTTTTTTTCCTCTCAGAAAAATTTGTTGCCAGATTAAGTCTTTATCATCAGCATGAGAGTTCTCACAATTGTTTGGACATTTTGTTTATAAAAATGCATCCTTGAATCCCTGCCTGAATTTATAAATCTACCTATTATTTACATGGGGTGGGCAGGCAGGTAAAAGAATGAAGACCTGAACTTCCATAGCTCACTGAATAATAACCATGGTTAACATTTATTGAGCATTTACTAAGTGTCAGGGACTGTGCTAATGCTTTAAATGGATTGTCTACTTCAATTAACTCTGTGAGTTAAATATGAGAAAACTGAAATGTAGGGAGGTTAATTTAATTTCCCCTAGTCAAATAATTAGGAAGTGGATAAGCTACAATTCAAAGCAGCTAGAGCCTACGCTTTTAACCAAGGGTTACATTCCTTATTTTCTTATCACTGATTGCTAGACCAATGTAAACTTGACATTGAAAAATATTTGATATCCCCTAAATTTGCATCTACGCCATTCTCCTTGATAGATTTGAATTTCCCAGCAGTTGAAGGTGTTTTTTTAGTGAGCGTATGTTATCAGTAACAGACAACTTTGTAACAAGGTTTTTATTATTCTTATTAACAACCACCACAACATTAAAGAACCAGATAGTAACACCTAACATGTGCTGAGCATTGACATACGTCAGGAATGATATATGAAGAATATCTGTGATTTTTGCTTGGAGCATTTGCTATTCCAACCAGTCAAAGATTCGGTAAAATGCCTCCTTTCTTTTCTCCATATCACGTCACCTTTTCCAAAGGAAAAACATATGAGCCAACTAGTTAGGGTTCCTCTCCAGTGAATTAGTATCTTAGGCATAAAGACAAAAGGTAGACTTGAATCATTCAAAATGACCCAGAGATGGCCCATGCGTTCCTGTGTTGGAGATCCCAGAACTATTCTAATTCTGACCTTCCGGTGGCCTATTTCTCTCTTTCTTAGGGTCTGTAAATTTCCCAAAATCTTTCCAATAAGTTTGTGGCTTTCTGTTTGTTTTGTTGTTAACACACTGCTTCATTTAGACTTATTTTGTTGCAAGTGAAAGAATACAAATCTGGCTCAGTACTTGTGGTTTAAGTTTGATCCAAGGGTTCAAAAGATAAAACTGAGGCTTAAAAATGTTAAATGGAAAGACAGACTTAGATATGTTGGATAGTAATTGTCATGGTTTGAATTGCATCCCTCCAAAATATGTGTCAGCTTGGCTAGGCCGTGTTCCCCAGTATTGTGTGGTTGTCCACAATTTTGTGATCTGATGTGATTATCCTATGTGTTGTAAATTCTAACCTCTGTAATGTTAATGAGGCAGGACTCAATCTACAGGATTAGGTTGTATCTTGAGTCAATCTCTTTTGAGATATAAAAGAGGGAATCAAACAGAGAGGAGTAGGACCTCCTACTGCCAAGAATGAAGAACCATGAGGGGAATGCATCCTTTGGACATGGAGTCTCTGCGCTGAGAAGCTGCTAGACCAGGGGAAGACTGATGACAAAGACCTTCCCCCAGAGCTGACAGAGAGAGAAAGTACCCTGAATTTGGACTTCTAGCCTCCTAGACTTGAGAGAATAAATTTCTGTTTGTTAAAGGCATACACTTGTGGTATTTCTGTTATAGCAGCACTAGATAACTAAGACAGTAATGCCAAAATTACTACCCAATGTCCAGATTGGTGAAGGGTTTAGAATTTTACCCTACTTAAAAGCTAACAAGTTAGTCTGTTACAGTCTCATGGATACAGGCCAAAGATATGAGACTCCTAGCTCAGAGACAAAGGGTGTTACTACTTACAGGAAAAAAAAAAAAACAACAAAAAACCACAAAACAACAAAACAGTAATCAAAGCTTCATGTTCATTTATGTTGGTTCCATGCGGGTGACGTAAAGGGTCAGTGGTGGATGTCTGGACATGCAGTGGTTTGCTTTACAGGGGAGGAACCCTGGATTAGGGGATTTATTACTTTTATAGTAAATGGAAGCAAGCCTGCTCTTTGTCTTGGGGGAGATGTTACTTTATCCTCCAAATACAACCCTGTTGCTGCAAACACAACCCTGAAAAATGGCCTAGGTAAAGAGTGGTCAGGGCCTTGTATTCTTAGCATACCCAGCAAGAATGTGCAGGGGTGCTCAGGGACTATGGAGGATTCCATCTCCCAACACTAACAGTGCTCCATTGCCTTTTGAACATTGGAGTAGCCACATTAGTGTTCCAACAAATTATATTTACTAGTTCGTATTCCAATAAATTACAAAATAAATTCCTCCTGTGTGCGTGCTATCGCAAGACCCTTTTACATGTTGTTTAGTCCACATGAAATACTTTCCTTTCAGTTCTTTACCTGGTAAATCTACCATGCTTCAGATTCAAGTTATGATCTTCAACATAGCTTTTCCTGCCCTCATTACTAGGTCAAATGGCTCCCACAATTTCTACTTAGTGGCCTGTATCACCTTTATGATCATATGCTTATTTATGTGACTATTTGCTAAATAGATGGATTCCTAATCAGACTGGAAGCTCCACGAGGGCAGGGATTGTGTCCACTTTTGTTGACAGGGTTAGATTCAACATGTAGCAGACTTTCCGGTATATACTATGCACTCAACTATTTGAATGAATAAAAGAATGACTTAAGAACCTCCTAAATATGGCCTATGGAAGTTACCATTTAGTTTGCTCGTAGTGATAGGTATTATTAACTCTATTTTTCAGAAGAGGAAACCTAGGTTCAGAGAGCTTATGGGGGTTCCTGAGGTCGCATAGCTAATAACTAACGGAACTCAGATCAGAGCGCAGGTCAACATGGCACTCTAACCAGTGCTCCTAACAAACACATTGAAGTTTCTGTCCCTGTCCTCAAGGAAATCACTTTGCTGTGCATGACCACATGACCTTTTTGGTATTCCTTGAGCAACTTGCTTGAACCTACAGATTGTCTTTCTCATAGCTCCATCGCTGGATCCCCCAGCTTTATATTTCCTTTCCTCCTATTTCCATCTAAATGCCCAAGCAGCACACAGCAGGAGGTGACCAGGAAGGTAAGAGTGGCAGGGGAAGAATCTGTAATTAAGCAAACAAGGGATAGCAGACAGTATCCATGGGCAGCACCAGCTGGACCGTCCTTCTAGCCAATGCAAATGTGACCTTCTACAGGCCCGCACATGGGGGTGTTAGGTGCTTTAGCCGCAGCCACAGAAATCACTTGGGGCGAAGTGAGGAGGACTGGAGAGAGATGACTTTGTTACATGGACTGCTGTTCCCTGGGCAGAGACTGCAGGCCTGGTCTTCAAAGG
This sequence comes from Trichechus manatus latirostris, assembly GCF_000243295.1. NCBI lineage: Eukaryota > Metazoa > Chordata > Mammalia > Sirenia > Trichechidae > Trichechus > Trichechus manatus. The sequence continues at coordinate 9,382,717 of NW_004443950.1, read as the reverse complement.
CCTGCTGCTGTTCTGCATGTTCAGAAGCAATTTGGAAAACGCCAGGATGTTGACTTTGTTTCCTTGTCTCTAGGGGTACGCAGTGGTTGCCCATAAATAATCCACTCTGAGGCTGAGAGTTACTTAAGGTGTGCATTGCACTGGGCTTAACTTCAAACATGCAGAAGCCAGAATTTTTAATGAACTTTATTTTATAAAGCCTATTGATTTTTTTCTAATTAGAAAAGAAATGCCTACTCATTATAGAAAAACTTGGAAGTATAGACAAGTATCCAGCAAATAAAAAAAATTATCTGTAATTCAGTTTTTATCTTACATTTGTTATGTAATTTTCTCCAAGTTTCTCAAGAGATACACTCAAATCTGCCTCTTATATGTTTATTGAAATATAGTTTGTTTTTTTCTTTTTAGGAGTTGGGCATTTGGTGCTTAGGCATCTCATGAGACATTACCCATTGCCATTGAGTGGATTCGACTCATAGCGACCCTATAGGACAAAGTAGAACGGCCCTATAGGGTTTCCAAGGAGTGGTTGGTGGATTCAAACTGCTGACCTTTTGGTTAGCAGCTGAGCTCTTTACCACTAAAACTCATTCTTGCATTATGTCTTCTTCTAACTTCAAAACATAAATAAAGTCTTCGTGAATATAAGTGTTGTGACCACACTTTCCAGAGTTCATGAGTTCATGCCCAACATCAGGATTTCAGATTTATTCAATTTGTACTCTTTCCTGGATTCACCAACCAAGTCCTTTCTAAAACTTAGTGCATAATTACACCACACAAATAACTGTAAAACCAACACTTCATTCACTCAGGAAGGAATGACTCACAGAAAGAAAGCATTGGTGAATGAGTGAATGGATGTATTGAAGTGATTCTCTTGGGGTATTCAGTAGCTGTAGATAAAAGAATAGCTACCATTGAGTCAACTCCGACTCATGGCGACTCCATGTACAACAGAATGAAATGCTTCCCAGTCCTCTATCATCCCCATGATCTCTGGCATGTTTGAGTCCATTGTTGGGGCTATTGTGCCAATTCATATCACAAAGGGTCCCCCTTACCCACCATGGCCCTCTGCTTCACCAAACATGATGTCCTTCTCTAGTGATTGATCCCTCCTGATGAAGTGTCCAAAACAAGTGAGTCAGACTATGTTCTACTGGGATCCATAAGGTTTTATTTGCTAATTTTCAGAAGTAGATTGCCAGGCCTTTCTTCCCAGTCGGTGTTAGTCTGAAAGCTTCAGTGAAACCCATCCACCATGGATGACCCTGCTGGTATTTGAAATACTGGTGGCATAGCTTCCAGCATCACAATAACACACAAGTCATCACAGTATGACAAACTGATAGATGGGTAGTAATGGTTAGTAACTGTACCTTCACTTTAATTTCCTTTTCAAAATTTATTAAGCAGGCGTTGAATGCTTTCCTTGTGGTTCTCAAGTAGAAGATGATTTTTCCTACCAGAGAACATTCGGCAATAATATCCAGAGACAGTTTTGATTGTTACTGTCACAACTTAGGGGTGGGGGGAGGAGGGTGCTACTGGCATCTAGTAGGTAAAGGCAAAGATGCTGCTAAACATCCTACAATCCACAGGACAGCCCCCTTCCCCCACAACAGAGAGCTATATGGCCAAAACTGTCAATAATCTGAGACTGAGAAACCCTGGTTTAGCATAAAGGCAGGCACGTTTCCGTGGCTTCAAGGAAGATAGTGGGGAAGACTATCACAGCGAGCAAAGTGAGTATTTACAGGTCAAACATGGAAGATTCTTGTGTGTGGATAAGTAACATTATAAAAGTGACAATAAAACAATGCCATGTCTTCTATTAAGGAAGAAAAAATCATCTTCTTTTCTTGGCACAGATGGTGTTAGGCCTGTAAATCTGCCATTCTTTCAGTAATCACATGAAGAAAATGGATAATTTAAGGCAGTTATAAGGTTTATCTTGCAGAAGCAAAGTGTGAGTGTCTGAAGAAGAATAGTAAACATAAATTCTGTTTTACATCTGAGAAGCAAAGCCGTTTAGAGTATAACATGGCTTCCATCTGAGCTATGGCTGAAAGGGAGGTGTAAGATATGGTCAATGATTTTAAATGATTGATGAGGATTTCTGTAAAAGAAACACAAAGGCCGGGGTAGAGCTAGGCCTTTCTCATGTGCCATAATAGAATTTTCTACTGTTTTTCTCACAGTCAAATGAAGTTCAACAGTATAGATAGATTGTTACCTTGTATAAGTACTTTCCAGGCAGCCTGTCAGAATGCTTTATTCAAAGAGACAGATTTATATTTCACAAGGAAATGATTTCTAAAGCTCTTCCATTAATAATTTTTCATTGAGAGAAAGCCAGATTCCACCTGTAGATGGAGAGATTAGCCCAGAATGAGTTCTGTACATGAAATACTTTTTTGGCATTTAAATAGGGGACAGTATTTTAATATTGTGAAAGAGAACCCAGAAGAATGACTGGTCTCTTTATATAAAGTTCTACTTGCGTTTTAACTTGGTATTTCCATTGGTTTCCATTGCAACAAAATCAACCGATTGAAAATATGTCAAACAATTCATATTGGCCAACCACTTAGCTGTTGATGCAATGTACTTTTTCAGCATATTTATGCAGGGTACCCAAAGAAAGTCATTTCTAGGGATAAAGAACTCATAAATAGGATGAATACTACACTGTTTGTTTAGCACAACCTTCTTTGTCCTTCTTCTTTCTTCTCATTAATCAATCCATTCTTTCAGTTCTTCAACAAATCTTTATGGAGCACTGACAATTTTCTGAGTACTGAGGTAGGATCTGAGAACACGGTAGTGAGACAAAACAAAAACAAACAAAAATCCTCCTCTGTTTCTATGTACTGCACGCTGACCGTGATGCTAAATTGGTGGGCTTGACAAACTCATATGGAGGGAGAGTTTGTGGGTAGAGAAGAGTGGCAGCATCAAGAAAAAGGTCTAGACCAGAAATTGGGACCCTGGTTCTTGTTAGGATCTGTGGCTCATCAGCTCAGTGACCTTAACCAAATCCTTTGACCTTTTCTGTAAGGTTCTTTTCCAGATGTAAAGTGAAAGACCTGTGGAAATGAGATTCATTGTTTAACCTTCCAATGATAAACATTAACTCAGTTAAATTCAATAAACAATCATGGAGTGACTACACTGAACTAAACACGGATTTGGTGGCAGGATGCTGAGATATAAAAAGGAATAAGCATTTGTTGTTAAGTGCCATTGCGTTGGTTTCAACTCATAGCGACCCTACGGACAACAGAATGAAATAGTGCTTGGTCCAGGGCCATCCTCCGATCGTTGTTATGCTTGAGCCCATTGTTGCAGGCCATTGTTGCAGCCACTGTGTCAGTCCATCTTGTTGAGGGTCTTCCTCTTTTTCGCTGACTCTCTACTTTATCAAGCATAATATCCTTCTCCAGAAGCCATCCTGTTCTAAGGAGTATTCTGGTTGTACTTCTTCCAAGACAAATATGCCTTTGCCATCAAAGAGTTAACTAGGGAAAAATATATGAGTTTATATCTGACTGTTAAGCAAAAGGAAACCTGTTATCATAGCACTTGATATGACAGAAGAAAATTGTATGCCTAATTCATTTGTGAACCTATGTATGCATCTGTGTGTCTATGCAACTATACAGAGACTAAGCTATTTAAATAGCTCCTGGATGGAATATCTTCTAGTTGCCTTTCCAGATCCACCTTCCATTCTTTTCCACCCTGCGCTAAGCCATGGGAGGCTGACCCGTATAGATTGCATTCATAGGATGATGGAATGTGGAGAGTGAGAACAGAAGTATTTAGTCCCCTGGATCCTCACTGTGACTCACTGTGGACTTGATCCTTCTTTCAACTGAGGTTCTCAGCTGCCATAGGGTGGCGCTCTGCACACAGCCTTGTTCAGTTTGAGCAACCACTTCCTCCACTTCTCCCTTCAGACCTAGGGGTGGAAATAGAGACCCTTAGCTCCAGGGTACCGTAATAGTTCCCACAGATTATCTATCCTCTTTCTTACCTTTAAAAATAGTCCTTTTGTTAAACGCTCCTCAAATTATCTTAATTTCAAAGTGCCACTTGTTTTCAGCTGGAACCCTACTTTTTATAGTGTCCATATCACACTGTAGTACTGTGTCACCTTTAAAAAAAAAAAACAACAAACCAATTGCCATAGAGTTGATTCCGACTCATGGCAAACCCATGTATTTCAGAGTGGAATTGTGCTCCATAGAGTTTTCAATGGGTGTGATCTTTTGGAAGTAGACCACCAGGCCTTTATTCCAAGGCACCTCTGGGTGACTCCAAACCTCCAACCTTTGGTTATAGCCAAGCGCTTAACCATTTGTGCCACCCAGGAACTTCTATGTCACCTGAAGCAACTATTTATTGAACAACCTACTACATGTTAGTCAATACAAGTACTATGAACATTTTTTCCTTTAATAATCTAATAAGAAATAGCCATTTCCTCATTAGAGTCTATGTAATTTTACCAAGGTCTACAATATTCATGTCATTTTTGCTAACTTCTGTTCACAATAGAAATAATGTCACATTATAAGGCTATGAAGAATTCTGGGGCCAGAGCCAGACTCCTCATTTAATCGTATCTGTCATTGCAGCCGTGTGACCACTGGTAAATTACTGAATGCCTCTGAGTCTCAGATGTCATCCTATTGCTAATAATCTTACCTCCTATGACTGCTGAGGAGACAAAATAAGTTACTATATGTAAAGCACTTAGTATATAACAAGAGCTCAAAAATAGTGCTGACATTTTCTATTTCCAGTGTTAATTTATAATATTAAAAACCAGGCAGTGGTCTAAAATTAAGTAGCTTTGGAAATGCACTCAGAAAACACACTTGCTTTTCCCCAATCTCTAACCTAACTTCTCGTGACTGGATTGCTTTGAATGGCGCAGACGCATGCATATGAGGCAGTGTAGGGCAGTGGTTAAGAGCACCACTCCAGAACTAAACGTCCTGGGTAATCTTGGGCAGATCACTTAACTCCTTTGCGCTTCAGTTTTCTAATGTATAAAACTAAAAAAACAGTCGCCATCCAGTCAATTTTGACTCACAGTGACTCCAAGTGTGTCAGAGTAGAACTGTCACATAAGGTTTACAGTGGTTGATTTTTTGGAAGTAGACACCAGTCCTTTCTTGCGCAGTGCCTCTGGGTTGACTTGAACTTCCAACCTCCAGCTTTTTTCAAACTCTATCTTAAAATTTAGATCATCAGAATACAGATTACACTATACCTTTGCCCTCGACCTTTAACACGTTAATATGCTAGTAAGTTGAATAATGTGAAAATACCTTTGTAAAAATGTGGTTGAGTATATTTTTACTTGGTTAACTCAATGTCTTGAAAAGTCAGTCACTGCTCTTATTAAAGAAGGTAACACACGAAAGTACCCACTTTCATTTTTTAAAAGATAGTTTAACATTATTGTTGTTGTTGTTACGTGCTGTCTAGTCTCTTCTGACTCATAGTGACCCTATGTACAACTGCCTGGTCCTGCACTATCTTCACAATTGTTGTTGTATTCGAGCCCAATGTTGCAGCCACTGTGTCAGTCCATCTCATTGAGGGTCTTCCTCTTTTTTGATGTCTACTTTACCAAGCATGATGTCCTTCTCCAGGGACTGGTCCCTCCTGATAACAGGTCCAAAGTATGTGATATGAAGTCTTGCTATCTGACTATACTACTTCTGACTATACTACTTTGAAGACAGATTCATTCGTTCTTCTGAAAGTCTATGGTATATTCAATATTCTTCGCCAACACCATAATTCAAAGGCATCAATTCTTCTTTGGTCTTCCTTATTCACTGTCCAGCTTTCGCATACATATGAGGCGATTGAACGTATCGTGGCTTGGGTCAGGTGCACCTTAGTCCTCAAAGTAACATGTTTGCTTATCAACACTTTAAAGAGGTCTTTTGCAGCCAATTTGCCTGATGCACTACATCATCTGATTTCTTGACTGCTGCTTCCATGAGTGTTGATTATTGATCCAAGTAAAATGAAATCCTTGACAACTTCAATCTTCTCTCTGTTTATCATGATTTTGCTTATTGGTTCAGTTGTGAGGATTTTTGTTTTCTTTAGGTTGAGTTGCACTGCATACTGAAGGCTGTAGTCTTTGATCTTCAACAGTAAGTGCTCCAAGTCCTCTTCACTTTCAGCAAGCAAGGTTGTGTCATCTGCATATCACATATTAATGATTCTTCCTCCAATCCTGATGCTGTGTTCTTCATCATACATTACAGCTTCTCAGATTATTTGGTCAGCATACAGACTGAATAATTATGGTGAAAGGATACATCTTTGATGCACACCGTTCCTGATTTTAAACCATGCAGTATTCCCTTGTTCTGTTTGAACAATTGCCTCTTGATTTATGTACAGGTTCCTCATGAGCACAATTAAGTGTTCTGGAATTCCCATTCTTCGCAATGTTATCCATATTTTGTTATGCTACAGATAGTCGAATGTCTTTGCATAGTCAATAAAACACAGGTAAACATCTTTCTGGCATTTTCTACTTTCAGCTATGATACATCTGACATCAGCAATGATATCCCTTGATCCATGTCCTCTTCTGAATCCGGCTTGAATTTCTGGCAGTTTCCTGTCGATGTACTGCTGCAACTGTTTTTGAATTATCTTCATTATAATACTTGCTTTGTTTTCTCAAGCAACCCTTTGAAATCTTCAGTTCTTTTACTTCATTATTTCTTCTGTTCACTCTAGCTGCTTTATGTTTAAGAGTAAGTTTTAGAGTCTCTTCTGACATCTATTTTGGTCTTTTCTTTCTTTCCTGCTTTTTTAATGACCTTTTGCTTTCTTCATGTACAACGTCCTTGATGTCATCCCACAGTTCGTCTGGTTTTCGGTTGTTAGCGTTCAATGCATCAAATCCATACTTGAGATAGTCTCTAAATTCAGGTGGGAGATACTCAGGGTCGTAATTTGGCTCTGGTGGGCTTGTTCTAATTTTCTTCAGCTTCAACTTGAGCTTGCATAAGAGCAATGGATCGTCTGTTCTGCAGTAAGCCCCTGGCCTTGTTCTGACTGATGATAGTGAGTTTTTCCATTGTCTCTTTCCACAGATGTAGTTGATTTGATTCCCGTGTATTTCATCCAGTCAGACCACGTGTATAGTCACTGTTTATGTTGTTGAAAAAGGAATTTTCAATGGTCTTCCAAATTCTATCATGTGATCTCCGGTGTCCTTTCTATCACCAAGGCCATATTTTCCAAGTACCAATCCTTCTTTGTTTCCAACTTTCACATTCCATTCATCAGTAATTATCAATGCATCTTGATTGCATGTTCGATCAATTTCAGATTGCAGAAGTTGGTAAAAATCTTCAATTTCTTCTTCTTTGGCCTTAATTGTTGGTGCATTAATTTGAATAATAATGGTTATATTTGCATTGTCTTAAAGTCACGCTATTGAATAATAGTCATACCAACTCGTCTTCCTTGTAGGCATATGGATATTATCCTATCACTGACAGCATTGTACTTCAGGATAGATCTTGAAATGTTCTTTTTGACAATGAATGTGATGCCATTCTATATATTTGCTTATTTCATTTAAGTGAGATTATCTAGTATTTGTCCCTTTGCGACTGACTTATTTCACTCAACATGATGTTTTCAAGGTTCTTCCGTGTTTCGGCATGCATCCTGACTTCACTTCTCTTTATAGCTGAGTAGTATTCCATTAGGAGTCTCTGGGTGGCGCAAACAGTTAAGCACTTGACTACTAGCTTAAAGATTGGCAATTTGAATCCACCTAGAGTTGCCTTGGAAGACTGGCCTGGCGATCTGCTTCTGAAAGGTCACAGCCTTTAAAGCCCTATGGTGCAGTTCTGCTCTGCACATGTAGGGTTGCCATAAGTTATAATCATCTTGATGGCAACTAACAGCAATAACAGTATTTCATCATATTTATCTACCACATTTTGCTTATCCATTCATCTGTTGGTGGACATTTCGGTTGTTTCCACCTTTTGGCTATTGTGAGAAGTGCTGCAATGAAATTAGATAGGTTTCTGTTTACATTCCTGCCTTCACTTCTTCTGGGTATCTACCTACAATGGGGATTGCTGGGTTATATATACATATATAGTAGTTTTCTGTTCAACTTTTTGAGGAACTGCCAAACTGTTTTCCACAGTGGCTGTATCATTTTACATTTCCACCAGCAATAGATGAAGGTTCCAGTTTCTTCATAACCTTGCCAATACCTGTTATGTTCCCTTTTTTTTGATCATTGCCCTTCTAGTAGAGGTGAGGTGATAACTCGTTTTGTTTTTAAATTTTATTTTGTTGTTGCTGTTGATAATATACACAGCAAACCATTTCAACAGTTTCTGTACGTACCACTTAGTGACCTTGATTACGTTTTTCAAGTTGTACAACCACTCTCATCCTCCTTTTCTTGGTTGTTCCTCTCCATTAACATAAATTCACTGCCCCCTAAGGTTTCTATTTAATCTTTCAAGTTGCTGTTGTCAGTTTGATCCCATATAGCTAGTTCTTAAAAGAACATAATGCTTGAGGCAGACATTTTTTACTACCTAAACTAAACTATTGCTTGGTTTTAAGAAGACTTCAGGGGATCTTTTTGGTTTAAGGTTTAAAGATTACCTGAGGGCAATAGTTTAAGTGGTTACCCACCCTCCATGGCTCCAGAAATTCTGCATTCCATGAGAATTTGACATTCTGTTCTGCATTTTCCCCTTTTTGATCAGGACTGTCCTATAGAATCTTTGATCAAAATGTTCAGTAATGGTAGCTGGGCACCATCCAGTTCTCCCAGTCTCATGGCAAAGGAGGCGGTTATTCATGGAGGCATTTAGCCACACATTCCATATCCTCCTTCTATTTCTGACACTTCTTCCTCTGTTGCTCCAGGCAAACAGAGACCCATTGTGCCTAGGATGGCTGCTTGCAAGATATTAAGACCCCGGGCACTATGCAATGAACTAGGAAGAAGAACAGAAGCACTAAACAAATTATTAGGCCGATTAACTGGCATATCCCATGAAACCACTACCCTAAACTTCCAAACCAAGAAACCAAATCCTGTGAGGATTTTGGTTGTATGTAAGCAGTGTAAGGAGCTGCTTTCGTTGTTGTTGTAAATACGTCTATCACACAACTGTAAAAAGTTGAATTGGCAAAAGTTGTGTACAACTATCCTTAATCGATGTGATATCTCCATCACTGTTAGCTCCCCCTTTCCCCCTTCTCCCGCCGCTTGTAACCGTTAGTAAACTTTGTTCTCTATGCATTTGCCTTTTCTAGTCTTTTTATATAAGTGAATTCGTACAATATTTGTCCTTTTGTGATTGACTTATTTCACTTACCACAATGTTTTCCAGCTCCATCAATACTGTAGCATGTATCAAGACTTCATTTCTCCTACTGGCTGATTAGTATTCCATTGTATGTATGTACCACATTTTGTTTGTTCATTCATCTGTTGGTGGGCATTTAGATTGTTTCCACCTTTAGGCTATTGTGAATAATGCTGCAATAAACATTGATGTACAAGTCTCTTTTTGAGTTTCTGTTTTCAAGACTTTTGGGTATATACCAAGGAATGGAATTGCTGGGTCATATGGTAGTTTTATTTTTAGTTTTTTGAGGAACCGCCACACTGTTTTCTACCATGGCCGTACCATTTTGCATTCCCACCAGCAATGGGTAGGGGTTCTAATTTCCCTACATCCTCGCCAACATGTGTTAGATTTAATTTTTTTTTTAATCTTAGCCATGCTAGTGGAAGTGAATTGGTATCTCATTATGGTTTTGATTTGCATCTCTCTGGTGGCTAATGATGCTGTGTGTCTTTTCATGTGTTTGGTGGCCATTTGAATGTCCTCTTTGTTGAAATGTCTTTTCAGATCCTTTGTCCATTTTATGATTAGGTTATTTGTCTTTTTGTTGTTAAGTTGTCAAAGTTTTATATATATTTTGGTTATTACATTTTTGTTGGATATATGGTTTCTAAAGATATTCTCCAAGTTGGTAGCTTGTGTTTTAACTTTTCTGGTAAAGTCTTTTGATGAACAAAAGTTTTTAATTTTTATGAAGCCCCATTTATTTATTTTGTCTTTTGATGTTTGTGCTTTTTTTATTATATTAGATACCCCATTGTTAAAAGCTAAGCCTGAAAGCATTGCTCCCCCTTGTTCTTCTAAGAATTTTATGGTTTTAGTTTGCACATTTAGGTCCTTGATCTATTTTGAATTTGTATATGGTGTGAGGCACGGATCCTCTTTCTTTTTCCTGCATGTGAAAATCCAATTTTCCAAACACCATTTAATGAGTAGACTCTTCTTTCCCATCAAATGGAGTTAGCACCTTGTCAAAAATCAGTTGACCAAAGATGTGTGGGTTTATTTCTGGAGTCTCAGTTCTATTCCATTTGTCTATGTGGAAGACCAAAGAAGAAATGATGCATTTGAATTGTGGTGTTGGCAAAGAATATTGAATATACCATGAACTGCCAAAAGAATGAACAAATCTGTCTCCTTAGAAGCAAGTATGGCGAGACTACCTCTCAAATACTTTGGATATGTTATCAGGAGGGATCAGTCCCTGGAGAAGGATATCATGCTGGGTAAAGTGGAGGGTCAGTGAAAAAGAAGAATATTGTCAACGAGATGGATTGACGCAGTGGTTGCAACAATGGGCTCAAGCATAACAAGGATTGTGAGGATGGCACAGGACTGGGCAGTATTTCATTCTGTTGTACATAGGGTTGGTCTGTGAGGTGGAAGTGACTCGATGATACCTAACAACAACAACATGTGTCTATTGTTTTACCAGTACCAGGCTGTTTTGATTACTCTAGCTGTATACCCATTGCTGTTGAGTCAATTCTGACTCATAACGACCCTATAGACCCATACAGTTTCCAAGGAGCACCTGGTGGATTTGAACTGCTGACCTTTAGGTTAGCAGCTGTAGCTCTTAATCACTGCACCATTAGGGTTTCCATGTAGCTTTACAGTATGTTTTAAAGTCATGAAGTGTGAGTCCTCCTACGTTGTTCTTCTCTTTCGACATTGCTTTAGCTATTCAAGGCCTCTTGCCATTCCATATAATATTGAGGATTGGTTTTTCTATTTTTGTGAAGAAGGCTGTTGGAATTTTGATTGGGATTGTATTGAATCTATAGAATGCTTTGGGTAATATTGACATCTTAACAATATTAAAATTTCCAATCCAAGAACATGGAACATCTTTCCTTTTATTTAAATCTTCTTTAATCTCTTTCAGTAGTGTTGTATAGTTTTCATTGTATAAGTCCTTCATGTCCCTGGTTAGACTTATTTCTAGGTATTTTCTTCTCTTATATGCTATTGTAAATGGAATTGTTTCCCTAATTTCCCTTTCAGATTTCTCACTGCTCTTGTATAGAAACCCAAATGATTTTTGTTTGTTTACTTTGTATCCTGCAGCTTTGCTAAATTCCTCTATTAGCTCTAGAAGTTTTCTTGTGGACTCTGGGCTTGTCTATATAAAGGATCATATAATCCATGACTAGAGATAGCTTTACTTCTTCTTTTCCAATCTGGATACTTTTATATCTTTTTCTTGTCTTATTGCTCTGGCTAGGACTTCTAATACAATATTGAATGGAAGTGGTGACAATAGTAACACTTGTCTTGTTCCCAGTTTCTAGGTAAAAGCTCTCAGTCTTTCTCCATTAAGTATAATGTTGACTGTTGGCTTTTCATATATGCCCTGAATTATACTGAGGTATTTCCCTTCTATTCTAATCTTCTTTAAGATTTTCATCAAGAAAAGGTGTTGGATTTTATCAAATGCTTTTTCTGCATCCATAGAGATGATCATGTAGTTCTTTCCCTTTATTCTATTGATGTGGTGTATTATGTTGATTGATTTTCTAATATCGAATCATTCCTACATTCCTGGAATAAATCCTACTTGTTCATAGTGTATGATTCTTTTAATATGCTGTTGGATTCTGTTTGCTCATATTTTGTTGAGGATTTTTGTTCCAGCCAAAAGGCAGAGAGTGGCAGAATGAATATGAATCCATAAGAAAAGAACACTACAGGCCAATATCTCTTATGAATCTATATTATTCATTATCTTATATTCATAAGAGACATTGGCCTGTTATTTTATTTTCTTGTGATGTGTTTGTCTGTTTTGGGTATCAGGGTTATGTTTGCTTCATACAGTGAATTAAGGAGTATTCCTTCTTTATCTATCTTTTGGAAGAGTTTAAACAGTACTGGTGTCAATTCTTCTCTAAATGTTTGGTACAATTTCCCGGTGAAGTCATCTGGTCCAGAACTTTTGTTGTTGTTGTTGGGAAGTTTTTGATCACTGATTCAATCTCTTCACTTGTTATGGATCTGTTGAGACTTTCTATTTCCTCTTGAGTCAGTTTGGGTAGGTTTTTGTGCTTCTAAGAATGTGTCCATTTCATCCAGGTTATCCAGTTTTTCTGCCATACGGTTGGTCATAATATTCTGTCTTAATTTTCTTTCTTTCTATCAGGTCAGTTGTAATGTTCCCTTTTTTATTTTTTATCTTGGTTATTTGAGTCTTTTCTTTGTCAGTCTAGCTAAAGTTTTGTGAATTTTTTGATCTTTTCAAAGAACCAACTTCTGTTTTAAAAAACTCTCTCTATTGTTTTTCTGTTTTCAATTTTATTTATTTCTGCTCTGATCTTTGTTATTTCTTTTCTTCTGGTAGGTATAGGCTTAGTTTGTTCTTCTCTTTCTAGTTCCTGGAGTTGCCAAGTTAGGCTGTTGATTTGAGATCTTCCTTCTTCATGTAGGCATTTATTGCTGTAAGTTTCTCTCTGAGTACTGCCTTCATTGCATTCCATAAGTTTTGGTATGTTGCGTTTTCAGTTTCATTTCACTCTAGGAAATTTATAATTTCTTCCTTGACCCATTGTTTAATAGTGTGTTGTTTAATTTCCATATGTTTATGCTTTTTCCAGTTTTTTTCTGTTATTGATTTCTAGCTTCACTCCATTGTGGTCAGAGAAAATACTTTGTATGATTTCAATCTTTTTAAATTTATCTAGACTGGCTTTGTGACCTAACATGTGGACTATCCTGAAGAATTATCCATAAGCACTGGAGTAGAATGTATATTGTGTTGTTTTTGGGTGTAATTTTCTATATATGTCTATTAAGTCTAGTTGGTTGATAGTGTCATTTGAGTTCTTTGTTTCCTTATTGATCTTCTTTCTAGAGGTTCGGTCCAATATTGAAAGTGGTGTATTGAAGTCTCCAACTATTGTTGTAGAACTATCTGTTTCTCCCTTTAATTCTATCAGTATTTGCTTTATATATTTAGGTGCCCTGATGTTGGGTGCCTATATATTTATGATTGTTAAATCTTCTTGATTAATTGACCCTTTTATCACTCTATAATGTCCATCTTTATCTCTTCTAACCAATTTTGTCTTAAAGGCTACCTTGTCTAATATAAAGATTGCCACTCTAGCTCTCTTTTGGTTACTATTTGCATGGAATACTTTTTTTTTTCATCCTTTCATGTTCAGCCTATTTTGTGACCTGGGGTTTAAGGTGTGTCTATTGTAAACAGCATATGGCTGGATCATTTTTTTCTTTCTTTCTTTTAAATCAGTTCTGTGGCTCTGCCTTTTGATTAGAGCATTTAGTCCATTTACACTCACTGTAATTACTGATAAGAAGTGACTTTTACTTCTACCATTTTATTTTTTTTGTGTGTGTGTCTTAGTCTTCTTTGTCTTTGTCCTTTACTACTGCTTGATTTTTTGTTTTGTTGGTTTATTGTAGTGAACCTTTTTGGTTCCTTTCTCCTTTCCTTTTGTGTATTTTTTTATATATTTTCTTAGTGGTTACCATGAATATTACATTTAACAGCTTATATTTATAACATTATAGGGTAAATTGGTACCAACTTAACTTCAATAATATATAAGAAATTGTATGTCTATGTCATTACTCTACCCCCTTTTTGTTGTTATCACTAATTATGTCTTTATATTTCATGTGCCCTGTAACATAATTTAATCCTTGCTTTTTGTATATTTGTTATTAAAAAACATTTAGAATTATCAATCATGAATATTTTATTACTAGCCCTTGAACTTATCCATACATTTTCCATTTTTATGGATCTTTCTTTTTAGGTATGGCTTTGAATTGCTTTCTAGTGTCTTTTCCCTTCCATCTACAGAATTCCCATTACTACCTTTTGTAGGACTGGTCTGGTGGATATGAACTCTCTCAGCTTCTGTTTGTCTGGAAATACTTTAATTTCTTCCTCATTCTTGAAGGATAGTTTCATTAGGTATAGAATTATTGGTTGGTAATTTTTTTTCTTTCAGCACTTTAAATATATCATTCCATTGCTTTCTGCCTGTCAATGTTTCTGAGGATAAATCAGCATTTAACCTTATTGGGGATCCTTTGTATGTGACTGTTTGCCTTTCTCTGATTGCTTTCAGGATTCTCTCTTTATCTTTACTTTTTGAGAGCCTAACTATGATGTGTCTTGGTGTAGATCTCTTTGGGTTTATCTTGCTTGAGGTTCTTTGAGTTTCTTGGATGTGTAGATTCATGTCCTTTGTTAGATTGGGGAAATTTTGTCATTATTTCTTCAAATATTTTTTCTGTTGCTTTCCCTCTCTCATTTCCTCCTGGAATTCCCATAATGTGTATATGAGGTCTCTTGTCGTTGTCCCATAATTCCATTAAACTATGCTTGGACTTCTTAAGCATCCGTTCTTGTTGCTCTTCAGCATCTGTAATTTTAACTATCTTGTCCTCTAATTCCCTAACTCTTTCTTCTGCCTGATTAAGTCTGTTGGTAAGTCCTTCTATTGTGTTTCTCATTTCAGTTATTATCCCTTTTAGTTGCAGTCTCTTTTTTTAGATCCTCATTTTGTTCTTGCTTTGTTTTCCTTTTAGCTCTTTGTCTATGTTTACCCTCAGTTATTTAATTATGTTCCATGTTGTTGTATTATATTCTTTGATTTTTTTCATTATCTGGTCATCCCTAGATCACTCCCTTTGTCACGTTTGTTTGGATGGACCATTATTTTCTGTTATTTGTGTGTCTTGTGATTTTTTTTTGTTGGGGCATTGGAATTTTTATTATTTTTTTATTGTACTTTAGATGAAGCTTTACAGAACACATAGTTTCTCATTAAACAGTTAATACACATATTGTTTTATGACAATGGTTAACAACCTCATGACATGTCAATGCTACCCCTTCTCAACCTTGGGTTCCCTATTACCAGCTTTCCTGTCCCCTCCTGGGGGGCATTGGAATTTTTGAGGGTGTTAACTTTCAGTGTTCTCCAGTATTTGGTGTTTCTGTCCACACTACTTTCTGCAAAAAACTCTTAGGCAGGCAGAGCTTTTGACCTTTGCTTGGTGTTTCCTCTCCCTCTCTGTGACAGCTCCTTCTCCCTCCCTGGTTTAATTAGGATTTGAAAGTTTCTGGTCTTGGTTTTCAAACTTGCAATCTCTTCCAAACACACCAGAGAATATGCTGTGGTCAGTCTGTCCACCAGTGAGCATCGCCACTCAGGTGAGATATTGTGTACTAATCAATCTGTCCACCAGGGACACAGTCCTGTCTCTCTAATTATTACTCCCTTCCCTTCTCTGTTTCTGTAACCACATTTTTAGTTGGAAAGTTCACAACCAGCAAGCCCCCTTTGGGGCTAGGTGTTGCCTTTCTGGCTTGCCTAAGGTTCCTACCCTGCTCTGTGAGGACTGCTTATATCTGGCATTCAGTGGAAGCACAGGCAGACATTCCTCTGTTTCAGGAGAAGCAGGAGCTGGCACTCTCCAGAAGGACTTCTGAGAGATGTCTTGTTGGTTTTAGAGCCTCAATGGCCTTATCATGGTTGGGGGGAGTAGCCTCCACTTAAGTGACCCAACTCCACTGTAGGGAACCTTCTGTAGGAGTTTGTATCAGTCCAGCAGCTGACAGTTACTGGTTGGGAGAGGGGTTGTCACACTCCAAATGGACCCGCAGGGAGGTCTGTCTTGTTGCTATCAAAGCGTGCCCTGTAGTATGTTGGTTGTGGGTATAGCTTCCACTCAAAATGTCTGTTTCCTAGCACACAGCAGCCTCAGTCAGCAGTCCTCAGGGCTGACTGGAAGGGGGAGCAGACAAACATAAACTGATCCCCAGGGAAGTCTGTCCTGTTGGTTTCAGAGGCCTGAGCTTTGGGGTGCACAGGGAGGCAAGTAGAGTGCTGATTATTGGAACAGACCACTGCAGCGGCTTTCTGTAGCTTTGAAACAGCCTGGCAATCAACAAGTACTAGGTGGGGGAGGAGGTGTCACACTCTGGTCAGATCCCCATGGAGATCTGCCTTGTTGCTATCAGAATCCCCCTGGTAGATTCTTGGCTGTGAGTGCAGCCTCCACTCAAGGTTCCTGTTTCCTAGCACACAGTAGCCTCAGTCAGCAGTCCTCAGCACTAACCAGAAGTGAAGTCAGACTAATTCTAACTGACCCCCAAGGAAATTTGTCCTGCTAGTTTCAAAGGCCAGAGCTAGGGGATGTGCAGGGAGGCAAGTAATGTGCTGACTATGGGAGCAGACTCCATTGTATGGGCCTCATGTAGCAATTCACAGCAGGCTTGCCACCAGCAGTGTCTGGGGGAGGTGCTGACACACTCTAAATGGATCCCTGGGGAGGTCTGGCTTCTTGTTATCAGAGCCCCCCTATAGTATGTTGGCTGTGGATGTAGCCTCCACTAAGGAAGTCTGCTTCCTGGCACACAACAGCCTCAGTCAGCAGTCATCAGAACCGACTGGAGGCAGTTACAAACAGACAAGACCTGCCTCTCTGGGAGGTTTGTCCTGTTGATTTCAGAGGCCTGAGCTATGGGGTGAGTATGGAGGCAGGTAAAATGTTGACTATGAGAGCAGACTCCACTGCATGGGCATTCTGTAGCAATTTGCAGTAGGCTTGCTGTAGACAGTGTCCAGGTGGGGGACATGCTGGCACACTCCAAATGGACCCCCAGAGAGGTTTACCTTGTTGATTTTAGAGCAGAAGCTTGAAGTCCTCTCCTTTTGTACAGACAGAGGCTGTGGTAGTTAAGAAACAGCATCCTTTTCTGGGGCCACTTCTCCAGCTCACAGCGGCTGGTGGCCCACGTGGCTGGGGGACAGGAAGGGGTAGGAACAATGGGAGAAACAAATTTTTTACCGTATGCGACTCGTTGTTGATTTGTTGATTCTTGCCTGTCTGTAGTTCCCTGCTGTTTCGCTCTGCTCCTCCATTCAGAATCCCTCAAAACCCAGGACCATTTCCTTGTTGTATTTCTTGTAGTATTTGTGGGGGAAGGTCAGAACAATGGTTTATTTGCACTGCCGTCTTCTCAGAATTCCATCACCCACTTTCATTTGATATCAACATTTACTAAACAATTACTATTTATCAAACCTTGATCATGACAGGAGTGACTTCATTTTATTCACCCTGAGCCAATTACAGCATGCCATACTTACTAGTAGTCATGAAAGCAGTTTCTTTCCTTTCCTTTGGGGGCTTTTCTGCAGCAGTATCTTTCTTTCTCGTTTTCTCCCCTTCCTCTTGACTCCTGTGATCCCCACACCTTTATCACCTTCATTTCGTCTTAGATGGATTTATATGAAGCTTCCTGTTAACAAGAGAGAATGGGAGATTTATATGATGACATATATAACAACAACAACAACAAACCCATTACCTTCGAGTTGATTCTGACTTATAGTGACCACATAGGACAGAGTAGAACTGCCCCATAGAGTTTCCAAGGAGCGGCTGGTGGATTCAAACTGCTAACCTCTTCTCTAGCAACCTAACACTTAACCACTATGCCACAAGGGCTCCAATGACATATACATATACATACATATGTACCTGTACATGTACATATACATATACATACGTATATATTTTTTAAGCTAACAGCTAGAAAATATTGAAGACTTAGTTTTTTAATTTTTTTTGCTGAAAGCAATATCTGCTTTAATTCTGGTTTTGAACATGTTCATCCCTTCTCTTTTTGATTAAGGCTTACAATGTGTTTATGTCTCACTCTATCTGTGCATTCATCTGCAGGTATTCTCATGCCCAGATGGGGCATAAGTCTTAAATAAATAAATAAAGATAAAATGGGGCATAAGTCTTAAATAAATAAATTATGATAAAAGATCACTACTCTGGTTAGCTTATTACATAAAAATGAATCAAGTAAACATACAAATGTATAAGAATTCTGAAACAAAATACCATCAGCTTTTTTTAAAAAAAAATCACATTTATTTTAAATCACAACATACTATCCTGTGGAAATTCAATTCAGTGATAAAAATAACAGAACTATCTAAATTTGTGGAATGCTCAAATTACCTTCCTCCTCCTGCCAAATTAAAAAAAAAAAGTTTTTTGAAATAATATGCATTTAACTGAGTTAGATTTTAATGTCTGGAACAGCTAGATTTCCCCAGAGTTGCATCAGATATCAAAATTGAGGGTTATTAACATTACAAAGAGCACCACTGTCCTACAGAGTCCCCTTTATCATTTTGAGCAGCTGCCTCAAGGCAACACATTTAACCTTGGGAAATGAGATATAAATTCTGGTAGTCAAACCCTGCTAGTAGATTCCCTCAACTGGGATCTACTGTAAAGCTTTATATAGCTGTAACATAGGAGAATTATGAGACTCTTATTATTATTTGATGTTTATCAGTTCCATTCATCACTTCTAAATCTCTCCAATACTGTTACTTTTACTTATAAATAGCAATATTCCATTTGCTGGTAGGACACAGTTTTCCCCACTGAGAATGTTATTAAGAAGAAAGTTCTCTGGGGAAGGTGTGCTAAATATTTAAAAATAGTTACTTGATTATTTCCTTCCTGGAGTTTTAGAGCAAGATGCTAAATTTGACTTTTATTTTTGCTGAATTTTAGTGTGTTTTCTATTTTGGTTGGAAAAGTCCATCATTTGCATGATTACTTAAGATTCTTGTTGTTAGCTATTGTTGAGTAGGCTCCCTGAATCATGGTGACCCCATGTCCTTCACCATTTCTATGATAAGTTGCAGATCGGACCATAGGGTTAACACTGGCTGAGTTTTCAGAAGTAGATCCCCAGGACTTTCTTACTAGTCTGTCTTAGTCTGGAAGCTCCTTTGAAACCTGTTCGGCATCGTACCAACATGGAAGCCTCTACTAACAGATGGGTAGTGGCTGTGCATGCGATGTATTGTTGTTTGGGAATTGAGTCCCTCTCCTGCATATATGGTAAGAATTATACCACTTAACCACCACTGCCCCCTACCTAAGATTAACCCATTGCTGTCGAGTTGATTCTGACTCATAGCGACCCCGTAGGACAGAGTAGAACTGCCCATAGGGTTTCCAAGGAGTAGCTGGTGGATTTGAGCTGCCGACTTTTTGGTTTACAGCCAAGCTCTTAACCACTGTGCCACCAGGGATCCAGCCTAAAATTCCCATTGCCCGTTGTGGTCGAGTCGATTCCAAGTCATAGCTACCTTATAGGACAGAGTAGAACTGCCCCATAGGGTTTCCAAGCAGCGCCTGGTGGATTCAAACTGCCAACCTTTTGGTTAGCAGCGTAGCTCTTAACTACTGCGCCAGCAGGGTTTCCAGCTTAAGATTAGAAATCACTTAAAAACAATGCCGGTGACAGAGTGGTGAAAACGCTTGCTCAAAAAATGGCTGGTGTCACTAACCATTGCCATAAATCTTTAAAAAGAAAAACTTGGCAATATTTCTCAAGAGGCTTAGGACTTTTTATAGCTTTGATCCATTTATTTCAGTTCTGGGAATCTATCTTTAAAAGATGCTATTAATTATGAAGAGCTACTATTTTATGCCAGATGTTATCTTCTTTAATTCTTAAAACAACCAATTAGGAAATGGAGGCACAGAGAGTTTTAGGAGCTGTCTAAGATTCCACATATAGGAAATACTAGAATCAAGACTGGAAATAAGGAAATCTAACACCCGTGTTTGAGCATATAACCATTACATCTCAACATTGTGTAGCATTGTATCTCATAAAATATTTTATTGCCATTTTATTTATCATGGTCCAAAAGTGGGAAAAAAATATAAAGGGAATGGTTAAGTAAATTATATTACATAAAATGATATAAACAAAGTATTTTTTGACTAAAAAAAGATCCTAAATGTAAGTGTAGGATAAAAACACACTTATTTAAGCTAAAAATAAGAAAAAGATAAAAAAAATGCATAAAAATGTTAATAGGGATTGTATTGTATTTAAGTTATACAAATATGTCTGAATATTTCTATTCTACTTTTTTCTATATTTCCTAATTATCACTAATGAGCATATTATTGTAGAAATACCAAGTTTATTTTTAAAGTTTGACATTTAAAAAATATCTCTCAAGGACATTGAAAACATATTTTTGACTCTTTTAAGCTAAAAATCCCATACTTTCTTTTAGAGGTCACTCTACAATCACAAAAATAGAGAAAATATTGACTTTCATTCCCATTTTTAGTTGGTATATCAAGAATCATAGGACTGTCTAATACCAGAGTCAATGTACTAATCTATCTAGAAGGTTAGAGGAAGAACACATTTTGCCTTAGATCACAAACAGGTTAAGATTTACTTAAATTTCAGATTATATACACTTATTGACATCTGGTGTCACACTTCATGCTAAATCTAGAGTTTAAAAAATACTTTAACACTTCCATTTTCAGGCCATGGCTATTTGTATTTGTCACCTACCTGCCTACCCAAATATCTTCCTCTGGGTCTGATTGCTCACCTAAGAAAATTAAGGGAAAATGCATTATGTGGCATTTAGTTCATAATAAAATTTGAAAACTCTAGCATTTGCCCTAAGAAATGAAGCTGATGGAAGCAGAGCCAAGATGGCAGAGTAGTCAGATGCTTCTGGTGGACCCTCTTACAACAAAGACCCAAAAAATACAAGTGATTCGATTATATATGGCAATCTGGGAGCCCTGAACAGTAAAGACAGAGTTGAGGAACCGGACTGAGTGGCAGGGGGAGGGAGAGACGGTTGAGAAGCAGCGAGGAGTTGCCATACCTGACCCGGTGAGAGCCTGAGCCCTTCAGGCCTGATCAGCTCGGGGATGAGTGGTGAGGCAGGCAAGCAGCAATGCTCAGGAGGGGCGTTTTCTGCACCGGGAGAGACCCAGCACCAGAGAGTTTACACAGCCACCCAGAACCAGTGAGAAGCAGCCCTGGATTGGCGAAAGAGAAGTAATTGTGTACAGCCTACCGTGTGGATCAAAAACACCCCCTTAGGGAAAAACCTCTCTCCCATTTACCTCCCTGCTCCCTGGTCTGCACTGGGTCCCAGACTGGCTTCAGCAATTGCCAAATCCCCTGGGCCAGAAGTAGGATCTGCCACACGCCTGGAGTCATTCTCCCTGCCTTGGAGAGTGAACAAATTAACAAACAGAGGAAGAAGTAAACTGCTGGCTCCCCTAAGCCAGGAACCCAAGGTAGGCACAGCTCCTTTGCCTAGGCACAGGCATAAGGGATCCATGGACTTTGAGTGCCTTTCCCCCTGCATAAGCTTGTGTGGGCCCTTCTCAACAGTGTAGACCCTCATTACTGCAGTACATGCAGGGTATATACTGGAAGTCTAACTTCAACTATTTCAGCCATGAAGTGGCAGGTTCTTGACATTTGATACTGCTCTGCCCATTAAGCAGGGTCTTCACCTACCCACATCAGGGGCCTAAGGACTGGTGGCTCCACCCATGCCACCTAGCCCCCTGGATAGGGGCCCATGAATAAGAAATGCCCCCAAGTCCTTGCAACCAACAGCATTAGGTGCTCATAGTCTGGCTGCAAAACCCACCCACCTACGCGCTCTAGAGAACAGGGACACGCCTTCCTCCTGGACACTCGAGGGTGGCTGTCAGCCCCCCGCCTTGCTCAGAGTGTGTCTCCTGTTGCAGCCAGATGCCTGTGCCTACACAAAACACCCATGCCTGTCTAGGACTGTAAGTTAAGAGCCTACACCACACACTTGGTGGCTATCTACCTGGGCACCTGAGCTGAATCCATACAAGAGGCGTGGGTGGACTCCTGAGCTCACTAAACAGATCTAACCACCTGGTGACAGGACATTATAGCTTCAGAGGTGCCAATAATCAAACTAGCTCATACAAGCAGCCTATTTGGGCATATCAAAACAAAATAAGAAGCTAGGATACAGTAAGCAACATAAAATAAATAAATATATCTTATTGATGGCTTGGAGATGACAGTCAGTATCAAATCACATAAAGAGGCAATCCACGATGGCTTCAGCAAGCTCCCAAAATAAAGAATCTAGAAATTTTCCAGAGAAGGAAAATTTCTTGGAATTATCAGAGACAGAATACAAAAGATTAATATACAGAACTCTTCAAGAAATTAGGAAGGAAATTAAGCAAAACGCAGAACATGCAATAGAGGAAATTAAAAAGATCGGAGAAGAGCATCATGACAAATTTAACAGGCTGCAAGAATCCATAGAGAGACAGCAATCAGAAATCCAGAAGATTAACAATAAAATTTCATAATTAGACAACTCAATAGAAAGTCATAAGAGCAGAATTGAGGCAATGGAAGTCAGAATTAGTGAGATTGAAGATAAAGCACTTGAAACCAACTTATTTGAGGAAAAATCACATAAAAGGATTTAAAAAAAATGAAGAAACCCTAAGAATTGCGTGGGACTCTATCAAGAGGAATAACCTACGAGTGACTGGAGTAGCAGAATGAGGGGGACAACAGAAAATACAGAGAGAATTGTTGAAGATTTGTTGGCAGATAACTTCCCTGATATTGTGAAAGATGAGAAGATATTTATCCAAGATGCTCATCAAACCCCACGCAAGGTAGATCCCAAAAGAAAGTCACCAAGACATAATCAAACTTGCCAAAACCAAAGATAAAGAGAGAATTTTAAGAGCAGCTAGGGATAAATGAAAAGTCATCTACAAAGGAGCGTCAATAAGAATAAGCTTGGACTGCTCAGCAGAAACCATGCAGGCAAGAAGGCAATGGGATGACATATATAAAGTCTTGAAGAAAAAAAAACTGC
>NW_004443950.1:9329182-9359420 GCF_000243295.1 Trichechus manatus latirostris | reverse complement strand
CAAACCAAAATTACAATACTAAAGGGAGTTCTCTGGTTAGAAAATCAGTAACATCAGATAACAACCCAAGACTAGAACACAGGACAGAGCAACCAGACATCAACCCAGATAGGGAAGTCACAAAAGTAAATCAAAGCTAAAACACTGAAAATAGGGCAACAGATGTCAATATGTAAAAGATGGCAACATTAAAACAAAAACGAGGGACTTAAAAATGTAGACATAGATTTTTCATATGGAGAGGAAGTCAAGGTGATATAAAGGAATAAAAGACTGGTACAAACTTAGAAAAATAGGGGTAAATATTAAGGTAACCCCAAAGGAAACTAACAATCCTACAAGTCAAAATAAAAAACTAGAAAAATATAGACTCAGCAAACACAAGATGAACAACAATGAAAAAGACAAAAAGAAAATGCATAAAGAAAAATGACTCAGCACAGAAAATTAAGTGGAACAAAGACACTGTGAACAACACACAAAAAAAGACATCAAAATGACAGCACTAAACTCATACCTATCAATAATTACGCTGAATGTAAATGGACTAAATGCATCAATAAAGAGACAGAGAGTGGCTGATTGGATAAAAAAACACAATCTGTCTATATGCTGCCTGCAAGAGACACACCTTAAACTTAAAGACACAAACCAACTAAAACTCAAAGGATGGAAAAAATATATCAAGCAAACAACACTAAAAAAAGAACAGGAGTGGCAATATTAATCTCCAACAAAATAAACTTTAAAGTAAAATCCACCACAAAGGATAAGGAAGGACGCTATATAGTGATTAAATGGTCAATACACCAGGAGGACATAACTATAATAAATATTTACGCACCCAACGACAGGGCTCCAAAATACATAAAACAAACTCTAACAGCACTGAAAAGAGAGATAGACAGCTCCACAATAGCAGTAGGAGACTTCAACACACAACTTTCGGTGAAGGACAGAACATCCAGAAAGAAGCTCAACAAAGACACGGAAGAGATAATTGCTACAATCAACCAACTTGATCTCATAGACATATACAGAACACTCCACCCAACAGCATCCAAGTATGCTTTCTTTTCCAATGCACATGGAACATTCTCCAGAATAGACCACCTATTAGGCCATAAAGCAAGCCTTAACAAAATCCAAAGCATCGAAATATTACAGACAACCTATAGACTGGGAAAAAATTTTTGGCTATGGCAAATCCGATCAGCATCTAATTTCTAAAATCTATAAGATACTGCAAAATCTCAACAACAAAAAGACAAATAACCCAATTAAAAAATGGGCAAAGGATATGAACAGGCACTTCACCAAAGAAGATATTCAGGCGGCTAACAGACAAATGAAGAAATGCTCACGATCATTAGCCATTAGAGAAATGCAGATCAAAACTACAATGAGATATCATCTCACCCCAACAAGGCCAGCATTAATCCCAAAACAACAAGACAATAAATGCTGGAGAGGTTGTGGAGAGACTGGAACACTTATATACTGTTGGTGGGAATGTAAAATGGTACAACCACTTTGGAAAGCGATTTGGCACTTCCTTAAAAAGCTAGAAATAGAAGTACCATACGATCCAGCTATCCTGCTCCTTGGAATATATCCTAGAGAAATAAGACCTGTCACATGAATAGATATATACACAGCCATGTTCATTGCAGCATTGGTCACAATAGCAAAAAGAAGGAAACAACCTAGGTGCCCATCAGTGGACGAATGGATAAACAAATTATGGTATATCCACACAATGGAATACTATGCAATGATAAAGAACAACAATGAAGCTGTGAAACATAACATGGGCGAAGCTGGAGGTCACTATGCTGAGTGAATTTAGTCAGTCACAGAAGGAGAAATATTGATTAAGGCCACTATTATAAGAACTCAAGAAAAGGTTTAAACACAGAAGAAAACATTCTTTGATGGTTACGGGGGTGGGGAGGGAGGGTGAGGGTTATTTACTAACTAGATAGTAGATAAGAATTATCTTAGGTGAAGGGAAAGACAGCACACACTACTGGGGAAGTCAGCACAACCGGACTAAACCAAAGCTAAGACATTTCCTGAATACAATCAAATGCTTTGAGGGACAGAGTAGCAGGGGTGGGGGTCTAGGGACGATGCTTTCAGAGAACATCTAGGTCAGCTGGCATAACAAAGTTTATTAAGAAAATGTTCTGCATCCTGCTTTGGTGAGTGGCATCTGGGGTCTTAAAAGCTTGCAAGCGGCGATCTAAAATGCATCAGTTGGTCCCAACCACCTGGAGTAAAGGGGAATGAAGAACACCAAAGGCACAAGGAAAGTATTAGCCCAAGAGACAGAAAGGGCCACATACACCAGAGACTTCATCAGCCTGAGACCAGAAGAACTAGATGGTGCCTGGCTACCACCAATGACCGCCCTGACAGGGAACACAACAGAGTCCCTGGTGGAGCAGGAGAAAGCTGGGGTGCAGAACTCAAATTCTAGTAAGAAGACCAGACTTAATGGTCTGACTGAGACTGGAGGAGCCCTGGAAATCACGGCCCCTGGACTCTCTATCAGCCCAGCACTAAAACAATTTCTGAGGCCAACTCTTCAGACAGGGATTGGATGGACTGTGGGACATAAAGGGATACTCGTGAGGAGTGTGCCTCTTAGCTCAAATAGATACATGAGACTCAATGGGCAGCTTCTGTCCGGAGGTGAGATGGGAAGGCAGAGAGGGTTAGGAGCTGGTTGAATGGACACGGGGAATCAGGGGTGGAAAGGAGAAGTGTGCTGTCACAGTGTGGGGAGAGCAATTAGAGTCACATAACAATGTATGTATAAATTTTTGTATGGGAAAAAAAAAAAAAAAGAAATGAAGCTGATGGAGCAACATGATCAATTAGCCAAATTGTAGTATATTTTATTCTAGTTCCACAGCAAAGTAATGCCCCTTGAGCAGCATTGTTTTAGGTAGATGGGAATCTCTCATCTTGAGTGACGTATCTCTAATCCCCAAGTTCAAGATTAAACTTGGACTCTATATGTCAACTGGGCCCCACATTACAGATCAAATTTTCTCACTTTCGTGTTCTAACTTTATCTCTCACTTCTTTCTGGCTTAGAAAGATTTATCCATTAAAGGCTGATCTATTTTCCTCTCTACTGGTTTTCTGGCTGTTCTTGTCCCTAAGATCCTGTTGATGCAATACTCCCACAATCAGAAAGTTTATTTTCTCCTTTGGTTTTTCACTTCTGAATTCTATGTTTCTTCCAATATGGATAGCATTATTAATAATTTTGTTCAGATTCACTAAATTAAAGATTTAAAAAGCTCAATTTGGCTAATTTTTTTTTTAAGAGCAGCACTGTCCTATAGAACTTTCTGCAGGGTGAAAATTTACTATATCTGTGCTCGCCCACATGGTAACCACTAACTACATGTGGCTATCAAGCCCTTGAACGGTGGCTAGAACAACTAAGCAACTGAATTACAAATTTTATTTAATTTAACTTTAAATAGACTATTGGCTACCATATTAAACAATACAGCTTTAAAGTATTTTTGTAGATTAATATAACCAAAACCTATTGTTACATTTAAAGGAAAATTGGAGCACCTGGCACATTAATTTATTTTCTCATTGCATTGATTGTCTCTGTTTTCTTCTATAACTTTTCTATCATTCATTCTTTCTTCTCTTCCATTGTTCCTCTCTTCATGAAGGTTGTGGATACTTGTGACATGGTTGGTAGTATGAAAACAGGAAACCTTGAGGACATACTGAAGAATTGCTGTTCATTTGCTCACAAAAGCCAAACAGAGGGAACTGACCATGGAGAAAGTTCAAGACTTTCCCTCTCTTTTAGTCACTCCACTATTTTAGAGAAGGAATGCTGTTCAAGGACAAAACAATTTAAGTGTGACCGGTGTGCTCTCTAAGGTATCTAATATTCACGAATCCAGACAGGCAATAAATTCCCTTCTTTGTGTAAGCTAGTTTGAAATGGGTTTCTATCAACTAAAAACCTCTCCCTAATTCAAAGGTTAGCATTAAGATCATTTGAGTGATATATGTGAAATAGCATGGCACTGAGATTATTTAAAAAGTACTATTTTTCTTCCCTCTGTATTCATCTGATACCATGCATAGTGATATGCTTTTACCAGATCCATTCGCCTACCACATTCATGGGAATCCTGTGATTCTCATGTTTTGAGGGAAGGAATTATACTATAGAGCCCATCGTATTTCCAAATGTTCCAAATGTTTCCCCCAGCTTCCCTTAGATACTCTAATATGTACAAGTGCATCACTGATATCTTCCTTGGGCTCGATGCCACGTGACAGGCTAGAAGGTCTGCTACAGCTTGGTAGTTTCCATGCTGGCCACAGCTGTCAGCATCTCTTTGCCTTCATTTCAGGCAATCAGATGCTACTGGCAAGAGATCAGAAGGCAAGCTAGAGAAAGACTGGGGTTTCTCTTTAGCAAGGGAGAAATGGGAAGATGATCTCCCAGGCAGGCCTTTTCTCTACTCCAGCTGTTATTGAGCAGTTCCTCCATTTCACTGATGAAAAATCAGGGTTTTTTCCTTTATATTTTTCCTATCCACATTCCTCAGCTCAGAGGGGAAGCTGAATTGTCCCATTTTTATCACATGACTTACTGTTTGAGCACAATACTTTGCTTGAAGTTCTAGCACAAAGAGACAGCTGCAACACAGAAGGCGTATGCCTGGCCTGCTGGGAACTGACTCTCCAGATTCATTCATGAGCCATGGATTGTGAATCAACTGATTAGTCTTTTCAAAAAGGCAAATGGAAGTGGAAGGACTGTCCTCTCCAGTTATTCAGCTGACTAATGTTTGGCTCATTAGTACGGTTTGTAATCCCAAGAGAAGTGGACAGAAGAGAATCTGGAATCAGGCTATTTAAAGGCAAAGAGTAGGATGTTGAAAGATCACAAAGAGGGACAAGGAATCATACTATACAAGATGGAGAGGGAATAAATATCCTGTAAGTAAGTAAAAAAAAAAAAAAAAAGGACAGGGAAGATATGATTTATAAATTTCCTCCCACCAACAAACAAACATTGGGATGCTTGTTGAATATTCAATATGATATTTACTATAAAAACGAAATCTAATATGTATTTGGGCAGTGTTCATAGATAAGTTAGGTCCAGAATGTTTACAGTAGAAAGGCTATGTCACCTTCTTGTTGGTAATCCTGAGAGTTTAATATGGGCTGTACACCGTGCTAGGTGATTTGCTAACATAATTGTATATACTCATCATGATAATCTCATGAACTAGATTTATTAATCCCATTTTACATATGAATAAACTGAAATGAGGAGTGGGTAAAAACTTGGCCATCCATACTCAGAGAGTTGGATTCAAATTTAGGGGTGTCTGACACAGTAACCCTCATGCTGAGGCCCTTGTGTATATGAGCAACGCATACATATGAGCTATGAATGACAACTAGCAACCCTACCCACTGGTTCCTCTTTAGCCAGCCAACTCTAAGCTCTTGACTTCGTAGTCCTCAACATGTTTGTTATCCCTCATCTCTTCTCTGTTTTCTCTATGGGTTTCACGTTGTTTCTTTCTTTGCTGCCAATATCTCTATTGTTTTACATGGCAATGGAGGAGGAAGAATTAGATACCTGGAAGTAGCAGGATCTTGGGAAGAACTTTAAGGAGTTGAAACACAATGGAAGGAGGGTTAGAAGAAATTGGCCTAAGCTTGATTTATTTGGAATAGTGAGAAGACCAAATTATTTGAAGTGAGTAAATAATGACAATTAAAGAAAAAAGCTATTGCAAGCAATGAATTCATTGCCTTCGTTTATTAGTTTAAATAATGACTGGTTATTTTCTGGGTTTTAACAATTACTCGGAAATCTAAAATAAAATTATTATTGTGCCACCCAAAATTTTTTTTTTCTTAAGGTATTTTCGAATTTCTATGATGAAAATCAAGACGTACCATGTTGTTCTTAAATGCTAGAGCAATTTTGCTGAAAGCAGTTTGGAAAAAAGTGACCGAGGATTTCTTTCCTTGCAGTGATTGTGTTCTTTAGAAGAGAGGTTGAAGTCTTTTCTTAGAAGCAACCGCTCAGGCATCTCCACTTCCATTTCTCGATCTCTGTAAGAGTCAATGCTGCCAGCTTCCAGAGTGTGTTTGACTTCAAGTGAATATCTCAAGGCTTTACAATGAAGTTAAAAAGGAGTTTTGTGGGCAAAATTTCCCATTATTATTGCTTTTTGTCTTTTTTAAATTGAGATAAAATTCACATAGCATACCATTCACCATCTTAATGACTTCTTGAATCCCATTGAACACCTCCAGATATTTTTAAGAAACTCAGAATTTTTATTTATCAGTTCCTTGAAATCGGTACATGTTGTTGCAAAAAAGGTTCAAAGACCATTTCACAAAATGCAGATGATGCAAAACAAACAAGCAAACACCGGAATTATAAATAAACAGTGAAGTTGGGGCAAAGAAAAAGTGAGACGGGAAGAGAAAACAAAACAAAACCACCACCCAAGAAAGCAGGAATGATTAACAAACAAAAAGAAGCACACGTGAGTTAGAGATGAGCTACCTGTTTGTATCTCTGCAGTCTAGCAGTCTCCAAGGAATTCAAAGAGTCCATCATTCAATACTCCTTTTAATTACAGGCGGTCCCTGGGTTACAAATGAGATCAGTTCCTAAGTCTGTCTTTAAGTCAAATTTGTAGGTAAGTCGGAAAAGGTACATACAGTTCTTAGTTAGCATCAGTTAGTCAAATGTTTGTCTTAGTATATAGTATATATTTTATCTTTCTATGCATACAAAGGAGACCCAGTAGCACAGTGGTTGAGAGCTATCTTACCAAAAGGCCGGCAGTTTGAATCTACCAGCAGTACTTTGGAAACCCTATGGGGCAGTTCTACTCTGACCTATAGGGTCTCTGTGAGAAAGAATTGACTCAAAGGCAATGAGTTTTGTTTTGGTTTGGTTTATGCACATAGAACACTTAAGAAACACTTCCAAATCACACATTGTTTTCATGAATGTCACAAAGTAGTACCTGCATTCATTATTATGAACCATTGTATTTAACTCAAATTTTTAATATAATAGTCTTTATGGCAGTCCGTTCTTAAGTACGAGTTGTCTGAAAGTTGGACGTTTGTAACCTGGAGACTGCCTGTATTTGTGGCTTCTTCTTCACTTTCATGAGACGGTGAGCTCCTTGACTTACTCTGGTTACTCTGTACCTTGTCCAGTAAAACCTAGTGTGGATCATTGGCCCAAAAAGTTTCTAGAAAATATTTGGTAAATTCTTTAGACTCCGAATATTAGTATGAATTTTTAAAAGAACAAATAATTGGGGGGAAAAAGGTTTACATAAATCTGGAGCTTGAGGAGTTGCCAGAAGGTGAAGGTAATTGGGAAGAAGTTTTCTGGCTGGGACTAAGTCGGGAGGGATGTCTTCAACACCCCTTTACGATTAAAGTTTGAAAGCTAGTGCCCCAGGTTCAAAATACCATGGTACAGGGACACCATAGATAGGGACAATTTTTGGCAGTGAATTCACTCAGCCTTGGTTGAAACACTGTCCTATGGATTAGCAGCTCTGTGACCCTGTACAAAGTCGTCTAGCCTTTCTCAGTTCAGAGTTGAAGTTTCCAACAGCTGAAATTGTTTTTGGTCTTACAGCCTATATTTCAGAGTACTATGGTTTCTCTCTGGTCTCATTTTACTAGCCTTTCTCCATTTCTTCTCATCTTTATAGTTTTATATTCCTATAGTTTTAAAGAATTTTATTGTAGTGTAAGCTTTCTTTTAAGTCATCTGAAGTATTCTTCATTTTTTTTGAAAAAGACTAGTGCTTTAGTTACCTACTGTTGCATAACAAACCACCCCAAATTAGTTGTGTGAAAAAACAAAACAAAACAACCAGTTGCTGTCAAGTCAACTCCAACTCATGGAGACCCCATGTGTATCAGAGTAAAACTGAGCTCCACCGGGTTTTCAGTGGCTATTTGTTTGGAAGTAGATAGTCAGGCCTCTCTTCTGAGGCATCTCTGGGTAGACTCAAACTTCCAGTCTTTCAGTTAGAAGCGAACACCTTAACCTCTTGCACTGCCCAGGGATTCCAAGTTGTGTGAAGTAACGACCATGTTATTATGCTCGTGGTTTCTGTGGATCAGAAATTCAGACAGGTTACATGGGATGGATGGCTTTTTTCTGTTCCATGATGTTGGGGCTTCAGCTGGGAAGAATTGAAGGGCTGAAGGTGAATGGCTTTAATCATCTAGAAGTTTCTTCACTCACCTGCCTGGGGTCTGGGCTAAGATGACTCAAAAGCTGGGCTCAGCTGGGACCGTGGACCAGAGGACCTACAAGTGGACTCTCCTTCTGACTTGGGCTTCTCATGGCCTGATGAGTGGATTGCAGGAGGGGGAACATCCTGAGACCCAGTGTTCAAGAGAACCACCCCAGTGCCTTTCCTGCCACATTCCCTTTGTCAAGCAGTCACGAGCTTTCCTCTCTGCCCCCAGATTCAAGGGAGAACACATAGGCCCAACCTGTCAGTGAGAACAATGCCAAAGAATTTGTGGCCATCTTTTTTGAACCATCATAGCTAGGTAATTGCCTACCTGAGGTTTAGTAACCTTTGTCTGTGTAAAGAGGGTAATATGTGGCTTACAAGATTGTTACAAGAATTAGAGATGCTCTATGTCAGGGTTCGGCAAACATTTTCTGTAAAGGGCTACGCAGTAAATATTTTCGGCTTTGTGGGTCATATGGTTTCTGTAGCGATAACTCAATTTTGCTATTGTAGCATGAAAGCAGCCATAGATAGCACATGGATGAACGAGTGAGGCTGTGTTCCAATATCTTTATTCATAATCACTGAGATTTGGAATTTCCTTTACTGTTCACGCGCCATGAAATATTTTTTTTTTTTGATTTTTTGATTTAAAAAAGTAAAAAAAAAAAAAAAGTCCTTACCTCTAAGTAAATAATTTTCACAATGTGTGGAATGTAGCAGGTAATGAATAATTATTGCAAATGTTATTATTGAACCCCTACACTCATAGTGTCTTATCAAAGAGGCAGCTGACATCCCTGATTAATTTAGATTTCTCAAGGGAAAGTACATTACATAATCTGATGTATGTTGTTAGTTGCTGTTGAGTTGACTCTGACTCATGGTGACCTCACGTATAACAGAATGAGACATTATGAGTCCTGCACCATCTTCACAACCATTGGTATGCTCAAATCACTATTGTGGCCACTGCGTATTTTGAGTGCCTTACAATTTAGGGAGCTCATCTTCAAGCACCATATTGGACGATATTATGTTGTGATCCATAGGATTTTCGTGGGCTAATTTTTGGAAGTAGATTGTCACACCTTTCTTCCTGGTCTGTCTTAGTCTGGAAGCTCTGCTGAAGCCTGTCCACCATGGGTGACCCTGCTGGTATTTGAAATACTGGTGGCATAGCTTCCAGCATCACAGCCACACACAAGCCATCACAGTACGACAAAT
The DNA here is from genome assembly GCF_000243295.1 of Trichechus manatus latirostris. Taxonomy (NCBI): domain Eukaryota; kingdom Metazoa; phylum Chordata; class Mammalia; order Sirenia; family Trichechidae; genus Trichechus; species Trichechus manatus. The sequence goes on along the minus strand of NW_004443950.1, from coordinate 9,349,878 downwards.
TGACAGACTGGTGGTACAATACAATGTATAGATAAAAAAATATTGTCATAGATACTGTGGAGATGATACAAATATCTTTCCGTGTCATGGTTTAATGGCTAGTGCAGATACTCCTATTACAAGCGAAGCTTCCACCTCTCACTGTCTACTTGAACTATGTGAATCATTGACTCTCAGTGGTGATTAGATGGTGATCACAAAACATCAAGGAAGTATCTCAATATGCATCACTCTGTTTGGAATAGACATCCCTTTATATTTATGTTGGTTCCTCAGGTACTCATTCTCTCTCTTTTATTTTCCTGTTGTAATGCTGCCATTTTTTCCCTGGAGCTGTTCCTTAACAGCATTTTCATTTGCAAAATACTCAGAATAGAGTCTGACATATTTTAGACTCTCAATGCATTTTTTATTAAGTGAATACATTAGAACATAGTGTAGTGGTTAAAACATGGTCTCTGGAGTCTGAAATCCTTGGGTTCTATATCTGAATCTACAGCTTATCAGCTGTGTGACCTTGGACTAGTTAGTTAGCCTCTCTGAGATTCAAGGTCTTCATTTGTAAAATTGGGATAAAAACTTACCCCATAAAGCTATGCTAGCATTCCATAAGATTATGCATGTCATGTGCTTTCAAAGAGTCTGGTCCATAGTAAATACTCAATAAATATTTTCTACAACCACAAATATTACTACAACTTCCTTCAAAATTTCATGGGCTACATGTTTACTCCATTGGGCTATTAGAGCTACTTTCGTGCTAAGGTTTGTTAAGTCTGAATCTGATTTATTTGGTCAACAGCAAAAAAAAAAAAAAAAAAAAGAAAATTTGGTTTTGTTTGAAAGTTTATACAGCAAATTAGGTTCCCATTTACAATTTTTATACAAATTGTTTGGTAACATTGGTTATAACTTTCACAGTGTGTCAGCATTCTTATTGTTTCCATTCTGTTTGTTCTATTTCCGATGATCTAGCTTCCCTGCCCCTCCTTGCTTTCATCTTTGCTTTTGGGTAAGTGTTGGCCATTTGGTCTCATATAGTTGATTGTTTAAGGGAGCACAAACAATGAGAATGCCTACACGTTGTGAAAATTATAACCAACGTCACCGAACAATTTGTATAAAAATTAAATGGGAAACTAATCTGCTGTGTGAACTTTCAACTAAAACACAATTTAAAAAATATATATATGTATATTTTTCCTATTTACTTTTTTTTATGTTTAAGAGAGCACATTACTCACAGATTGAGAAGAATGGGAATTCCAGAACACTTAATTGTGCTCATGAGGAACCTGTACATAGATCAAGAGGCAGTTGTTCCAACAGAACAAGGGGATGCTGTGTGGTTTAAAGTCAGGAAAGGTGTGCGTCAGGGTTGTACCTTTTCACCATACCTATTCAATCTCTATGATGAGCAAATAATCTGAGAAGCTGGACTATATGAAGAAGAATGGGGCATCAAGATTGAGGGAAGACTCATTAACAACCTGCATTATGCAGATAACACAACCTTGCTTGCTGAAAGTGAAAAGAACTTGAAGCACTTACTGATGAAGATCAAAGACCACAGGCTTCAGTATGGATTACCCCTCAACATGAAGAAAACAAAAATCCTCACAACTGGACCAATAAGCAGCATCATGATAAACAGACAAAAGACTGAAGTTGTCAGGGATTTCATTTTACTTGGATCCACAATCAACACCCACGGAAGCAGCAGTCAAGAAATCAAAAGACACATTGCGTTGGGCAAATCTGCTGCAAAAGACCTATTTAAAGTGTTGAAAGGCAAAGATGTCACCTTGAAGACTAGGGTGCGCCTGACCCAAGCCATGGTATTTTCAATCGCATCATATGCATGCGAAAGCTGGACAATGAATAAGGAAGACTGAAGACAAATTGACGCCTTTGAATTCTGGTGTTGATGAAGAATATTGAACATACCATAGACCGCCAAAAGAACGAACAAATCTGTCTTGGAAGAAGTACTACCAGGATGCTCCTTAGAAGCAAAGATGGCGAGACTACGTCTTACATAATTTGGACATGTTATCAGGAGGGATCAGTCCCTGGAGAAGGACATCATGCTTGGTAAAGTAGAGGGTCAGCGAAAAAGAGGAAGACCTTCAATGAGATGGATTGACACAGTGGCTGCAACAATGGGCTCAAGCATGACAATGATTGTGAGGATGGCACAGGACCGGGCAGGGTTTTGTTCAGTTGTACATAGGGTTGTTATGAGTCGGAACTGACTCAACGGCACCTAACAACAACAACAACAATTACTCACAGGTGATATTGTTTATTTTACAAGTCAATCTATTATTTGGCTGAAAGGTGACCTCTGGGAGTGGCTTCTGTTCCAAGTTCAAAGGATATCTTAGGATGATAGTCTTGGGGGTGCCTTTAGTACGTATCAGTCCTGTAGGTCTGGACTTTTTTCGGAATTTGAACTTTGTTCTACATTTTTCCCCCATTCTATTCAGGACCTACTATTGTGTCCCTGGTCAGAAGGTCAGTAGTGGTAGCCGGCACCATCTAGTTCTTCTGGTTTCAGGCTACAGGAGGCCATGGTTCATGGAGGCTATTAGTCCTGTGGACTATTTTCTTCTTAGAGTCTCTGGTTTCCTTCATTCTCTTTTGCTCCAGACGAGTAGAGACCAATAGCTGTATCAACAGCTATTTTTATGTTTCCTCTTTAGTGAAATCTTTATTCATATTTTTCTGAAATAATAGAATTCCAGCAGAATCTCCCTCATTATTATGAAAATATAATAAGCAAATAAAATTATTTATTTATTCAACACTTATGTATTGAGCACCTATTATGTGTCAGGCACTATTGAGTTACAACAGTGAACAATACAGACAAAAATTTCTGCCCTCTTGGATCTTACAAACCACTACTTTCAACTTATAGAGGACTTACTATGTGCCAGGAACTCCTCAAAGCACTTTACAATATTTCCCCCATTTAATCCTTTAAAAGATCTTTTGAGGGAGATTCTATTATTGTCATTTTATAAGTGAGGAATCTGAGGCATGGAGAGAGGCTAGGTAAGCATCCACGGTCCTATTGTGACACAGTAAGTGATGGAGCTGACCCAGGCAGTTTGCTGCCAGAGCCCAGAGTCATTATATAAACGACTATCGGGTAGAGAGATTTGCTGAAAAGTCAAACAGGGAGAAAATACGACAAATTTTTGCTTAATTGGTGTTTGACCATCATTAGTATGATACCAAAAGATCAACTAGAATAGAGAATTGAAATAAAAACAAGACAAACAAACAAAAAATTCCTTAAGATCAACACAACTAGAGAGTAGTTGGCTTAAAAAAAAAAAGTTTAGATCCAAAAACAGCTAGACCTTTTTTCAATGCCCCTGAAAGACAGTAGAAATAAAGTTGTAATAATGTCATTTTTAAGAGAGGAGACAATCTCTCTAGAAAGTATGAAGTGCTTTGTGAGAGTGGAGGAGGGGCTCTAAAGTAACTGTACCAGACATCAATTCGCTCCCGAGAAGAGGTCTTCGAGACGCAATTGTCTTTCCAAGACTTCACCTCTGCTGGGTTTACGTCATCTGTCCTGTGATGGGGAAAAGCCTGCAAGCTGCAAAGCTTGGATTTAGCTTCTTGTGCCATTTAGCCCACCTTGGAGTCTCCATCTTTTATCTAACATTTCAGTGCTTATTGTCAGTGTGAATCCTATACAAGTACACAGCCAAATGCCTGGGGCAGATTAGTCTTTTATTTAATTTTTGGTAAAAACAACATATTACTGAAAGATAAAACACTCAACTTTTGTGACAGTTCACCCCGTTCTAAAATTATATTCTTCTCACTTTTCCTGCTGATCTAAGTCACTCTACCGTTCTTTTTTTAATTGCGATAAATATGTATGTAACAGAACATTTGCCATTTCAACATTCTTCAAATGTACAATTTAACGACATTCATTGTATTCATCATGTTGTGCAATGTCACCATGATCTGTTTCCTACTTTTTCCATCATCCTTAACAGAAGCTCAGTATCTCCTAAAGGGGGAGTGCCCTTGTTCCCCCTCCCTCCTGCCCGTCCTGGTAACCACTAATAACCTTAGGTCTGTATACATTTGCCTGTTCTTTATCTTTCATATCGGTGCAATCATACAGTATTTGTCATTTAGTGACTGACTTATTTCATTCAGCATGTTTTCAAGTTTCATCCATGTGGTAGCATGTACTGTGTCTTCTCTTTATGGCTGAGTAATATGCCATTGCATGTATGTATTACATTTTGTTTATCTATTCATCTGTTGATGGACATTTAGGTTGTTCCCATCTTTTCTGACCTTTTTTTCCTCCATTTTAATAATATTTTGTTGTGTTTTCGGTGAAAGTTTACACAGCAAATTAATTTTCCATTTGACAATTTCTGTACAAGTTGTTCAGTGACATTAGTTACATTTTTCACAATGTGTCAACATTCTCATTAATTGCGTTCTGGTTGTTCTGTTTCCAGTACTCTAGTTTCCCTACCTCCCCTTGTCTTCTCCTCTTCGCTGTAGAGTCATTGTTGACCTTTTGGTCTCATATAGATGGTTTGTGTGTGTGTGTATGTGTGTGTGTGTGTGTGTTGTTACTAAGCAGATCATGCTTGGTATAAGCATGATTTTTTTTTGTGTGTGTGCTTTAGATGAAAGGCTTATGGAACTAATTAGTTTCTCGTTAAACAATTAATACACATATTGTTCTGTGACATTGGTTGCCAACCCTACGACGTGTCAACACTCTCCTCTTCTCGACCGTGGTTTCCCCATTTCCATTTGTCCAGCTTTCCTGTCCCCTCCTGCCTTCTCATTCTTGCTGCTGGGCTAGTGTGCCCATTTAGTCTCATATATGTGTTTGAGCTACGTGTATTATTGTTTTATGGGCTTGTCTAATCTTTGCCTGAAGGGTGAACCTCAGGAGGGACTTCAGTACTGAGTTAAAAGGGTGTCCGGGGGCCATATTCTCAGGGTTTCTTCAGTCTCTGTCAGACCAGTAAGTCTGGTCTTTTTTTGTGTGTTTGAAATTTGTTCTCCATTTTTCTCCAGCCCTGTCCAGGACCCTCTATTGTAGCCCTGTCAGAGCAGTCAGTGGTGGCAGCCAGGCACCATCTAGTTGTACTGAGCTCAGTCTGGTAGAGGCTGTGGTAGTTGTGGTCCATTAGTCCTTTAGACTAACCTTTCCCTGTGTCTTTGGTTTTCTTCATTCTTCCTTGCTCCAGATGGGGTGGGACCAGTGAAGTATCTTAGATGGCTGCTCACAATCTTTTAAGACCCCAGATGCTACTCACCAAAGTAGGATGTAGAACATTTTCTTTATAGAGCATGTTATGCCAGTTGAGCTAGATGTCCCCTAAGACCATAGTCTTGTCCTACCATTTTTGAATGTCATGTTCAAGCTCAGCTTAATCACAGAAAGCTTCCCTGACAAGTTCAGGTCCAGGTACAGTTTTCTCTTTGAACTGTTTCAGCATGATTGTCTAGGTTTTCCTAGCAATCAAATGAGCAAATGCAAGAAACAAAACAGTAGTTTTAAAGCATAGATGGATGAGATTATGAAGTAGGCTGCTTAGCTCTCATCAAGGAGTTAAGACAAATGCATATAAGGTTAAAAAAAGATAATGTACTCGATCTAGTTACACACGTGATTTGGAGGCAAGTTAAAGGCCAAAAAGATAGCATAGATAAAGATGCTCTCATGAATTAAGCAGCGTAGGTGGTAGGGTTTCTAGCTTCAATCCAACTCAAAGGCAGGACAAGAGCTAAAGGGTATGGTAAAATCAAGTGATGCAGGGAACATGGAGACAAATTAGCATGAATACACTACTGTTTGTTGTTGTTATTAATTTTGCATTTCCACAACTGCTCTGAGCCTAGTCTTTAGTTTCCACTCTACCTCTTTGTCCATTGCCACTTTTATTGCACAATGAGTAGAGTAGAAAAAGTGATTGTAAATTTATGGGCTCCGTTGGGTACTTTGAGCAAATCACCTAAGCTCTCTAATCCTATCTTTTTATTTGCAAATGAGAAAAATGAGAATTATCTTGCAGTTTTGTGTAAAAACAATGTCTGCTTTGGGCCCTCAAATCTTAGATGACTTCTCTGGTATCCAGATTCCTCTGTCCTTGTTTTCATTATGCCTCAGGTCTTTTTGTGGATGAACATGTGTTTAAGCAAGAAGTAAGTCAATTGTGCCATCATTCCACAAATTTCACATATGCTTGTTTTATCCCTAGAGAGCTTTGGCAGGCTCTCTGGGGGTAGAAATTATGTGCTGTTCCTTTTCTCCCCCTATCTCAGGATTCTTTGTACACTGTGGATACTCAATAGATCTTGTTTGATGATGATTGACAAGAACAAATTCAATTGCTCTGCTTCACCCTTATGAAAGATGCTCGCCTCCACTAGATTTTCTGCATCCATTAAGTGTCCCCTCCCTCTGCAGGTTGTGCTGAAGTTGGAATCGAAAGAGCTGTCAATTTTTCAACTACTTGCCTTGTTTGATTTCTGAGAGATATAACAGAGGATATTTCTGGACAGTGGGGATAAGGTAGAGAACTTTATTATGGTGCAGTTTTGTCTCCTAACAAATCACCAAACCAAAAGAACTGAGCTAGATTCCAGTACCTCAAAGGCTCCTGTTATGATTTTGATTTAGTTGCATGGTTTAGTGGATGTTCTACCTCAGCCTCCTGCCTCATTCTTTCTTTTACCTTTGCTCCATCGTAGTCTTGATTCACTAGAGGAAATCAAGTGTCTCATTAGCAGAAAGGTGATTTGAAAGCTTCCCTCCACTGAAAATCCCATGTCCTGCACAATGGGAAAAATAATTCCCTAGGATCAGACACACCTAGCTCCAAACCCTAGTATGAGGACTTGCTAGCCATGGGTCCAGTTATTATTGCCCCCAAACTTAGTAGCTTATGCAGTTGAAGTTAGATGGTGGCTGGGGCTGCAGTTTTCTGAAGGCTGAACAGGGCTGATGTCCAAGATGGCCCACTCAAATGGCTGGAGGTTGATGTTGACTGTTGACTGGAAGCACAGCTGGGGCTATTGACTGGAGCACCTACACATGGCTTCTCCAACATAGCAATCTCAGGGTAGTTGGACTTTTTACATGGTGTCTCACTTCCCCTAGAGTGACCATCGCAACCAGGCAGAAGATGCATGGCCTTTTATGATTTAGCCTTGGAAGCCAAATAGCATTACTTCTGCCACACTCTGTTGGTTAGAGCAGTCACAAGCCTACCCAAAATAAACGGCAGGAGACAAAATTTCACCCTAAGATCACATTGAAGAAGAACATGTGAAATAGGAGACACTGTTGTGGTCATCTTTGGAAAATACAATCTGCTACATTATGTAACTTTTGATAAATTACTGACCCACTTTGAGCCTCAGTTTCCTCATCCCTAAAATGGTGAGAACAATGTTTAACCTGCAAGGAATTTCATGATAGGTACATGCTTGCTAAACTTTTTCTCTTAAAAGTTTGGCTTCTTGTACAATTATTTGAGGTCACTAAATCCAGTTTATTTGCAGAAACTTTGGACCTTCAGTCATGTCCTGTGAATGCACGGCTCTGCACAGATAATTTTGAGATTGAATGTGCATTTTCATAGAGAAAGGATGTTCAAATCCATTGTGACCGTAATATATCCAAATACTTCAGCTCTCTAATGGAACATTCCCTAACAGACTGTCATATCTAGTGTAGTTAACCCGCCAAATTTAATTATTATTCAAACAGTGAGACCTAATATTCATTTTCTTGCAAAGAACTTGGCTTTGATACCTATTGGTATGTGCCAGGCAATAGGTTATTACTGAAATAAGAAAGGAGTCCTGACTTTCATCCAGATCCACGATGGAACATTTATAGTTTAGAATCATGATTGCTGGATTCATTTTGAGTGTTGAAAGTCCAAACTGACCAAGCCCAGAAATTGTGGTTCCATAAAATGAGCTCCCCACTCCCATTTCCACCCCAATCAGCAATCCACAAGGCCAACTCTCTTCTTCAGTTATAATTAAGAGGAAAGCAAACAGTGTAAATTTGCAATTATCTTTCATGTCGTATTTATTTTCTTATGAATTATTAAATGATTTATAGTCCAAATTTAGTTAAAGTACCTGCTTCTTTGAATACGGGGAGGACCTAAACCCTCGCATTCATTTATTTAATGGGCGTGCCTAATTGAAAATAAAAGGTTCTTTGCACATATCACTCACTTTCCAATCATTTGCTTGCTGGAAAGTTTGAAAATTAAAATGAAATGAATGGCATATGAAATAAAAGTGCCAGCTGTAATTTTGTGTGTGTATATGTGCGTGTGCACACATCGTGTTATTTTGATACAGATTTAAAATGTCATGATATTTTGGATATTAACTGGGTAGAAGAGGTCTCTTATCTTATATGGATTATATGCCTCTTGTGAATACAATTCCCAGATGGAAAGCTTAGGGATGCTGTAGACATACAACTGTCGTTTGTTCACCCAGCTCATTTTTACAGTTGGGCTGTGTGCCATAGGATGTATCTTATCCTGACAATGTGAGTCCAGAGGAGGAAACAAACCTTAAGACTGGCATATTTTATTCTCCCTACAAAGAAAAATCTTAAATTTAAATCACTGACAAAAAGTGGTGGAAAATATTTTCCAGCTGTTAAGTTTCAACACAGAAAGCAAATGCAGTTAATGAGGGAAAAGAGAGAAGAAAACATTTAAAATTCTGTTTCCTTATGAATGATTCCTCTGGGTCTTAAATGCATGAGGATATGCTACATATAACATCAGCGATAGATAACATTAGGATAAAGTAGTATATATGATTCCAAGTTACTTTGTACCATAATATAACGAATCATAATGCAATTTCATGCTTTTCTTTAGTTAAGAAATTGTCATATTTTTTAGTGCCTTTTGTGCTAACTACTGTGCTAGGTGCTTTATGCTATCTCATTTAATCTTTGTAATACCATAATAGCTAGTTGTTACGGCTGACAATTTAGTAGGCTCAATTCTAAAAACTGAACTTCAAAATAATAATTCAAAATTTACTTTTTTCCCTAGATTAGTAACATATTAAACTTTATTAAATTGTTAAGCTTATCTTAAAATTGTATTTCTTTCTGTGGAAACTATTTCACTTAGGGAAGCAGACATCTTCAGTTCTACCTTCTGACTTGATTGAAATTGTAAGCATATGAAAGCCTTGGCTAAAACTGGCTCTATATGAACTGAGAGAAACATGGAATTCAAAGCTTTCCAAAGGACAATAATCCATTTCAGAGGCCATTAATACAATTGGACTAGTAATTAGCCTGAAAAGATTGAGCAATACCAAAAACTGAAAAAATTGCAACTCTGAGCGCTTACAATGTGCCAGTAATATAATATATTATATAACATATTATAATATAATTATAATAATATATAATAATAATATATAATTTCTAATTTTTATCAATCCTCTGAAAATTAGGTATTGTTATTCCCATTGTATAGATAAAGAATAAGGTCTTAGAGGACTCAGGGACTTTGCTCAAGGTCACACAACTGGTAGTATATTTAATTGGCAGTATGTAGCTTCTAAGACACTTTTTTCTAAGATACTTTTTCTCTTGCTTGCCCCCTTCCATTTCATATCTTTTGATCATTAATGGCAACATCCACTTTCAATATAGAGATGATCTAGTCTTAGTATTTGATATAATGTATTTCAAAATGCTGAGATGGACTGAGAATAAGAAAATCAATCCAATTGATCAAAACTCTGTTGATTGTGAAAATGGTAAAAAGAAAATCCAATGATATTACAACTGATTCCATCAAGGGAGGTACAGATTCGGGAGAGATTAAAGTGGTGATTTGGCAGTGGTATCATCAGCACAGATGAAATCTAGTCCCCATGTAACTTTATGCCTTATGTTATTGGATTTGTCATCTATTTTGATTAAATTATACCAAATAATTGCCAAATCTCCTCTTCAGTCTGTGCTGCACAGACAGCTCAAGGGATGGGTTTGGACTGGGAAAGCATTGCAGATAAATGATTGGTTTTGGGCTTTTATTCTGTCCGTGAAGCAATCTGATTAACTCTGTCGAACACTTTTGCCTTTGTGAACATTGTTTCAGACCCACAGTGGGTGCTGTGTGCAGTTAACATACATACTTCAAAGGAGGTGTGCAGTTGACATACATGCTTGAAACCCGTCAGTATAAAGAAAAGTCACTGGGACTGAGCATTGTATTTGCCTGGTTGCATTGCCTTTTGAAACACGATGTGGCTGATCATGCAGCATACCACCATTTTTTTTGAGCATTGTCAGGAATGTTGCCAAACAACTTGTCTTAATTTGTATTTCCTTAGAAGCAGACTTGACAAGAAGTGCAACTAATCCATTTGGGAGGTGATCATAGGAGGCATCAGTAGGGGAGCGCAAAAGTGAGATGAGAAAGGGAAGGAGAAAACATAGAGTGCATGAATCAGATGCTAACTGCTGTGAACACTGGAGCCAGTCCCACCAAGGACTCTGGAGGGCACTGTAGAGCATCCTCAGAGTTGTCTCGCCCAAGATATGAGGATGCTGAGCTATTTCTCCACCAACTTCTGCTGTCATTCATTGAAATCCATTTCTAGGGACATTAAATACCTAGCACTTATGATTTGCCCTGTGTGGGCCAAGAATGCTTGGATGACCAGAAAAAAATCTTCAGGCAGAGTGTTGCATGCATATGCACTAAGATGTCATTGGTGAGTACAGAGCTTAGAAGTGAGAGCCAAGGGCATATGTTTGGAGCACCAACTGCGTCTGCTATGCAAGGGTAATGTAAGGCAAGTCTTTGTTATGCTTCAAAATTCACTATGCACCTCACTGCCAACTGTGTCTGCTGCACTGAGTTAGATGCTCTGAGAGGTGAAAATGATTAAGAAACATTCCTGTCTAGAAAGTCACCATCTTTAGTGGTCCAAAACTCACTTAGAATCGTTGGTCCTGTTTTCTTCCATCTTCTCTCACATGGTCTGAATTAGTCTGAACCAAATAAATGGTAGGGTGAGGTTTTAGGTACTGTTGACATGACAGATCACCAGCATGCCCAACTTGAATCACAGAAGGAAGACTACACTAGCAGGAAAAGCTCAAAGCTAAAAGAGTTATGTATGCCATTCCCTGTGTTCACTCCTCCCTTTCCCACTAAACACCACATTGCAGTCTATCTTTCCTTCCTTCCTTCCTTTTTTAACTGCATTCAGGAAAATATTTTTTCCCTGACTTGAAACTCCTATGAAGTGATTACCCCCTTGTTGACATCTCAGGATTACATCCATATACCTAAAAGAATAACTATGGAAATATAATGTGAAAAAAGAGAAACATCATCATTTTAATTGGTGAGGATTAATCAAATCATAAAACATTACATATTAACCCCAATGAACTGTTTCAGACTCTCACCTCCAAAGTTGATATAAAGGTAACCTGAGTTCTCCTGTGAGGGCTATTCATATCCATTAATTGTTGCAATACAAGGTACACTGGGTCTCAGCTGGTTGCCATTTCTTCTGTATTTGAAATGTGCTTCTCAGCAGAGATTGGAGGACACCATTGGGACTCATTTGAGTCTGACTTTCACATTAATTTTGCTGTGCTGTGAAGAGCAAAGACAAAATCAATGTCCATCAGTGATTATTCAAGGTAAAATATCTAGTGATATTGAATACCAACGGCAGCACCTGGCATAAAATTTACTTAACGTTTGTTGAGTTGACAGCCATTTATTCCAGTCCTGCTTCATTTTCCATGTTGCACGTATTTTTTCCAGGAAAATAAAACAATTAGAAGGAAAAAAATAAATTCTACTTACTGACTCAATTTGCCAGAGACCAGATCTATTTTAGGATGGTAGAGAAGAATGAAAGTCGTAAGGTTTAATAAACCTAACTAAGAATAATATCTTTCCAGTTGGCGGAAGCAAAATATTTCACGATGCATATTGACACACAACCACGTGGCTCAATTCAGTTGTCTTAATGAAGGCTCTTTGTAACTTGTGAACGAACTTGAAAAAAAGGAAAGCCTGGAGCTGTATTTTGGATCCTGAATAAATATTCTTAAGCTGAACACATGCTTATGGCAAAGGAGTAATGGTACATCTGGTTTTAAATTTTTATTTTTTTCAGCTGTTACTGTGATGAGAACCACATATGCTTTGAATGACATGTTATGCTTTTGAAGAAATTATAAACAAAAGCAAAGAACAAATAAACAACCATAGCAAGAAAATATCAAAACCTTCTTTCTTTTACCATGCCTGAGGATCCAGTGTAGGATGTCTACATAACATCTAAATACTTGGTTGAATAGCTGTAGAGGAGAGCGTGTGGGATGGTCTCCGTAAGTCGTTGCTTGGGCCACGAGCAACTTGGCAGATATTCTCTTCCATCAAATGCAGTGAGTTAGCTGTGCTTTTTTGTTCTTTCCATTTGAAATAGTGTCTACATATGCAGTGTTGTTGAACGGAGAAGAAAAGGGAAAAAATTCAAAGACCAGGCTTTTCTTTGTCCTTCTGACAACAAATAATCAGTTTGAGCTGTTTTTTTTTTTTTTCCCCCACTGAGTATTATGTCACAGTGTAAGAAGAATTGATGCATTTGAATTGTGGTATTGGAAAAGAATATTGAACATACCATGGATTGTCTGAAGAATGAACAAATCAGTCTTAGAAGAAATAAAACTGGAATGCCCCTTAGAAACGAGGATGGTGAGGCTTCATCTTGCTTATTTTAGACGTATCATCAGGAAAGAATAATCCCTAAAAAAAGACATTATGTCTGGTGAAATAGAGGGTCAGCAAAAACAAGGGAAACCCTCAGTAAGATGGATTGACAGAATAGCTACAGCAGTGGGCTCAAAAATATCAAAAATCGTGAAGATGGCGCAGGACTGGGCAATGTATGGTTCTGTTATACTTAAGGTCGCTATGAGTCAGAGCCGACTCAATGGCAACTAACGATAAGAAGTCACAACTCATTTTAAAAAAAATCATTTCTATTCTGCTGTATTTTATAATTTTTGGACAAGAACTTTGAAATATAGTCCTAAGAGATCTTCCCTTCCTTATTTGTTCAGATGACTGCTTCCAGGAGGCCAAGGTCAATGTACTGAGTCAGATGAAGTTTGGTCCTTTCCACATTGCCTCCCTCTTTCAAGACCAGGGTCTGGCCTGGTCTCTGGGTTGGACCAGGTAGGGCTGATGATGAACTAGAATGGGTGATTCTGAGGCCATGGGGGAAGACTTCTGAAGTTTGGGGACTATGGTCTAACTCATACATGCCTTATATTAGAGCAAAGATTTCATTGAAGCCATTGTCCCTCCAGAGCATAGGATATATATAGGATTATACAAAACAAAACAAAAAACAAACCAGCAAGAAACCAGTTGCCATACAGTTGTAGAGTCGTTTCCAACTCATGGTGATTCCATGTGTTTCAGAGTAGACCTGCACTCCATTTCAGTGGCTATGAGCTTTTGGAAGTAGATCACCAGGGCTTTCTTCTCAGGCACCTCTGGGTGGACTTGAACTGCCAAACTTTTGGTTAGTAACTGACTGCTTAATCATTTGCACCACCCAGAGACTCCAGATAGGTCTATAGAACCTATGTGTTAGATTGGTCCGCAGGTGCTGGAGTCATAATATAGCAGAAGATGATGAAGAGGATTCAGATTGCCAGGCAGAGTGTAGTGTTCAGGCAATAAGTGCATAGGAGTGTAAACACCATGCTAGGCTCATATTGATATCAGTGAGGTAATACTCTATCCTGAAGGAGGCCACAATATTGTGAGGAGACAAGTAGATGCTAAAACAATTGTAGTTTGGAATAAGTGCTTTAATAGAGAAGAAAAAAAGACATTCTTAGATTTCCCAAAGGAGGGGAGATAGTCCTTTGTGTAATGGGGAGGGATTTGGAGATGTGGCAGAAAATGATGGACTCCATTCACATGGCGGCATTTAAGGTCAGACCTCTAGCCTCTGTATTCTCCTTAAAGAAAATTAGGGCTCAAGGACTGAAGTAACTAGCAAATTCCTGCTTTCCTGGGTAGGTGAGGATGAGGGCCCAAAGGTGTGAGAAGAACAACCTATACCCTGTTAAGGAGTTTTGTTCTGCACGTTATCAATTCAATACATTTGGTTTGCAATAAATATGTTCTTACTCTGTATGCTTTATCGCTAATTAGGGCATAGGCCAAGTTTATTTTGTTTATCGTTTGGTTTTCATGCCTTCTATATACCTGGAAAAAAGAGTAGGCTCTATAAACATGTCTAGTCTGATTAAATAAGAGCCAGGAGGAGGCAGTGTATGTCTGGGAATTCACATCTCAGTTTCATTGCTGATTATTCTTCTAAACTTGCCAATCTGCCTCAGTTTTTAGTACGTGTAGAATGAAGGTACAACTCTTTGTGCCCAAGTGGGATCACTATTCAAAAGTGTTTTTTGTATGAATTTTGCCTGTTCTTGGAGTTCAAAATAAATGGAATCATACAGTATGCACTCTTCAGTTTCTGACTTCTTTTCTCAAGATCTAAAACTTTTGAGATTCCTCCGTGTTCCTGCATGTATCAATAGTTTGTTACTTTTAAGATGCTGAATAGTACTCCATTGTATTAATAAGCCACAATATATCTAATTGTATGAATATACCATTCCTCTGTTGATGAATATTGGATTGCTTCTAGTTGTTATCTATTATCAATATAGCTGTTGCAAATATTTTTGTACATGTCTTTAAATGCACCCTCTACTTACTTTTGTCTGGCTTCTAAAAATTAACTCTGTTGGAGTTCTGGACATAGTAACGCCCCCCCATAGCCGCACACACACGTATACACACACACATTGACAATATCTATTCTTCTTTCTAGGTTTGTCCAGATAAAATTTAAATACATGAACTCCCCATCAATTAAATAAGTGGACATTATTACTTTTCATTCAAAAGACACATTTTACAAGAGGAACACCACGTGTGTTCAGCAAAGATAAGCTCTTTCCAGTGACAGGTTCCATCGAGTTCTCATCAGATAGCTCTATCTTCTTGTCATTGTTGCCAGTTACTGACGGTTCAGCATCCATCCTTTTTGGAAGAGGCAACAGTAGGCTCAGTGTCCAGTGTCTGATGGTGACATGCAAATTGATGTCAAAGTTTCTGACACTGGAAACGCCAACCATTTCTTTGTTAGAGTCATATTGCAGATAGAAAAATTGTGTAATAGAAAATGGCCCCTGGCCATACGTTAATGGATCAGTCCAAGCATGAAATACAACTGTTCTCCCAATAGCTAATGAGCAAAGGGAGTGGAAAAGTTGACTCTTGGCTAGAATTCAAATGGCTGGTAAGCTTAGGGGTGGGCTGCTATCTGAAATGTTGGTTGGTGTAACAAGGGGGCAGAAAATGGGGATTTAAGATTAAGGTATCATCCACAGACCAGAATGATCATTCTTAGGTTAACAATATTTCCTTGGTCTTGATATTTCCTTGAGATAATTCTCTAATACCTTCCACACAAGACACTCATCTAAATCCTTGGTTGCAAAGAAGTTTATTGGGACAGAGGACAGGATGGATGTGCCATCCTATGTGTTTAACACGTATGAGTGTTTAGCACATATATCCATATACTCACCCACCTTCCACACACACGGATACACATATACAAGCTTAACATTTGCCAAGTGTCTGTAATGCACCTTGTGGTCTATTACAGTGGAGTGGCAAGCAGTACTGCTTAAGTCTGTCCCAAGTCTAAAATTTCTGAACAGAAGAGCTCAGTTTATCTTTTTATGCTTGTTTTGAACTTTGCTTTAAAAAATTGTAGTAAAAGACACCTAACCAATTTAAAGTATAGAATTCAATAGCATTAAGTATATTCACAATGTTATGCAGCTGTCACTACTATCTAGTTCCAGAATGTTTTCATCACACCAAACAGAAATCTCTTACCCATTAGTAGTCACTCCCCATTCCTCCCTTCCCTCAGCCCCTGGCAAGCACTAGTCTGCTTTCTGATTCTGTGGGTTTACCTACTCTGGATATTTCCTATAAATGGAATCATACAACATGTGGCCTTTTGGGTCTGGCTTCTTTCACTTAATGTGTTTTCAAGGTTCATCAGTGTTGTAGCATTTTTCAATACTTCATCCCTTTTTATGACTGAATAATATTCCATTGTATGGATATACCATCCATTTATTTTTAATTTGTAATTTCCTTTTTTCCTCAGATGTCTAGTCCTTATGCAAAAATCAAAGAATATCACAAAAGAAAACCCACAGAGTTGACTTTTATTAGTATGTCTAGATGCGGGCCTGTCTTCTCACTAAATTATAGGCATAGTAGGCCCTGAAGGAATAGCTGTGTGGTCACAGTGTTTATCTAAATATTATTATTCTCCTCCTTCTCTCCTTCATCGTCCATCACCTATCCCCACATATTTCCAAAGCTGTAGAATTGGAACAGTCACCATCTGTGAAAAGAATAAGTTCGAGGCAGAGACCAGTAATGCCAAGACAAGCTTCCCAATCTCCACTTAGAAAAACAGAAAATGACATTGTTGTTGGGGAACGGATATCTGGAGAGCTGTGCCAATATTCCCTTATCTAGCTAGCCTTTCAAAATTGAATGCACTCTCTGGAACTGCTGGATCAGATACTGTCACTCTTCACATTCTGGGGGAGATAATTTCAGGACTTTTCAGTCAGTTTCTGTTCAACTCAGATTATATCAAGTTTGAAAGAAGGTGAAAGTAGCCACACTAGTTCCATTCCACTTCATGGGGAGATATGTAAACCCCATTATGACAATTTACTTTATTTTTCATCTAGAAATTTTCATCAGACTCAGTGCAGAGTTAATCAGCTCATAGACAAAGCAGTTAGTTACTGCAAGTCTCTAAGATGAAAGGTGCTGTAAAAATGTATAATGATGATAATTAGAATCATAATACTGATGATAGTAGAATTAACACTTTGACCTTCATCTTCTTCCACAGGTAAGACATAAAAATATGAGCATCATCCCTGAAGGTATAGCTGAAAAAGGCTTTTCTACACCTTGTCCTTCTCAAAAACAATTAATTTCCATATAAGAAAGTATTATTAGAATTTGCAATAGTCTTAAAACATAATATTAATTTGCAAGGATATTCTGGGCAAAGATTCAAAATAACTCTTGAAACTTATTAATGACATCAATTTATTTACTGGTTTGTAGAGGTAGGTGGCAAATGGCAGCATGTCCTCTTATTTTCCTTGATGAATAAATGAATGGACAATGACATAAGTATATCTACCCTCAGAGCACCTCTCTGAGTCAGGGACCACTATTCTTCCCATCTCACAGATGAGGAATTGGAGCACTAAGAGGATTAGCAGCTTACCAATGGTATCTCAATTAGTAAATGCATTTAACAGTCTGCTCTCCCAATGATACACTAATTGAAAAAAAATCCAGACGTATACACAGAATAAGATAAATACAACACAAATCCCCCATTCAGCGATTCAAATAATGTCTCTTTATACACATTATTGGATGTGCATTTTTCACCTGTGTAGTAAACAGTACTACATATGCTGTGCTGTAAACTGCCTTTTCACTCAAAAATAAGCCATGAATCTATTCCCAAGTCAATAAATATAGATCTATGCCATAATTTTTCATTGGATTTCTAATATTTCATCTTATGGATAGATACATTGCTAATTAGTCAGTTTTTCAATTATTGGACATTTTAAATCTTTCATAATTTTTAAGTTATGGAAATAAGCCTGTGGTCATATGTACCCTAACTCTCCCTCTAACCATTCCTAACAGCTGATGTGGATTACCAGAAGGCCAACAGGGCCTTTCAGCAATCAGTACCCATTGTGAAGATGACTAGAATAAAAGGACACAAACTATTATAGGCCGCTACAGGAATAGAAGCTACTTATGACTTCCATAACCAGTATTTTATGGATGTTCATTTGGGACATAGAAGTAGACTTTTACTCAATATTCCATTTATAGATTTATATTGATACCAAGTTATGGAGTTTGGGCATGTCAATTTATGATAGGGTATCGAAGCTGAGTTGAGCATCACCTCTTCCAGAAAGCGTTCCAGGCCACCCCACTTAAGGGTAGATGCCTCATCTCTACTCCCCTAAAGCTCTACATTCTTACTCTTTGTTAGTTGCCAAAAAGTAGGCCATATTGATCTTCTGGTAATCCACATTAACAGCCAACTCAACAGCAGCTAACAACAGCAATAGGTATTGTGCAAATATCTCAGAAGACAGACTTCTTTGTGAGTGCTCCAGATGCCTGCGGGAAGAGGTGATGTCTTGGCAGAATGGTAATAGGAGTATGTGGAAAGGGGAGAGAGAAAATCAGAGGTGCCTGAAGAAGTAGGCAGATGCCAGATCACAGAAGGCTTTATGCACCAAGCTTGGCCTTTACCTTGTGGACAGTGAGGAGCCAGTGAAGAAGAAGTCTCTAATTTTCTTGGGGCGTTATAGGCTGACTAGAGACAAAGGGAAATTTAACAGAGAAATTACTTCTTCTTTATGCTAAATGGTGAGCCTTTGGGGGCAAGGGAATCTTAACATTAAAAAAAACAGAAGTGTCCATTCCTTGAATTTTCCTCACCAATTCAGATCATCTTTGGAATTCTAAGAATAATAATGTCTACCATTTTAGAAGTCTCCCTGAATTCAAGACTGGTTAAGTGAGACAGGCTGTACCTTAGGATAAGTTTTATTAATTCACTCACTCTTAGGATTGAGGGGCTTGAGACTGCTTCCGTCCATTAAGACTTCCCTTTAAAACAGGCTAGGGAATGACTTCTTACACAGGTACTTCAACTGCTCTTAAGATAGTAAATACCAAAATAAGACTCTTCAGAGAATTTAGGAAGTTCTACAGGTTGAGCTGAAGTCCTGTTCAATCTAATGTCATACTCATACTCATTGACCCTAGTTCTTTCCTTCTAAAGTCACAGATCATAATGTGATTTATTTTCTAGGATAAATATCCCAGGTTCTTCAGCCATCATGGTGTTCCATGGTTTTACACTCCCCTTCTACCTCCTTTACTATGACCTTCTCTATGCCCTTCCTCTGATTCTGTCCTATTTTGGTCATATGCCTTTTAAACTGTGGCATCCAGAATGGGAGTCCAAAATCAAAATTCTCACCATCTTGGTGCAAAAGTGAGACTCTCATATACAATCCTCAGGAGTTAAGAAGGAAAAATAAAGCAGGACTACATTTGCATTTTGGATGTAGGTTGAAGGAGAGAGAAACCTTTCAGAGGCAATTTTCTGTGCGACATTAGCATTTATTCGATTCTGACCTTTGAGCTATGGGCAATGAGGGGCAGCTTTTATATGTTTCCTTCTTACTGTTTATTTTCCAGGCGTGAAGGTGCCAGCAGGGGCTGGTAAATAACACAGCCAAGCTTTCCCCCATTCCCTTCACTGCCCCTGACATCTCATGAAGGGACTCTCTTGTTTGATCAATTCTTTCCCATCTGGTAAGAAAGAAGCCTACAGAGCCTGCCTCAGCAGACTTCCCATAGGCTCCAAATGAGTATTGAGTGGCTCCCTACAAACTCACTAGTCTTTTGAAATGTAACATTAGTCAACAAGTTCTGAGATGCTTGATGATGAGAGAAAAGGAAGGATCTTATCAAGGGTTTGGGGCAGTTTTCTACTGGGCTATTTTTTAAAATTGTTTTAAAAATATACATGACAACAACCAAAAAAAAAACCCATTGCCTTCCAGTCGATTCCAACTCATAGCAACCCTATAGGACAGAGTAGAACCACCTCATAGTGTTTCCAAGGAGCGACTGGTGGATTTGAACTGCCAACATTTTGGTTCGCAGCCAAATGCTTAACCACTACACCACCAGGGCTCCATGACAACAAACAGAATGGAAATATTGAGAATGTTCACTCACTGTCAAGAATGTAACAAATGTCACTGAACAATTTGTGTACAAATTGTTGAATGGTAACCGAAACTTCTGTGTAAACCTTCACCAATAACACAAAATATTATTTAAACACATACGTATATACATACATATATATCTATATATATCCCAAGGCACAAAAATTGGTCTCTGGTCTCTATTTGCCTGAGCAACAGAGGAAGAAGGAGAGTCAGGAACAGGCGGAGGATATGGAATGTGTAGCTAATTGCCTTCATGAACAACTACCACCTTTGCTGTGAGACTAGAAGAACTGGATGGTGCACAGCTACCATTACTGAACATTTTGATCAAGGATTCTATAGCGGAATCCTGATCAAAAGGGGGGAAATTCAGAATGGAATTTCAAATTCTCATGGAATCCAGACTTTATGGAGCCATGAAAGCTGGATGAACCCCTGAAATGACTGCCCCAAGATAATCTTTAAACCTTAAATCAAAAATTTCCCCTGCAATCTTCTTTAAACCAAACAATAGTTTAGCTAAAGTAGTAAAAAATGTTTGCCTTGAGCATTGTGCTTTTTTAAGAACTACCTATTTGGGATCAAATTGACAATAGCAACTGGAAAGGTTTGATAGGAACCTTAGGGGGCAGGTGAGTTTATGTTAATCGGGGGGGGG
>NW_004443950.1:9271863-9329082 GCF_000243295.1 Trichechus manatus latirostris | reverse complement strand
TTGTGCAACCATCACTAATATCCATTGCCAAACTTTCCATCACTATAAACAGAAATTCAGTGCTTCCTAAACAATGACTCTCTCTTTCCCCTTCCCTCACACCCTTGGTAACCACTAAGAAACTTTTGTCTCTATACATTTGCCTATTCTAGCTATTTCATATGCGTGAGATCATACAATATTTGTCCTTTTGTGATTGACTTAATTCACT
The DNA here is from genome assembly GCF_000243295.1 of Trichechus manatus latirostris. Lineage (NCBI taxonomy): Eukaryota > Metazoa > Chordata > Mammalia > Sirenia > Trichechidae > Trichechus > Trichechus manatus. The sequence continues at coordinate 9,328,871 of NW_004443950.1, read as the reverse complement.
CAGCATAATGTTTTCAAGGTGCATCCATGTTGTAGTACGTATTAGGACTTCAGTTATCTTTATGGATGAGTAATACTTGATTGTATGTATATACCGCATTTTGTTTATCCATTCATCTGTTGGTGAACGTTTAGGTTGTTTCGATCTTTTGGCTATTGCAAATAGTGCTGCAGTGAACATAGGTGTAACGTGTCTGTTCGTGTTGCTGCTTTCAAGTCTCTTGGGTATATACATAGGAGTGGAATTTCTGGGCCAGACTGTTTTCCACAGTGGCTGTACCATCTTGCATTCCCACCAGCAATGGATAAGTTTTCTAATTTCTCCACATCCTTGTCAACATTTGTTGTTTTTCATTTATTTATTTTTTTATCATAGCCATCCTAGTGGGGGTGAAGTGGTATCTCATTGTGGTTTTGATTTGCATTTCCCTAATGGCCTCAGAAGACAGACCTAGCAATCTGTTTCCAAAAGGTCACAGCCTTGAAAACCCTATGGAGCAGTTCTACTCTGCATGTGTGGGGTCGCATGAGTTGGAATCAACTTGACGGCAGCTAACAGCAACGATAACAACGACGGCTAATGATGTGGAGCGTCTTTTCATGTGCCTGTTGGTGATGCCACATTTTTGAATTGCATTCTGGTGGAACAAACCTCTCAACTTCCAGGGTACTTCTTTTGTTGATTTGTTTTTATTTTATAGTTGTGCTTTAAGTGAAAGTTTACAATTCAAGTTAGTCCCTCATACAAAAATTTATACATACATTGTTAAGTGACCCTCATTGCTCTCCCCATACTGTGACAGCACACTCCTCTTTTCCACCCCTGATATCCTTTGTCCATTCAACCAGCTCCTGACCCCCTCTGCCTTCTCATCTCACCTCCGGTCAGGAGCTGCACATTTAGCCTCATGTATCTAATTGAGCTAAGAAGCACACTCTTCATGAGTATTATTTTATGTCTCATAGTCCAGTCCAATCCCCGCCTGAAGTGTTGGCTTTGGGAATGGTTTTAGTTCTGGGTTGACAGAGAGTCCGGGGGCCATGCTTTCTGGGGTTCTTCCAGTCTCAGTCAGACCATTAAATCTGGTCTCTTTACTAGAATTTGAGTTCTGCACCCCACTATTCTCGTGCTCCATCAGGGACTCTGTGTTGTGTTCCCTGTCAGGGCGGTCATCGGTGGTAGCTGGGCACCATCCAGTTCCTCTGGTCTCAGGCTGAATGCAGTCTCTGGTTTACGTGGCCCTTTCTGTCTCTTGGGCTAATACTTTCCTTGTGACTTTGGTGTTTTTCATTTTCCTTTACTCCAGGTGGGTTGGGACCAATTGATGCATCTTAGTTGGCCACTCGCTGGCTTTTAAGACCCCAGATGTCACTCACCAAAGGAGGATGCAGAACATTTTCTTAATAAAACTTTATTATACCAGTTGACCTAGATGTCTCAGAGTACTTCTTAGAAGGCATTATTTGCCCCGATTTATTGTTTCTTTTTAAAATTTATTCAGTGTTTGTTTTTAGGTTTTATTTCATTCATTCAAGATATATATATATATGTATATATATATATATGTACTTGGAATACAAATGTGAAAGGCAAAATTAAATTTCCTTTTCTGATGAAGCTTATATTACACACATACAAACACATACACACCACAAGAGAGGGAGAGAGCAAGCTAGAGTGACTGAATAGGTACTAATTAGGCTGAGTACACTGAAGGAAACAGAAAGTTGCAGAGATGAGAATATCCAGAGATGCTTTAGTCGGGGAAGGCCAAGCTGAGGCTGAAGGATGAAAAGAAAACAGCTATACAAAGAGAAAGATGAATCGTGTTCCAGGCAGAAGAAACACACGTTCAAGTCCTTGAACTGGAATGGAGCTTGGGGAGTTTGAGGAATAGAGGCTGCTCAGGTGAACAGAATGAACAAGGCTGAAGAGTGGCAGGAGGTGACCGAGAGAAGAACTTCCTGGCAACTATAAAAACATCGATATGGATGATTCATCTTTGTTTGCTACTCACAACTACTGCAGTGTCTTCTGGGGGAATATACAGAGAGAGGTTGCTAAGGCAGTTTTGCCTTTTCCTCTCTGTAGGACATGGAGTGCAGCTAGGGATCGGGGGCCCCTGACAGGTGATGGTAGTTGCCAACTTGGATAGAAAAATAAATTTTTCTTGCAAGTCAAATTGTCGCTTTAGAGTCCCCTGGCTGGACCAGGAAACACAGGAGCCCTCCCATGAATCATTTCCAGATAAAACTGTCAAAGGCAGCAGGACACGGACTTTACACCATGTCAGAGTTTGATGCCAAGTGTCTTCCCCCAGGGATCACACAGGCCACTGGTGCTGGCGGCTGGGTTTGCGTTGACAAGGCTGGGTGTTTAGTGCAGAGGGAGAGGTGAAGAAGAGGTGAAAATGAACACTGTGGAATTATGATCTCACTTCTACCGAAATGCTTTGGGCCTTAGTATATTTAATTCAGAAACTGAACTTTAGGCCATCTATGTCTTCAGTTTGACCACCCTTATCCCCAGAGCCGCTCCTATGAAAAATGCCTTTGCATGAATCTGTGTTTATCTACTTGATGATATTATTTCTGTTTCCTTTACCCTCTCTTAGTCTGCTGAGTATGGAGATTTATATTTCTTATTTTACTTCACAGTCCCTGGGGCAGATTGCCGCTCATTCTAGTAATTAAATGGTAATATTTCTTTTTTAATTTCAGGTATATATTTAATCCTTCAACAACCTTGCAAGGCAGGTATCTTAACTGCATTTTAAAGATAAGGAAGTTGGAGAAAATTTAAGTGGTAGTAAAAAGAGCAGCAGTATACCTAGTGTTAACAGCATGACGGGGAGCCGGACTTCCTGGATCAAATCCCAGCTCTGCCATTTATGGGCTGTGTGACCATAGTTATTTAACCTCTCTGAGTCTCAGTTTCCTTATCCATAAAATGAGGGTGGTAATATTACTTACCTCACTGAGGTGATATAAATATCAAATTAGTATGGACTGTTAACGGAAAGCCACCCAGCGGCTCCACGGAAGAAAGACCTGGTGATCTGCTCTCGTAAAGGTTACAGCCTAGAAAACCTTATGGGGCAGTTGTGCTCTGTCACATGGGGTCGCTACAAGTCAAAAATCGACTTAATAGCACCCGGCGACAGCAACAACAATATATCTCATTGAGGGTCTTCCTCTTTTTTGCTGACCCTCTACTTTCCCAAGCATGATGTCCTTCTCCAGGGACTGGTCCTTCCTGATAACACATTCAAAGTACATGAGACGAAGTCTCACCATCCTTGCCTCCAAGGAGCACTCTGGCTGTACATCTTTCAAGACAGACTTGTTTGTTCTTCTGGCAGTCTGTGGTATATTCATTATTCTTTGCCAACACCACAATTCAAAGGCATCAATTCTTCTTCAGTCTTCCTTATTCATTGTTCAGCTTTTGAGTGTATAGGAGGCGATCAGAAATATCATGGCTTGGGTCAGGCGCTCCTTAGTCCTCAAAGTGACATCTTTGCTTTTTAACACCTTAAAGAGGTTTTTTGCAGCAGATTTGCCCAATGCAATACGTTGTTTGATTTCTTGATTGCTGCTTCCATGGGCGTTGATTGTGGATCCAAGTAAAATGAAATCCTTGACAACTTCAATCTTTTCTCCCTTTATCATAATGTTGCTTATTGGTCCAGTTGTGACAATTTCTGTTTTCTTTATGTTGAGGTGTAATCCATACTGAAAGCTATAGTTTTTGATCTTCATCAGTAAGTGCTTTAAGTCCTCTTCACTTTCAGCAAGCAAGGTTGTGTCATCTGCATGTCATGGACTGTTAATGAATCTTCCTCCAATCCTGATGCCACGTTCTTCTTCGTATAGTCCAGCTTCTTGGATTATTTACTCAGCATACAGATTGAAAGGAAATAACCCTGTTGCACACCTTTCCTAATTTTAAACCATGCAGTATACTCTTGTTCTGTTCGAATGACTGCCTCTTGGTTTATGCACAGGTTCCACATGAGCACAATTAAGTGTTCTGGAATTCTCATTCTTTGAAATGTTATTCATTATTTGTTATGATCCACACAGTCAAATGCCTTTGCATAGTCAATAAAACACAGGTAAACATCTTTCTGGTATTCTCTGCTTTCAGCTGGGATCCAGCTGACATCAGCAATGATATCCCTCATTCCATGTCCTCTTCTGAATTTCTGGTAGTTCCCTGTGGATGTACTGGCGCAATCGTTTTTGAATGATCTTCAGCAAAATTTTACTTGTGTGTGATACTAATGATATCGTTTGATAATTTTCATATTCTGTTGGAATGGGCACAAATATGGATCTCTTCCAGTCAGTTGGCCAGGTAGCTGTTTTCCAAATTTCTTGGCATATATGAGTGAGCCCCTCCAGTGCTGCATCTGTTATATATAAATATAAAGGACTTAGCCCAAGGTCTGGCACATAGTACATGCTACATAAGTGCTAGCTGTTGTTAAAAACAGTGTGAATACTCTCAGTTCCAGTACTTACTAGATATGCACACTTGAGCAAGTTGTTTCACCTTATTAAGTCCTCATCTCTGGTATTTTCCCTACCAGTTACTCTACCAGAGGATCATTGTGATGATTAAAGGAGACAGTCCTTGTTAGGTATTTAGCATGGTATCTGGTTCTAACGAATGTTGCGTGAGATGAAGTCAGAAAAGGAAATATCGTGCATAGCTTCGTAAATCAGTGCAACCAGTTTGGATTTTATTCCAAGTGCACTAGGAAAGCATTTGGGGTTTTAACCAGAGAAATGATGTGACATGTTTTAAGTTTTAAACAGATCACTACGGCTGCTATGATTTAACTGGAGGGTTGGGGAGAAGAGGTGAAATGGACCAGCCTGGAGGCTATTTGAGACATCCAGGTGATAAATGTGGTGGCCACGACTATGGTAGAAATGGTGTTTGAGAGAAGTGACTTGATTTAGGATCTATTTTTGAGGCAGCATCAGACAAACTTGCTGATGGATCAGATGTGGGAAGAGAAGAAAGGCGAGTAGATGCTAACGCCTAGAGGATGTTGGTGGCATTTACTGAGAAAGACGAGGTGGGAGGAGGTTGGAGGGGGTGACATCATGACTTCTGTTTGGACATTTTAAGTCTGAAGTACTATGTTTGGTGTGAGATGTTATTTGATGAATACATGAACAAATGCTTAATGTGTGTTTATTTAAACCACGATTTTTTTCTGAAAAGAAGTTGAGTTTTACTTTGACAGTGACATTGACAATGCATCTAATGAGCATTGATGTAGGAATAAAAGATCAGTGTCCATGGAAGGAGGAAGGAATGAGCATCCTGCCAATAAGGATTAATAGACCTGTGATGGAATACATGAGTCACACTTCAGCTACTCATAGAGGGATGCGTGGTCATTTACAACAATTGTGCATCTGAAAGTCAGAAGCTCACGAACTGTTTGCATCAGGAAGAATGTGATTTTTCCTCTAAAGAAATATGAAATGAGTGGCTTAATTAACAATAACTGTACCAAGAACTTCAAAGCAAATCAGAAGCAAATGTTACATGATCATCGGTTATAAGCAGGTTATCTTAAATAGCGGACAGTAATGTTAAATCGCAGCTCAGTGACAGCCTTTCAATGTACATGGAAGGGATCATGGTGGCATCTTTTCCATTTCTGAGTGATTAGTAGGTAGCACAGATTCTGGCAAAGAGTTGTGCTTATATGCATTTGAGTAAAGAATGGAAGGGAGAGAGAAGAGAGAAAGAACCAGGGGGCAGAAAAAGAACTCTTAATCAACAGCCACACCCCCTCCATAACAACCACCCTGAGGTTACAAGAAAGTGTACCAAAACTCACCAAAAAATTGGCATTACTGGAGTTCATGTGGAGACAAAGAAAGGGACTAACCATCATATACCTAGGGTATTGTAAGGCAGAGTATGATAGCCAAAACCACAATGTTAGCCCAATGCTGGATATTTGTATAGTCATACTTAAATTTAATTTCTCCAGGACATGGAATCCATGTTTCAATAATTGCATCTAGATTCCAAGGGCCAGATAGCCATCCAACTGACATTTAAGCTACATATAATCCACCACAGTGCTTCTCAAACCCTATAATGCATAAGAATCAAGTGGAAAGTTTATTAAAACAGAGACTCCTGGGCCCTACCACCAGAGAATATAATTCAGTTGGTCTGGGGTGGAGCCCAAGAATTTGCATTTCTAACAAGCTCTCAGGTGATGCTGACCACACTTTGAGAAATGATTGAGCATGATGCCTACAGAATGGTTGCCGTTGATGGTTGCCTTCAAGTTGGCTGCCCATTGTTGTGGCTGCTTTGTCAGTCCATCTCATTGTGGGTTTCTCTCCTTTTCAGCGATACTCTACTTTACCAAACGTGATGCCCTTTTCTAGGAACTGGTCTTTCCTGATGACATGTCCAAAGTAAGCGAGCTGAATTCTCACCATCCCTGCTTCTAGGAAGCATTCTGGTTGTATGGTCAGTTTATTAGGCCTCCTGAAAACCTATTAAATCTTTTTACTCTTAAGCTAGGATCAAAGGAAAGCCATTGGTTTTAGAACATGGTAGATGCTCAATAAAAATCAAACGAGTAATTAAGTAATTTTGCTTTAGGTCGAGAATCAAATAGACAAATGCTCACTCATTCAATGATTCTTAGTGGGGGATACGCATGGAATCTACAGAATCCAAATCTCTGAGGAATGTATTTAAAATATGTGCATTTTGACATAGACTTATTATCAAAGAGAGCTGCTCTAGGCAAGGCACTATTTGAGTTTTAACAAACTCATTCTGACGTTATTGAGGAGGAAAAGTTTGGAAGGATAGGAGTAATTGCTGCAGCCAGAAGTCTAGGGTTGCGAGTGATTGAAAATCGTGGCTGGGTCAGAGAATGCTAATCACCCATGAAGTGGTCTCCCCAAGACTCTGACACCGTGCCTCCTGGTGTACTGTGTGCAAGGTGCATCTTTGCTGAATAAATACAAAGTGAACTTGACGGGAAAGGAGACCTCAGCAGTCCTACAAAGGCAATTTTGCAAGCTGTCAGGCTGTGGAATTAGTGGAATGTTTGTTCAGGAAAAAACAGCTGACATCAACTTTGCTCTCTTTGTATCTCAAGGGCAGAGTTAGCCATGCCTCTGGCCGCACTGACACCCTCAGAGGGAAGAATGGCTTCCAGAGGGAGAGGTTAAAGAACAGGTCGGCAGGGCAGCCTCGCTCTCTTTCCCTCCCTCCCCTTCTTTGTCATCTTTCTGGCAAGGTGAATTCAATGCCCAGTAATTCCTTCTGACTTTCTAAGAGCTGTGGGATGCACAAGTGTGAGAAAAGTCATCCCGGCACTAACAGGATTAGCGCAGCTCCGTAACCTAATCACTTGGACCAGAAAGAATAAAGAGGAGGACAGTGGGCAGGAAGCAAGAGACGTAAGGATAAATGGGGAATTTTCCTTGAATACCGAGGGATGGGTGTGTGTGTGTGTGTGTGCGTGTGTGTGTGTGTGTGTGTGAGTGTGCTCAACTCTCGGAGGCTGACCTCTCTTCTATTTAAGGGAATCTGTTAAATATGAGTTGGAAACACATCTTATCTCTGCACCCCTAGAAGCAATCCCAAGACTTGGCACATAAGATGCTATAAAAGCTTTGTTGAATTATTAAATCAAAGTTATTTTCATATTAACTTAATAATAACAGAGGCAGCAATTAACTAAGAGGGGCAGAATAGTGTAGCAGAATGAGGACTGAACTTGGGGACAGACACCAGGTTCTGTTTCTATTTCTAGTATCACTGGCTGGAGGGACTTGAGAAAATTACTTGGTTTCTGGAGAATCTTATTTCCATCTGGGTAAAACATAGAGTTTGGACTAATTGTTCTCCTCTCTGTAATTCTATATTCTACATAAATATTTACAGCACATGTACACTGTAATGTTCTATTTGGAACACACCAATGAGTAGGCTATAGTACATTACGTTTTGATTGTGTGTGTCTTGTATATTGATCAATAAGTTGTACTCCAAAGGCTAGGGTCCATTTGTGTTTGGATATGCAATTGTTGTTGTGTGCCATCGAGTGGGTTATGACTCATCGAGACCCTATAGGACAGAATAGAACTGCCCTATAGGGTTACCTAGGCTGTAATCTTTACGGAAGCAGATCACCAAGTCTTTTCTCCCATAGAGCTGCTGGTGGGTTGGAGCCATGTGCTTAACCATTTCTCCACTAGGGCTCCTTGGATATGCAATTAAGCAATATAAATGTCTTCCATGAGTGGTTCAGATTATGAATAGGAAAAATCAGAATGACTAGAGCATGAATTATGGAATTTAGACAACTGGTGTTTGAATCTTGTCTTTGCCACTTACTAGCTGTGTGATGCTAAGTTGCTTAGCTTTTCTGATCTTCAATTTTCTTGACTATTAAATGGGAATATTAATAATGGATGACTATGAATTTACACATTATAATTCTTCATTTTCCATGACCATGACCATGACCTTATTGAAGTAGGTGATGGGAGGGTAAAGGCATCAGGTGGAACAGCTTAGAGAAGTCCTATACTGGGCACATTTCACTCATTCACTAAACAAACATGAATAGATCAGGGATTTGATATAAAGATAAATAAGATACAGTCCCTATAATGCAAATGGTTAATGAGCTCAGTTGCTAACCAAAAGGTTGGCAGTTCAAGTCCAACCAGAGGCACCTCAGAAGAAAGGTCTGGTGATCTACTTCTGAAAAAAAAAATCAGCCATTGAAAACCCTGTGGAGCACAGTTCTACTCTGACGCACGCGGGATCACCATGAGTCAGAATTGACTTGACGGCAACATTTTTTTTTAATGGCGAAATAGAAGCAGGTAAGTTTTCTCTGATTCTCCCTGGAGATTTAAAAGATAGATCTTCGAGATCTTCACAGGTTGAGAAATTACATCTTCTTTCCACATTTTAATATCACCACACGCAAAAGTATAGGTACTATAATTTACCTTATAGACTGGATAAACAGTGCCAGCCCAAGGAGTTTCACATCACACAACTGGTTTGCTTTTCCCTGTGCTGCTTTCCTTCTCTGATTCACAGACCTTGTCCCCTCATCTCACCACAGGCTTTGAGAAAGCTGTGTGAATCAAGGATGAACTCACTGAGCGAAATATAGACAGGTGGACTGCTGGTAAGGAAATGACATCAGAAACTGTTTTGACTAGATGCTGAGCAAAAGAGGTGGGTAGAATGGATACTACCTCACTAAGAGGTGCCCCTTGTATCCATATATGTGACAGGGGAATGTGGAAAGTGCTTCCTATTAATACTGTTGAACTTATCCAGGCTACACATGGTTAAAAAAATGGAAAATAGGGAAAATACAGGTTTTGAGCAAGAGAAGAAATGGAGATTTCCTGGTTAAATTAAAGAGATTGACAAGTGATTGACTGGCAGAAATGACTTAGATTCACTCCTTGATAATTTTCTCTTGGATTAGCATGATAGCATCTACTCACTTAGTCATCAAACCTTTACTTGGTGTCCTTTCTGTGTTAGGTAAGAAGCCCTGGTGGCGCAGTGGTTAATTAAGCGCTCGGCTGCTAACTGGCTACTAACCAAAAGGTCAGCGGTTTGAACCCATCAGCTGCTCCACGGGAGAAAGATGTGGCAGTCTGCTTCTGTAAAGATTTACAACCTTGGAAACCCTCTGGGGCAGTTCATTCTGTCCTATAGGTTTGCTATGAGTTGGAATCAGCGTGCGGCAACGGGTTTGGTTTTTTTGGCCTGTGTTAGGTACTAATTTGGGTCATGTATAGAAGGTAGTCGGAATCGACTGGATGGCAATGGGTTTGGTGGTTTTTTTATAGAAGGTAGGAAGAAATATATCAAAGTTTATTTACGGATACGTGACATTAAGACATGTCAAAGAGAGAAATCGATAGCAGACATCTTGCTTTCATTTTGGGGTTTTCTTACCCAGGAACCAAATACTTCACTGTAAGGAAATTCCTTGCCAAGATTGATCTGCCAGTGGCTTTTCTTTCACCTACAGTTGCAAATCCTTTCTTTCCTGTTGCCAAATTAGAATTTCAAAATATATGGCTGGGTGGAGGGCCAGAAACCATCTTGTGACCTGATGTCAGTTGATCCCAGTAAAAGGAGGAGGGCAGGGTTAAATCAATCATGTTAAGATTAGCCATTGTTGATCTTCTGTATTTCTTCCTCCTCTTCTCGTTATAAGCCTCTGTCTTAGGTTGGGTTCTCTAGAGGAGCGAAACCAGTGAAGTGTGCATATAAATATAAATATATATATATACACAGAGAGAGAGAGATTTATTTCAAGGAAATGGCTCACGCAGTTGTGGAGGCTAAAAAAAAAAAAAAAGCAAAAAACCAAACCCACTGCCCTCCAGTCGATTCCAACTCATAGCGACCCCATAGGGTTTCCGAGGCTGTAAATCTCCACAGAAGCAGACTGCCACATCTTTCTCCCTTGGAGCTGCTGGTGGTTTCGAACCACCAACCTTTTGGTTAACAGTTGATCGCTTTAACCACTGCGCCACCAGTTGTGGAGGCTGGTAAGTCCGAAATTCGTGGGTCACATGGCAGTCTGGAGACTTCTCCTGACTCACGTGGTTGCAGGGGCTGATGAACCCAAAATCGGCAGGTCAGGCAGAAGGCTGCTGGCTCATGGGGTTGCAAAAGTCAGACAGCCGGCCCCTGGCTGACATCCCAAGAACTGGAGGTCAGCGGATGACAAGTCGGAAGCACGATCAAGAGAGGGCGAGCTTTGTCAGAACATCCATATCTATTGCAGGCCACACCCCCAAGGAAACTTCCCTTTCAGCTGATTGGCTGCTCACATCAGATCACAAAATGGAGGGTGATTACATAATATCTGCCAAACCACTGAGAATCATGGCCTAGGCAAGTTGACACATAACCTCAACCATCACAGCCTCACTGTACCTAGCTTCTTTGAGCCATTTACTTTTTCTGGCTATATACATATAGAATAACCACTCAGAATAAATCTTATGTTCAAATTTAGTTAACTTTTGATTATTTTTAACAGACATGACAATGAGCAATTATGGTTCCATAATAATTGCTATAATGGAGGCATATATAGGTATTGCAGAAAGTAAACGTAACAGAAGGATTGAGGTAGTAAGAGCAGATTTCTCAAAAGATGCAACATTTGAACCAAAACACATCTCTCTAAAGGGACTCTTAGTTATCCTGGTCTCCTTATCTTAAGTAAGGAGACAATGCTTGGTGTGATTTCCTCTAATAAAGTAAAATTTATTAAAGAATCCACATGTTTAACAACTTGATGATATGTACAGTGACGTTGTTGTTACATGCTGTCAAGCCTATTCCGACTCATAGTGACCCCGGGTGACAGAGTAGAACTGCCTTATAGGGTTTCCACGCCTGTAATCTTTACAGGTCTTTCTTTCACAGAGCTGCTGGGTGGGTTCAAACCACCAAGCTTTCAGTTCATAGCTGAGCTCTTAACCGTTGCGCCACGAGGACTCCTTCCCTATACAGGGTGATATGAGTATATCTTATCTATAGATATATGTGTATGTCTTATTTATAAAATAAGAATCAAGCTTTAGTCACGAGGGATCTAGATTGTATATACATGTCTCCCTTTCTCCTTCCCTCTGTCTCTCTTTCTCTCATCATCTGAGAGTTCTTTTCCAAGAATGCTTTTGCAGAATTCAGATCACATACATATCATCAAAATAGCATCTTTAGGATAATCTTCCCCAAATCTATTTTTGCAGGGGATGAGAGGAGGATAATGTGCAGCTTGTAGAATGATTATGAATGAATCATGGATTCTGACTTTTGCCTAGCTTGTTTTGTTATGAATGTTTTATGGCTATTAAAAAAATAAAAAAGGAAACATTGTACTGTTGGAAGGATAACGAAAGAATATATAATTTAAGCAAAGCCCCAAACTAAAATATTGTAGGCTTATATCTAAGTTTTTCATTACTAAGAAATGTAAACTCTTTTAATTTTTCTTTCCAAATGGAAGATACCAGATGTTCATCTGTTACCATGAAAGTCTATTTTAATTGGCAGTTGTGGTCTCAGAGTAATTTTAAATTGCTACCAGGCTCTCACTTTTTGCTTTTGCTGACTTGCAAGGAGGTTTAATGCCTTCCGCACTGGGCTAGACTTTATCCTTCTACTTGGAACAGTTGGATTACCTCAATTTATGACAAACTTAAAAGAGATTTAAATAGTCCACAGAAATGCAATGAAAATACTTCAGAGTAGAAGTATGATGTTTTAAAAGTGCTCTGAGATTCAGATATATAACTTGTTATGAGAAAACATGTGAAACAGATAGAGACATCCTGGGCATGGAAGAATAAGGTCCTCCAGTCAGATTGAATTATCGTAATATACTCATAACAACTGTTAGTTAACAAGCGATCGATCACCTTCACTATAATCTATTAAATTTCACTAGTAGATTGGCTAACAAAATTAGGACACTGGTTACCTGTCAATTTGCTTGGTTTGTCCATACTGACAAGTGCATGGATAAACTTTTATGACAATTCTGTGTGACTAGGGGTTTAATCAAGGTGGGAATGTTGGTAGAACCGAGGATGGAAAGTTGTACAGGGAAAAGAAAATATCTGGGGCTGGAAGCCAGATGATTTGGAATTTAGCCTAGCTCTTTTGCTAATTGGCCGTGTGATGACTTATTTGTACCGTGAACTGGGGCATCGGACAATGTGACCCTAGAGATATTTTCTGGTTAAAATAATTCATAACTTATATCTTCATTTTCATATGCTGTGCATTTCTCTGGCTTTACCTCTTCCTCTTCTGGAGCTTTGAACTTTTTCCAGATCTGTAGACCCAAAAGTCTCAAGTGTTCTCTAAGAAATAATCTTGTGCATAATACTGACTTTAGTGCAAGACAGACTTGGCATGAATTCCATACGTTGGACAAGTTGTTTTACCGTCTCTGAATCTCATTTGTCTTCATCTGTAATGTGAATATATATGCCCATAAGATTACTGTGAGGACAGAATGAGATCATCAGTGTAAAATGTTTAGTAGAGTGGAATTGTGAAGTGATGAAGTATAGCTATGTTCAGCATTGGTAGCTACGGCCCAAGAGCAGTTTTCCAGAATGGGTTGTACCAGTTTATACTCCCACCAGCACTTTATGAGAGTTTCAGTTCCTCCTCATCCTTGCCAACATTTTATATTATCTATCCTTTTCATTTGTGCCATTGTGGTATGTTGTTCTTAGGTGCTGTCAATTGATTTTCAACTCATAGCAACCCCATGTGACAGAGTATAACTGCCCCATAGAGTTTTCTTGGCTGTAATCTTTACAGGAGCAGATCACCGGGTCTTCCTCCCACAGATCCCCAGGTCTTCCTCCCTCAGATCCCCTGGATGGGTTTGAAACACCAACCTTTTGGTTAGCAGCTGAGCGCTTAACCCTTGTGCCACCAGGGCCCCTTCCTTTGTGGTGTAGTGCAGTTTTATCACATTTTGAGCTTAATTTTAATTTTCCTGATGACAAAAAATTCGAGCACATTTTTATATGTTTACAGGACACTTGTATATCTGATTTTGTGAATTTCCTGTTCAGATCTTTTGCCCGTTTTTCTATAGGTTGTCTCTTATTGCTGTATCTGAAAAAGTACATGTATTCTGGATGCTGGTCCTTTGCTAGTTGTATGTTGTATTAGTTTCCCCGAGCAGTCATAACAAATGACCACAAACTTGGTGGCCTAAAACAACAGAAATTTATTCTCTCACAGTTGTGGAATCCAGATATTTGAAAGCCAGGTGTTAGCAGAACCGCACTCCCTCTAGAGGGTCTAGGGGAGAATTCTTCCTTGCCTCTTCCAGTTTCTGGTGGCTCCAGGTGTTCTTTGGCCTGGGACTGCATGACTCCAATATCGGCCTTTGTACAGCCTGGTGATCAAAAAACATTGATTCAGGAGCACATTGCCTTGGTTTGAATTCTGGCTCATCTACTTACCAATTGTGTGATCTTGAGCATGTTATTTAATCTCTCTGTACTCTGATTTTCTCCTGTGACATAGTAACATACCTACCTTACAGGGCTGTATCCAGACTAAATGGGTTAATATGTAAAGTACTCAGCGTAGTCACCCAAAATGCTTTATAAAAAAAAAAACTTTAGTTGTGTTAGTGTGATGGCAAAGCCTTTTTTCCCAATAATAGTGCTACTAACAACAAATTATAGCCAACATTTACTGAGCACTTAGCGTGTACCAGAAACTCTGGGAAACACTTTACTTGTAGTATCTAATTTAATCAATGATAACTCTATAAGTGTTATTATGCTCTAGGACAAAACAATGGTCAGTAACATATTTTCTGACTTTTCCCATATGTTTGCTAACAATTTCCCTACTTCCTCTAAGCCCATTATGCTTTATTCCCCCAGGAGAACAATCGTCACTTCTCCTAGTCTACCTTTTAAAACACTGGATTGTGATTTCCAGAGAATAAGGGCAGTTTCTTTTCTATTATTTTCCTCCCTCCCTCCCTTCCTTCTTTCCTTCTTTTTCTCTCTTTTTATTTTAATTCTATAATCTTGAGTTTCTAGCACAAGGTCTTTTGTGATTTAGGTGATCTATAAAATTTTCTTAATTGAATGGACAAAAAATAGGTTTAGTGTGATTAAGCACATCTAGTGCAAGATAAAAGTGTTAATTCCTTTGCCCTGCAGGATCAAAAGACAGCCTTACATGAGTGAGTTGGACTTTCCTGGCCCCTTCATTAGCCAGGTTGATTCTTTACAAACTGACTACACTGACCCTCTGGCTCTTTTTGCAGTTTCAAGACAGCCTCAACTTGGTTCTTCCAAGTGCCTCATCAGACTGAGCTGAGTTAGTGCTGAGCTTCCAGCCAAGTAAGGCATCTCAGCACGAGGTGTCAAACATAAGACAGCTAATGCTGGGAGCCAGAGGAAGAAGGCTCTTCTTGACCCTGCTCCGAGACTAGTGCATTCACAAAGAAGTGGCTGGCAGGCTTCCTTTGATGCACTGAACAATGAACAGCAGGAATTAAATCTCACCATACCCACCTCATGCCTCTGTGAGTGTGTGCATGCACTTCATCCTTCACAAAACAGAGTGGAGAGTCTATGAGACTGTTACTTGAAAATAACCCACCCAGGATCACAAATGGGGAGGGAGATCCCACAAGCTGGACAATGACAGTGGTAAAGCTAGGGGGCTTTAGAGTCCATTTTACATAGGGGGAAGTTGAGGGCAAAAAAACCCAAAAACCAAACCCATTGCCATTGCGTCAATTCCAACTCATAGTGACCCCATGTGTTACACAGTAGAACTGCTCCACAGGGTTTTTTTGGCTGTAATCTTTATAGAAGCAACTTGCCATGCCTTTTCTACTAAGTGGCTGAGTGGGTTTGAACAGCCAATGTTTAGGTGAGCAGCCGATCGCAAATGAGGGCAAATAAAGGATAATAAATTGCCCATGTGCTTGTGTATGATCTGTTCACTCAGCTCCCACCAATATGGATAGTAGAGCACAAGGTTCACAGATCAGAGTAGTATTTAAAGTCTTCATTGGGTTCTTCTTGAATGAAACAATAATGAGACCTACTTAAATATACATGGTCAGTCAGTATAGACATAATCCTCTCCTTCACAGTTTTTTTATACCTGGGTGTTCTTGTTGGACAGAGTTTCTCATTCTAGTGATTTCTAGACTGGGAGTTACACATTTAGAGATATAGGCGTGTTTCTTTGTTATTGTCATTGTCAGTTGCTATTGAGGCAGCTCAGACTCACGGCGACCTTATGCATAACAGAATGAAACATTGCCCAGTCCTGTGCCATCTTCAAGATTGTTGGTACGTTTGAGTTCTTGTTGTGGATATTGTTTTAACCCATCTCATTGAGGGTTTCCCTCATTTTTGTTAACCCTCTACTTTATCAAACGTGATGTCCTTTTCTAGCAATTGGTCTTTCCTGATGACATGTCCAAAGTAAGTGAGCTGAAGTCTTGCCATCCTTACTTCTAAGGAGCATTCTGGTTATATTTCTTCTCAGACTGACTTGTTCATTCTTCGGGCAGTCTACAATATAGTCAGTGTTCTTTGACAACACCACAATCCACTGTTAAAGGCAAATATGTATAGAGTTTAAACTCCTTTAATGATGTTAAGGTCTGCGGCAACTTGAAAGTGTAGGGCATATACTTTCAAGTTGCCACAGACCTTAACATCACGTATATAGTCTCAAACGAGGTTTTTTGTTTTCAAGCAAGTTTATTGGTCTTGCTGGCCCTTGAAGGAATTTGAATGTGTGATTCTTGCTAGATACATGTTCCTACCATATCAGACTTAGATCATTAAATCTGAAGGGACCTTAGAATCTAAAGTTAGAGTCAAGTGACTATCAAAGTTGATTTCTTAAATTTATTTTTAGAAGTTGACATATTTTTCTTTAAAGATAATCTTGAGCAGAAACCAAATATGTAAAACTGATAAAAGTACAGCTGTTGTGGGTATTGGGGGTGAGGATGGGAGGGTTAGGAGTACTGCATCATTTGACTTCCTCCTGGGCCCCTGAGGCACCGCTATGGAATGTACTACTCTGAGGAGCCCAGTTTAAAAACCATTGATAGAACCTGCTTCTTCCTTTTACAGATCAGAAGGCTGGGGTGGGGCCTAGAGGTTCTCTTTCACATCAATGTGCCTAAAATCTGGCCCAGTCGAAGCTTTAACAGGAGCTTCATAAACCCCAAAAGCCACAGGCTTTAATTACCAGTATCAATTTATACATTTTCTCATATTAATGAATAATTTATACATTTTAAATTTATCTATAAATTAACCCTGTAACCATCGAGTCAATTGTGACTCATAGCAAGCCTATTTATAAAGTCGTTTGATTCAAATTTTTTATTATTTATTTATTTGACTTATAGCTGATTTCATTCCTACATTTAGTAGTGTATTTCATAAATTTGATCATTTTTCTTATATTTTCACTGTGGTTTATCATGTAGTGGTACACCACACTGGAGACTGGAGACCTCTTGTGTCTGTGGCCACGGAAATGGAGTTCTCAAGTTTGAATAAACTGTTACAGCAGAAAGAACATGAGAATTGTGGGCAAGAAGAGCAGTTCGAAATCAGAGTCTACTGTCTCCTGTCTATGTAAACTTTGGAAAGTTATTTAAACTCATTAAGTCTCATTTATCTCTTTTTTAAAAAATGAGAATTTTAATTACTAATTTACGGGGGTGTTTTGAATATTCAATTATATAAAGTCATAATGGGTCCTACCTAGTGTTTGGAATGTAAAGGCATGCAATAAAGTCTTTTCCACCATGCATACACCTTAATTAACTTAACCACTTGCCATCGAGTCTATTCTGACTCATGGCAACCCCATGCGTGTCAGAGTATAACTGAGCTCCACAGGGTTTCAGAAGCAGATTGCCAAGCCTTTCTTCTGAGTCACCTCTTGGTGGCTTCAAACCCCCAATCTTTTGGTTAGCAGCCGAGCATGCCACCCAGAGACACCTTAATTGTAGTCCCCTTTATAGTCCCTTTGCACATGTTAGGCAGTCAGGAAAATGCTTATGAGTAATGAATAAATATTTCTGAAACATGAAGAATGCAGCTTGTCTTCAGACTCAAGCAGCATGCATAGCTAAAAATTTTCCTGTGCTCAAAATAAAGGGTGGTCGGGGGTGGGGGAGCGATTCTGTGAATTTCTGCCTGTCATACAAAGGGGGGCTGTCTCAGAGGAAGAAAACCTTCCCAAATAGACAAAGAAGAGAGAGAGAGAGGAAAAAAAGATGAAAGATCTTCCTTCCGACAAAGAACTGCTAGTGTTTAACTTGTCAGGACAGGATTTTGAAAACAGCATTCCCAAGTATACCTTTGTAAAAAGCCTTAAAAAGAAGCAGTGCAAACCTGGTCCCCACTAGCCTTTCATTATTTTTCATTGATAATGGCTTGCAAGTGCCTCATTTTAGAAAACTCAACATACTACTGTGAACATGAAAAGCAGACCTGCTTTCATAAAGCTGATGGTCCATTGGGTAAGTGAGGGCTTGGAGATAGCATGGCCAATTATAGATTCTGGCTCTGTCTGCATGGTGCCCAAACAAGGGTGGGGAAAAATCCACTCTAAACATGAACATTTTCTGGAAGAAAAGAGATAGACTCTTGCTTATATTGAGTACAGTTGTAAAGCATACATAGCTGAAATCCTTTTGCCCATACATATGACACTTTTTATGAGAAAGGGAAACACATCTCATCAGAATTCTATAATCCTTGTACAGTAATCACTGACAAGATTCTTAATTCTTAAATAATCAAAAGACATAGTCTGAAATTGATGGTTCATTAATTTATTCTTCAAATATTCAACAGATTTTCAAATGTCAGTTACTGTTCAATTTTCTGATAATGCAGAAGTGAACAAAACAAAATGCCTTTTATCGTGGAACTTACATTCTGGTGAGGATAATTGAAAACTAGTTTCTTGGTATTTTGAAAGGAGTACTGAATTGGGTAATAAAGGCCTTAAGTATAATCCCAGTCTTCGTTACATAGTAGGTACTTGCTAAATATTTGTTTCCAGAATTTGTTCTGCCACTCCCTGGTTCTGTGATCTTGTGCAAGTCAGTTAACTTGAAGTCCCTCACCACTATAAAATAGGAAAATGGAACTAAATAGTCTATAAGGAAATGTTCAATTGTAAAATCCCACAATAATGTAGATATGATGAATTTGTTTTCTAGCATGTTTAATTTTGTTCTAGAAACATACATCAAACAAATCCTACACAGTGCAGAACTCTCAGTTCAGTGGGAAGTACACAAATAAGGAAGCTATGATGCTTATCATAAAGAAATTAATGATCTGTTGAAGAGTAATCTAGAGTAGTTGTTAGGATGATTGGAGGAGAAGGATGGAAGCCAGGATAACAATGGGAAAGCCTTAGAATACAACAGAATTCCCATTTTCCAAATAAACTGTGTGTGTACGTGC
The DNA here is from genome assembly GCF_000243295.1 of Trichechus manatus latirostris. NCBI lineage: Eukaryota > Metazoa > Chordata > Mammalia > Sirenia > Trichechidae > Trichechus > Trichechus manatus. Next base: position 9,309,780 of record NW_004443950.1, on the reverse strand, counting down.
ATGTGTGTATAGATACAGATATATAGAATTTTAAGTCCCAAGGTCAACCAATAAGTAATATACTATATTTTAACTGTTTTTGCATTAGCTAAAATGGTGTGCAGGAAAAATTAATTTTGAAGGTAGATAGGCTTTTCTTCCCAGCTTAACATTCTGTGTATCTTTGGATGAGTTGCTTATTTTCTTTAAGCATCAACTTCTTCATCTTCAAATGAGGGGTAATGATAAATGACTCTTAGGGTTTGTTTTACGGATTCAATGAGATAATATATGTCAAGTGACTAGATAGGTTCTGGCACATAACTGATGCTTCATCATTAATCTAGAATGTTAAGACCTCTCCCTTTCCATTGAAATATTTATCAGAAAGCTTAAATTAATTTAATGCAAGCATTAGTTCAATCTTTTTCATAGAATTCTTTTTGCAAATAATCAAAATCATATTTGTTGTACATTTAAAAAACTTTCTATAACTTGATTGTCATTAACAGCTACCCTATTTTATCTCATTTGAGACTTCATTGATGGTGGATGCATCTGGTCATAAGGGATATCCCATACGGCCATTATATTGCTGTCAGTGGGAACTGACTCAGTGGTACCAAAAAGGTCAGCAGTTTTAATCCACCAGCTGCACCTTGGAAACCCTATGGGGCAGTTCTACTCTGTCCTGTAGGGTGGCTATGAGTCAGAGTTGACTGGACGGCAAAGGGGTTTTTTTAGACTACAAATGGATAGCTTGTTTGTGCCCCCTGGTTGAGCCTGTCATCAGAGCTGGATTTACCACTTCCATATCATAATGTATTATGTTCTCAGCCTGTCTTATCTTAATGTGTTGTGAGTCGGATAGACCTCGGCTCATAATGGACAGTTCTGGCAGCATGGACAGTGTTGCACCATGGTCAAGCACATACTCTCTCTACCAGGGACTAGCACCCTGCCAGGATTTGTTTTTCAAAAAACATATAATTGTTTGCTTCAGATGGAATAGCCCTGCTCCAGAGCCCTAGAGGCCTTCAATATGATTTTTCACTTTGGGGCTGCCGTAAACCCAATGCAGCATCTTTTTCACCACTGATCCCTTAAAACCATATGTTATCCTGACTCAAATATCCCAAGTAGAAGAGCTGCTTGTACTTCATCCTGGCTCTTCTGCAGAGTCTTTTCCTGTTATGGTCCTTATCAAAATAGGCAGCTTTTAGTTGTACCTGCCTTATGAATAGGAGGAGTATTCCCAAATAATGAATACGTTGTCTCTGGAAACCAAAGAGACCCACCAGAGTTGTGTTTTATTCTTTGTGGTATAAGGCACAAGACGTAATAATTTATTCTGTAATTGGAATGGATATCCTGGCCTGCTCTTGACTACTGGATCCTTAAAGTTTTACTGATGTGGCAAGAACCTGAAATTTTTTAGGGTTTATCTCTCCACTCTTGAGCACATTAAACTTACCAAGGCTTCAATGTGATAGACACTTTTGTTCATTTATTTTTATTAGCATAATGTAATTTATACAGTGGAGCAAGACCCCCCCAAAAATCATACTGTTTTCAAGTGACTTAACTACACCCCAGGACAAAGCTTAAGAATATTTATAGAAATATACAAAATATCCAGCACCTAACAAGGAAAAATCACAATGTCTGGCACTTAATAAAAAATTACCAGGCATACGAAAAAGCAGGAAAATTCTACCCATAATTAGTGGTAGACAAGGACGTAATTAGTAGACAAAAATATTAAAATAGTTATTATAACTATATTACAAATATTCAAGAAACTAGAGGAAAGATTGAACATGTTAAGTAAAAACACAAAATATATAAAAACCCAAATAAAAATTTAGGGATGAAAATTACAATGTCTGAAATAAATGGATGGGAGATTCAAAATTGTGAAAGAAAATAAATATTAGTGAACCTGAAGACTAAAAAACACCCTTCTAAATAAACTATGGGTCAAAGGAGAAAAAAAAAATGAAATTGAGTAGTATTTTGAACTGAAGGAATATGAAAACATAGCAATCAATTTTTATACATTGATCCTCTATCCTGCAACCTTGCTGAATTCACTTGTTCGTAACACAGCTTTTTAAAAAAAAGTCCATTAAGTTTTCTACATAGACTATGTATCCTGCAATGAAAGACAGTTTTACTTCCTTTCCAATCTATATACATTTTTCTCCTTGCCTTATTGCACTAGCTAGACTCTTCAGCACACTGTTGAATAGAAATAGTGACAACAAACATTCTCGCCTTGTTCCTGATCTAAGAGGAAAGTGTTGAGACTTTCACCATTAAGTATTATAGAACTGCATGTTATTGGTAGATGCCCTTTACCAGGTTGAGGAAGTTCTGACTGATTACAAGTTTGCTTGGAGTTTTTATCTAAGGAATGGATATTGGATTACTTCCAATGATTTCTGGCATCTATTGAGATAATCATATGATTTTTCCTTTTTTCAGTTGTTAATATGGTATATCATATTGATTTTTTAAAAAAAAATTTAGTGTGCATTAAGTGAAAGTGTACAGAGCAAATTAGTTTCCCATCTGATAGTTTGTACATAAAGTGTTCCATAACATAGGTTTCATTCCCCACAATGGGTCAGCATTCTTTATATTTCTGCCCTAAGCTCCCTGTTTTGTTTTGTCCTAATTTTATACTCCTCTCTGCCTTCTTGTCTTTGCTTTAGGGCAAATGTTGCCCTTTGATCCTCATATAACTGATTGTGCACTGGAATGGCTTCAGTTCCGGTTCAGAAGATTGTCTTAGGGCCATAGTCTCAGGGGTTCCTCCAGTCTCTGCCAGACCAGTAAGTCTAGTCTTTTCTTTAAATTTGATTTTTTGATCTAAAATCTTTCTCCCACTCTGTCCAGAACCCTCTGTTGTGATCCTAGTGAGAGTGGTCGGTAGTGGTAGCCAGGAACCATCTAGTTCTTCTGTTCTTAGGGTTGTGTTGGCTGTGGTTCATATGGTCCATTAGTCCTTTGGACTAATTGTTTCCTTGAGTCTTTGGTGACCTTCGCTCTCCTTTGCTCTGGATGGTAAGTGACCTATTGATTGATTTTTAAATGTCAAATAAACCCTTGCACTTCTGGGATAAACCCCACTTGATCATGATGTACTATACTTTTTATACATTGTTGAATTCAATTTGCTAAAACTTTAACAATTTTTAATTCTATCTTCATGAGGGATATTGCTTGATAGCTTTCTTTTCTTGTAACGGCTTTTTCTGGTTTTGGTATGAGACTAATGCTGTTCTCATAGAATGTGTTGGGGGTTTTTTCCTTCTTCTTCGGGTTTCTGGAAGAATTTTTGTATAGAATTGGTATTATTATTCTTCCTTAAATGTTTTATAGAATTCTCTAATGAAGTCATCTGGACCTTGAGTGTTTTTTGTGAACAAGATGTTCCTACAAATTGTATTTCTTTCATAGATATAGGCCTATTCAGGCTTTTTCTTCTTGAATGCACTTTGGTAGTTTGTGTCTTTCAAGGAATTTGCCCATTTCATCTAAATTGTCAAATTTATACTCATAAAAATGTTTATAATAACCCGTTATTATCCTTTTAGTGTCTGTAGACTCTGTAGTGATGTCGCTTCTCTTATTCCTGACATTGGTATAATTTGTGTGGTCTCTCCTTTTTCTTGATCAGTCTGGCTAGAAGTTTATCAATTTTATTGTCTAAAGTACCAGCTTCTGTTACTATTGATTTTCTCTATTGTTTTTCAGCTTTTTACTTTACTGATTTCCATCCAGATTTTTATTTCCTTTATGTTATTTACTATGGGTTTTATTTGCTCTTGTTTTTCTAACTTCTTAAAGTGAAAGCTGAGGTCATTGATTTGAGATCTTCTTTTCTGATACAGGCATTTAGTTCTATAAATTTTCCTATAGTGACAGAAGCAGGTCAGTGGTTGTCTGGGAATGGGTAGCAGTGGTGGAGAGGGGCCAGAAGGTGAGATTACAGAAGGGAGGAAAGTTTTGGTGATGATAGACATATTTATTATTTTATTGTGGTGATGATTTTGCAGGTGTATACTTATCTAATTGTACATTTTAAATATGTGCAGCTAATTGTATGTCAATTATACATCAATAATGCTGTTAAAACCTCTTAGAATTGTACACCAAAATTGGTGAATATTACTATATTTTAACTCAATAAAGCTGATTAAATTTTTTTTTTTTAAATCACAGACATGGTAAAAGAAGAAGAAACTCCTGTTTTCTCTGAGTATAGTTTAGACTATTCACATTATCAGAAAAATCACTCGTATGGCCATCATTTGTCTAATAAGGTATGGGTAGGCAGGGCCAATTGTCATTTGCAGATGTTCTTCCATTTTACTGAAAACAGTACATTTGCAAAATCTTTCACGCACAAGTTTTTACTACACCATGTCTAACACCTCATCACCATCTATACGTTAAAACAAAAACCTTGGTTTATAAAGAACTAGAGTACTTTTAACTGATTTTTCTGAGGTTATATTTCATATGCCATAATAGAATGTGAAATATTCAACTAATGGGTTCTTGTATTTGCGAAACAATGATTTTTAGAATTTCTTATAGTTACTGTGCTACCCATAAGTGCCCCTATGTGGAGTACATTAAGACAAAGGCCTAACTGAGCTACTTTTAATTTGCTTCCACTCTGCAATTTAATAATAAATGCAGATGCCTTTCTCAGATTAATTTCTATCTACATGGCAGAAGTTTTTAAGTGCAGCTAGCCCCATTTTAATTAAGCACCCTTACTTTGAGCGTGCACTGTCTGTGCTTTTGGCCCATCAGAACAAGCACTTGGTCAATTAACTACTTTAGTAAAGAATTGATTTTTGCTGTAGGTCCTTACCTTCTCTTAGAGTTAAAAATGATCATGAAAGGCAAATAAATTGGTTCCTTTCATTTCTAAAAAGCAACGATAAATAAGGAAACATTGCAAATAAGGTTTCTGTAGGGAACCCAAACACAAATAAAAAAAAATCTGCCATTTATTCTGGAATGTAAAAACTGTCTGCAGCAGCATCGTATTTGAATAAATCATATTGTCACACTGACCTTTATTGATATACTGCTTCCCAAATTAAAGCATCAATCCTGCTGCTTAAAAGATCTTTTGTTGTACAAGACCTGCAGATCCATCAGGTAACAAAATAATGATTTGCCATTTGTGGACTAACTAAATCAATAATTTAACGAGATGTTCAGTAGCTTCCTCCCAACCCCTCACCCCACCCTATTGCCTATGTTTACAATTTCGGTTATTGTCAGCAATTTACTGACATCATTAGAGACCAAAGAGATGCTATTTAGCAGAAGGAAAAATAAACTGTATGATATCTGGCTTCTCAAGACTTTGTTGATTTCTAGGACATAATATATGATTTAATTTGACACAACACTCTTGGCTAGCAAAAGTATAATTTCAAATAATTTTTTTTTAACAAATGAAGTTTCTTCCAGATGAATCAAAGGGCATAAACTTAACACGTTCCCCCCCACCCCAATTTTTTTGTTTTGTATCAGAGTGGTTTATACAAATATAGGAAAATTTTTGTTTTCTAAGGTCATCATTTGGCTACTTGGTGTGCTAACACACACGGAAATCGGACTTGTTTTGGAATATGTAGTCTGGTTGTTTACTTTAACTGTATGTTTTTAGTTGTTAGTTGCTGTCGGGTCAGCTCCGACTCATGGAGACTTTACGTATAGCAGAATGAAAAGTTGCCAGATCCCATGCCATCTTCATGATTGTTGGTATGTTTGAGTCCATTGCTGTGGCTATTGTGTAGGGTCTTCCAAACCTAGGGAGCTTACCCTCAGCACTGTATCGGACAATATTCTGTCGTGATCCAGAAGGTTTTAATTGGCTAATTTTTGAAAGTAGATTGCCAGGCCTTTCTTCCTAGCCTGTCTTAGTCTGGCAGCTCTGCTGAATTCTGTCCATCATGGATGCCCCTGCTGGTATTTGAAATACTGGTGGCATAGCCTCCATCGTCAGAGCAACGTGCAAACCACCACAATACGACAAACTGACAGACAGGTTGTGGCCTAATTATATACAATATATATGTTCTAAAAACAAAAGGTAAATAAAAGGCTTTCAATGTCCTCACTGTCTTGTAACAATTATTCTTATTGTCTACACACTCCCAGCGGGAAGGAGCATTTAAGATACTGGTTTTCTAAAGGACTCAGGACTAGGACATAGAAGTCTTATATTGGAATCCTGATACTTTTATTAACAAGTTGTGTTATCTTAGGGAAGTAATGTTACCCTGTTGAGCCCAGTTTCCTCATATTTGTTTCTGAGTATTTTTATATATGCCCTAACTATGGAGTTAACTTTGGAGATCTGATGATACTGGTAATTCTAATGGTCACTCTTTATTGAGCACCTAATATGTCCTGGTACCTGATGCACATTATCTATAATCTTCACAGCAACCCTTTGAGATCAGAGTCATCATCCTCATTTTCCAGCCAAGGAGCCATAAGGGCAGGAGGTAAATGCCTTAGGGTTACATAGGCTTACATGGCAGGGCTGGGATTGGAATCAAAGCCTGCTACAGTCTCATGCTTCTTCCACCCCACCATACTGCCTCTCCATGAGGTAATGTCTGTGAAAGTGCAGCATAAAAGCCAAAGCACTAGACAGATGCACAGTGGTATTACAGTCATTATAGTGATTAATAGTCATCATGAAATGCAGGACTTGACACCCAGAGACAATGTTGCCCTTTCCTTGAATGGGAGTTACGCTACACCATTAGACAGATAATTATAGTGAGATTTCGCAAAGGCATATTTTGGCCATGTCTTCATGCATGGCCTTGCTAGCTCTCCAGGAGGAGCAAAAAATAACAAAGCTGATTGATTTCTCTTTGTCACTCGCTTCAAGTGGCTCCCATTTTAATGCCCTTCCCAGTTGTTCCTTCATTGTCATTTGGAGCTGCTGATATTTCAGCCTCCACAAAGGCTGAACAGTCAGGCTTCTCAGCAAGTTCAAAATGTCTGCACAGCAGGGAAAAAGTACACTATCTTTTCTAAGAGATGTTTTGGTGGTTTTATTAGAAGGCACAGCTCTTCCTCCTTTATACTCCAGTAGGCAATAATCTGCCCATTTCCCTGTTCCCCCAAAAGAAAGACTTTTAATTGATGGAGGTTCTCAGAGTGCTCTGTGACCAAACTCAAATATCACAATAACACAGGGTCCAGCTGACCTGAATCATTATATGCTTTATTATAGGCTAGCCATGGATTCCAAAGCCTTCATGGGAAAAAAAATCCATTTTATAAAAAGCACACATGTTATTCCATGACAAAATAAAAAGGTTACACAGAAGTTCTACAAAGTGGCTCATGTAATACCTGTTATAGATTGAATAGTGTCCTACAAAGACATGTGTTGAAATCCTAACCCCTGTACCCTGAATGTGACCTTGTATGGAAACAAAGGGTTTTCTTCGGTTATGCCAATGAGGTCATACGGGAGTAGGGTGGGTTCTAAACCTAATCCCTTCTGAGTGGAGTCTTATAAAAAGGGAAAACAGACACAGACATACACACATACGCACACAGAGTGAAGAGACAATTTAAGGAACCGTCTACAAATCAAGGAAAGCAAAGAATGCCTGGGGCTACTGGCAAGGAAGGACCCTTCCCTAGATCCAATGCCCTGATTTGGTCTTTTAGCCTCCAAAACTGTGAGACAATACATTTCCGTTCTTGAAAAGCAGCCATTTGTGATATTTTTGTTACAGCAGCACTTGGAAACTAAGACAGTATCTAATTCTGGAAAATTACACAACCCTGGTTTGCATTCCCCAACTCTCCACAAAATTTCCTGTGTGTTTTTAATTTCCTGCAGCCTTGGATCCCAAGGATGGTGGGAATGTTTGTTTCTCTAAAAAGTGGGTTGTCTCTCTGGAAGATCCTTAAGGTATCTCTAGATACTTCAGTCATTTTCTCTTTGTACTTCTTCTCTAGTGAAATCAACAAAGCACACTGAACCTTTATCGGATATATACTATGATCCAGGCATTAGGCATCAAAAGAAAATGACTCAACTGAGGGTAGAGATGTGGCAGCTCCCTTTCTGTATCTACGTTACCTATCATAATATATATTTGATTAATGTTTATTAAACTAAGGTGGTAGGCTGTATCTCACTGACCATGGCCAGAAGAAGAAACATGCACTATATAAAGCTGTAAAGTATATTTAGATTAAAAGAAGAAACCTGACTGTTTGGGAGAGGTAGGCAAGAGGATTTTGTAGTTCCCATCTGCCCCCCTCTAACAAGTAAAACTACTCGCAGTCCAGTTTATAAATGGATTGGTTTTAAAAACTGTCTTTGAAACAGGAAGACAAAGACTTGGTGCTTTATTAACTAGCAGAAACGAAAGAAAAAAGGCAAAAAAAAAAAAAAAATGTCTAAGTTGAGAAGGAAGAAAAAGTAAATGGTCTATTTTTTCCTGCATCAGGTGGGCAATATTTTCTAATAGGTGAAGATAAAATCAGCTATCAGATCATTTTAAGTTCGGTCTCCTTGCCCAATTTCTTGAGACCCTCTATGACAATGATCAGAAGTATGGGTTCATTATTGGCCGTTGGACCACCACCCAAATATCCAACTGTGCCCTACCTGAACTTCAAAGTGCTTGATGGTACCAAATAATTATTTTTTAATTCTAATTGAATTTTCTATTCTATCACTGTACAGATATCAGTTAATATTTAACAGAATCTTTTTTATTAAATTAATTCATATCAATACATAAATGATTAATATCCCCTTCATGTTCATGATAGTTTCAGTTTTAAAGATGAATGCCCATTATTGCAGAGGATATCCCAGAGATGTCCAATTAATGAGGCCTGTGACACAGCTGTGGAAGGTATGATATGACAGAAGGACAATATCAACTGAGGTCACCGCAACCTGGGAGTTTGATCAAAACATTTTTCAATAATGTATTTATTTATTCAACCAGAACTTGCTATGTATGAGATGGTGAGTTAGATACTGAGTATACAAAGCAAATCTGACCTATCCGTAACTTCAACTTAAACAATTTCACCTTTTACTAGAGGAGATAGATCATTAAAATAATGAGTGATAAGTGCAATTATAGAGATATAAGGAGACATTTGGCATATATTTCAAAGGTTTTCCTTTCAGATAACCTTTTTCTGGCTTCTCAGATAAAGACAACTCTTAAAGGATGAATATGAGCTAACTATATAAAGATAGTGGGGAATAGAGCGGTGAGAAACATGTTTCAGTCAAAGGCACTGTACAGCTTAGGGTCTCAACAGGTAGCACACTCAATAAGGGTAGTGGAAGAGAATTTAAAGAAGGAACTATTTATGAGCATAAATGAAGGGTTAAGGAAAATCAACAAAGGATGATAAAGCACCCCCAGTTAAGCAAAAGCTGAAAGCTGTTACCATCTTTAGGCCTGAAGGAACAAGAGGAAGCAGCAATTAAGCTGAGCAAGATCTGTACCTCTGGCTTCAAAGAGGAATAGAGCCTTCATTAGGTTGACATCTCATGGATGTGGGTTTTTTTTCTTTTCCTAAATTTTATTTATTTTGTTGCTGTTGTGGAGAATATACACGGCAAAACATATACCAATTCAATATTTTCTACATGTATAAATTAGTGATATTGATTATATTCTTTGAGTTGTGTAACCATTTTCACCCACGTTTTCTGAGTTGTTCCTCCCTCATTAACATGAACTCACTGCCCCCTAAGGATCCAATTGAATCTTTTGAGATTGTCACTTTGATCACATATAGATAGTTCTTGAAAGAACATAATGCTCAAGGCAGACATTCTTTACTAATTAGGTTAAACTATTGTTTGGTTTAAAGAAGACTTCAGGGGATATTTTTGGTTTAACATTTAAAGATTATCTCAGGGCAATAGTTATGAGGGTTAATCCAGCCTCTATGGCTCCAGAAATTCCAGATTCTATGAGAATTTTAAATTCTGTTCTACATTTCCCCCCTTTTGATCAGGATTCTTCTGTAGAGTCTTTGATCAAAATGTTCAGTAATGGTAGCTGGGCACCATCCAGTTCTATTCTCATGACAAAGGAGGCAGTTGTTCACAGAGGCAATTAACCACACATTATGTCCTCCTCCTTTCCTGACTCTCCTTCCTCTGTTGTTCCAGGTGAATAGAGACCAATCTTGTGCCTTGGACGGCTGCTTGCAAGCTTTTAAGACCCCAGACACTATGCAACAAACTAGGAGGTAGAAGAGAAGCATTAAACACATTATTAGGCCAATTAACTGAGATGTCTCATGAAACCATGATCCTAAACCTCCAAACCAAGGAACCAAATCCTGTGAGGTTTTTGGTTGTACATCAGCAGCTACTCTTTTTTTTAAAAACACTGTAAATATATCTATCACACAACTTTTGCCAGTTCATCTCAACTTTTTACAGGTGTACAACTTATTAACAGCAATTATAATAATTGGCTGTGCAACCCTTGTAGTTTTTTTCTTTTCTTTCTTTTTTTTGAACATGCTTATATTGAGGAAAAATCTTTGGTTTGTGGTGAGTAGAAGGTAAAAAGTCAGTGCCTCAGATTTTCACAACATCCTTTAATAGGGTGTTCTAGGAAACCTGCTTTCAGTGATAAAGTTCCTACACTGATCTCAGTTTGGCTCTGTACCTGATACGCATACTTCATCAGCAAGAACTCTGAAAAGGAAGAGTAAGACAGGGCATGAACTTTCTCTGAAGTAAAAAAAAAAAAAAAATTAAAATTTAGTTTAGGGTTAATTTACTTTATGCATTTGAAGCTGATGTCATTATAGTCATAGCTTTAAATTTGCTCTAACATTTAAAGTCTGAGACATCCTCTTAGATACCCTCTGAGAGAGAAAGTATAGAATTATAGCAAAAGTTATTGGTGATTGTGCAGATATCCCTTGCCAAGTATGTCCTAGCAGGAAAAAAAGGGATTAGACTCACTGAGTTGGTGGGCAGCTATGTGAGATGACAGGAACACCCTTTGGATAGCTGAGACCAGAAGAGAAAGTACAGGGTTTAGAACTAGACTCAGCCGTCTCTGGTAGTTTTGATGATGAGCCTACAGGCATATTACTGTATTGCTCTGAGTATCTGTTTCTGCATGTGTAAAGCAGGGCTATTGCTGCCTATCTTAGGATGTTATTGAGAAGAGCTAAATTTGGAAATGTAGGTAAAGTGCATGGCACATAGTAATTGCTCATCAGACATTGGTTCCTGTTTCCTTTTGTTCCCTCTACTGCAGTGATTCTCAACTGGGAGCAATTTTGCCCTGCAGGGGACACTTGGCAATATCTGTGTACGTTTTTTTTTGTTACAACTGGGTAAGAGGGGGTGTACTATTGGCATCTAGTGCGTAGAGGCCAGGGATGCCATTAAACATCCTACAATGCACAGGCCAGTCCCCACAATAGAGAATTATTCAGTCTAAAATGTCAACAGTACTGAGATTGAGAAACGCTGCCCTACAGCATAGTAACAAAGCACTGTCTACTTCCCCTACTATTGGATTTAGCTATTTCTGCACCAGATTAGAGCAAATAGAAGCATCTCTTAGGGAAAAAAAAAAAAAAAACAAAACACTTTGGAGACCAGAAGCATTCAAAACTATGAAAGTTTAAATTCTGAATACTGTATTCACTCTAATAATATAAAGCAAGTAGTAACATACATACTGTGTTTACTTATAAAACAAAGTTAGTGCCACAGAAAAAACCAAGAAAAGAAAAAAGAGACTAGAAAATGTTCTAGCAGGTCTAGAAAGTTAAAACTGTTGAAGCAGCTTTCTCCCTTTTTTGACCATTAAATAGGCTCATTTCCCTTATGGAAATGGTGAATCCAGCAGTTGATTTCAAGGAAAAGATTTATAATACCATATATCTAAGCTGTGCTTTTTCCTTCAAGAAAATTAGATGCTTAGAATCCATACCCTGGAGCTCTGGGGATATTTTAGCAGTTTCCAACACTGAGATATTCATGATACTACTAGTTGCGGTGGAGTCAATTCCGACTCACGGTGACCCCATATGTGTCAGAGTAGAACTGTGCTTCATAGGGGTTTCAACAGATGATTTTTTGGAAGTGGATTGCCAAGCATTTCTTCCCAGGTGCCTCTAGGTGGACACGAATCACCAACCTTTCAGTTAGCAGCTGAGCACATTAACCATTTGCATCACCCTCACCTTGAAATGTCACGCCCCCTACAGGAAGACAGTGATCAGGGGACTAAGAAAGAGGAAGTGTGTGTGTGTATGTGTGTGTGTGTGCACATGTGTAAGTTCTGTGTCCACACACACGTGTCTTTCCTTGGACTTGGTGTATGTAGAATTGTTAATATCTGCTGCAACTCACTTTACCAATACACAGCAATCAAATCGCCTACATCTATAGAAAGAGACAATGGAAAAACTCAATATCATCATTCGGAACAGGGCCAGGGGCCAACTGGGAAACAGACCATCAATTGCTCCTATGCAATTTCAAGTTGAAGCTGAAGAAAATTAAAACAAGTCCACAAGAGCCAAAGTATGACCTTGAATATATCCCACCTGAATTTAGAGACCATGTGAAGAATAGATTTGACGTATTTAACAATAATGACCAAATACCAGACGAGTTGTAGGATGACATCAAGGACATCATACATGAAGACAACAAAAGGTCATTAAAAAGTCTGAAAAGAAAAACAAAAAAAAGACCAAAATGGATGTTAGAACAGACTTTGAAACTTCCTCTTGTATGTAAAGTAGATAAAGTCAAAGGAAGAAACAAAGAAGTAAAAGAGCTGAACAGAAGATTTCAAAGGACTGCTCAGGAAAACAAAGTAAGGTATTATAATGAAATGTGCAAAGACCTGGAGTAAGAAAACCAAAAGGGAAGAACACGCTCAGCATTTCTCAAGCCAAAAGAAGTGAAGAAAAAATTTAAGTCTTGTGTTGCAATATTAAAGAATTCTATGGGCAAAATATTAAACAACACAGGAAACATCAAAAGAAGATGGAAGGAATATACCAAGCCACTGTACCAAAAGGAATTGGTTGATGTTAACCATTTCAGGAGGCAGCATATGATCAATAACCAATGGTAATGAAGGAAGAAATCCAAGCTACACTGAAGACATTGGTGAAAAACAAGGCTCCAGGAATTGATGGAATACCAATTGAGATGTTTCAACAAATGAATGTAATGCTGGAAGTGCTCACTCATCTATGCCGAGAAATTGTAAGCTAAGACAGCTACCTGGCCAACTGACTGGAAGAGATCCATATATGTGCCTATTTCAAAGAAAGGTGATCCAATACAATGCAGAAATTATCAAACAATATCATTAATATCACATGCAAATAAAATTATGTTGAAGATAGTTCAAAAATGGTTGCAGCATTACATCAGCAGGGAATTGCCAGAAATTCAAGCCAGATTCAGAAGAGGAAGTGGAATGAGGGGTATCATTGCTGATGTCAAATGGATCTTGGCTGAAAGTAGAGAACAGCAGAAAGACTTTTATCTGTGTTTTCTAGACTACGCAAAGGCATTCGACTGTGAGGATCATAACAAATTATGGATAACATTTCAAAGAATAGGAATTCCAGAACACTTAATTGTGCTCATGAGGAAACTGTACATAAATGAAGAGGCAGTTATTTGAACAGAACAAGGAGATACGGCATGGTTTAAAATCAGGAAAGGTGTACGTCAGGGTTGTATCCTTTCACCATACTTATTCAATCTGTATGCTGAGCAAATAATCTGAGAAGCTGGACTATATGAAGAAGAATGCAGCATCTGGATTGGAGGAAGACTCGTTAACAACCTATGATATGTAGATTACGCAACCTTGCTTGCTGAAAGTGAAGAGGACTTGAAGCATTTACTGATGAAGATCAAAGACCACAGCCTTCAGTATGGATTACACCTCAACATAAAGAAAACAAAAATCCTCACAAATGGACCATTAAGCAACATCATGATAAACGGAGATAAGACTGAAGTTGTCAAGGATTTCATTTTACTTGGATCCAGAATCAACGCCCATGGAAGCAGCAGTCACTGGGCCAATGTGCTGCAAAATACCTCTTTAAAGTGTTAAAAAGCAAAAATGTCATCTTGAGGACTAAGGTGCGCCTAGACCCAAGTCATAGTATTTTCAATCATTTCATAGGCATACAAAAGCTGGACAATTAATACGGAAGACTGAAGAAGAATTGATGCTTTTGAATTATGGTGTTGGTGAAGAATATTGAATATACCATGGATTGCCAGAAGGCAAACAAATCTGTCTTGGAAGAAGTACAACCAGAATTCTCCTTAGAAGCATTGTAAAAAATGTAAAAATGGTGTGTGTGTCGGGGTTGGGGGATGTCTGACCTCCTTTAAGGTCACAAGGGAGAAGGAGAATAAAGATCAACAGCCTAAGGTTGATTGCTATGAGTTGGAGGTCAAACATGCCTACTGTCTCCATCTTTATCAATTCTGACCCCAACTGTACTTCTCACAGCAGTCTGTACTTCTCTGCTGAGTTCAGTAATACATTGCAATGGCCACACAGAACTCACAGATGATACTCATGATTATAGGGTTTATTAGGGAAGTAACAGGCCTGTTTCCAGCTGTGCCACAGGCACACCTCTCTCTGGCCCCTTGGCATCTGCCCTGCTCAGGGAAGTGTTACAAAGCTCTTTTATCCTTTCCAATAAGTGCCCAGAGGCACCCCACTCCACTAGTAAGCCTTGGCCCAAAAGTGCTCAGCTTTCTCTCTCCGTGTGCCGGGAAGCCCGTTGTGCCATCTCCCCTACTGCCAGTCCGTCCTGCTGCCATTTCTCTGCCACCGCTTCTTATTGTCTTCATTGTTATAGCTCTCTATTTCTCTCAGTCTCCTGGTTCCAGGAGCCTTTCAGCTCAGGGATCCCGGGTCCAGAGGATGCATTCCGTTCTTGGCTCTTCTTCCTTGGTAGTGGTGAGATCTTCCTTTTGCTCTGGAATTGGCTCTTTTTTAAACCTAGTGGGATGGCAAAACTGACCAATCCCCTCATTAGGGTTCCATAGACTTTTTTTGCAAGACCATGGAGAGAAAGGCCATACCAAAGCAATTCATTGCACCACACATGTACTTTGGACATGCTATCAGGAAGGACCTGTCCGTGGAGAAGGCCGTCAGAATTGGTAAAGTAGAGGGTCAATGAAAAAGAGAAAGACTCTCAAAGAGATGGATTGACACAGTGGCTGCAGCAATGAGCTCAAACATAGCAATGATTGTGAGGACAGCGCGCAGGGCTGTGCAGTTTCCTTCTGTTGTACACGGATCGCTATTAATCAGAACCGACGGGATGGCGCCTAACTAAAACAACCACCACCACACACGGAGCTCGAAAGAAACCAAAGTGAGAATCAAGGTGAAAGAAGAGAAAGTAAATTTGTAAATAAGTGCATTACTTATGAGGAGGTGTTTCTTTTGAAAATTGATAGAGAAGCCCAAGGTACTGACAGAAGAAATGAAAAACAAACGTAGGTATTTTTGTAGAGAAAAAGAGGATAGCAGGACCCTGTACACCCATCCATCACTCAGATCCTGATTTTATATCTACAAATACAGAGGCAATCTGTTAGAGTCCCCCAAACCTGAATGCAGATAGCTTCCATATGGGCACCGGTGTTGCTTTCCACCTCCAACAACGAACTTTATTCGGTGCTATTTGTTCTATGCTGTTTGTTTGGATTTTAGAGTCATTTCAGATCAGGTTCACTTTTGATCTTTCCCTTGCTTGTCAGAGCTGCCTCTCTCCTCTCTTTCCCTCACAGCTGGCTGGGCTGAGGGTATGACTGGCGTACTTGTAGTAGAAGAGGATTGATAGGAGAGCAGATCAAAATCACCCAGGATGTCTACAGTTCACTTTACTTAAACTGCCCTACACTTGGAAATACAAACGTGACAACTGCCTCCCAGAGACACTGAAGTCCTCAGATGTGTGCTGGTGACAGGGGCCAATAAGGGCTCAAAACTATTATTTTTTTATTTTTTCAAACCGTTTTAACCTTTAGTAGTCACTTTTTTGACCCTCAATTTGAAATGGCCTTTGGAAGCAAGATTTTTATATTCTTTCACTAATCCAATCATGCATTTAAGTTATTTTGCAAACATTTATCGAACACCTACTATTTTCGAAGCCCTCCATGCATTATATTATTTTCATAGAGTTAGGAGGCTTAAGACACAGGATCTTATAATCCAAACCTCACCATGGTACATCCAAGCCTATGGCTTTGACATCCCCCCAATTCCCTTTGCTCACCCAATTAAATAGGTCAACTTCTAAAGTCTGATCAGACATTAAAAGATTCTGTCCCTTTTCAAGGCTTTATCAAAGATTTAGTATGCCTTTCTAAATGAACTAGGAAGCCATCCTTTGAAGCATCTGCTCAAAGACGAAGTGTCACCTGCCGAACCGTGGAAGAAATGGTAACATAAAGATTAAAAAAAAAGGAGGGTCCAAGGGAAATCAAAATGTAGCAAAAGCAGAAAGACTTAGGATCGTAAAGAGATAAAGACTGTGTACGTAGATTTTGTCTGCGGACTAAATAAAAAGAAGAAAAATAAATATAACGCAATGAGTAATTACTATGTGTGCACACTATACTAACTGTTTTATCTTACTCTGTAACTATTTTATTTATATTTGGTTATTTTTTACTCTCTGTCTAAATAAAATGCCCTTTCCAGTTTCTTCTAAATAATAGTTTGTGGAGAAGGTAAAGGCTTGGATTATCCGTATGTCCCATCTCCTGTTTGTGAAAATATATAACCTACATGGATTCAATATTTAGTTCATTCACTCACTTTAAAAATAAACCACATTTACAGAGTCCTTATTTGACTTAGAGACAAAAATTGTAGAAAGATGGTTACGACATGGCCCCTCCCTTCAAGGAGAGCCTCACCTGTTGGTGACAGCAGTTATAAAGACACTTACGAACAGAAGGTGATGACAAGATGCACTGTGTGTAGTGATTGAAAGGTGCATGCCTGTCCCGGTGGCACAAAGAAAGCCAGTATACTTCATCCTGGGGGTCTCAGTGCTGAGGAAGGACAGGGAAGGCTTTCCGTCTGAGGCTTCTCCAGAGGTGAATTGTCAAAGAGGATGTCTTAGTTACCTAGTGCTGCTGTAACAAAAATACCACAAAGCGGGTGACTTTAAATAATAGAAATTTATTTTCTCACCGTTCAGCAGGGTAGAAGTCCTAATTCAGGGCATCAGCAGGACTAGGCTGTCTTTCTTTCTGTCAGCTCTAAGGGAAAATCTTTGTCTCTTTCAGCTTCTGTAGCCCCAGGCATTCCTTGGAGTTCATTGACTGCTTGTAGATGTATCTTCACATGGCATCTGTCTTCCTCCTGTGTTTGTGCATCTCACTGTGTCTGTGTTGTTGTTTTTGTTAGCTGCGTCAAGTCGACTGCCCAACTCATGGTGACCCTATGCACTACAGAACAAAACGCTCACCAGTCCTGTGCATCTCCATGATTGGTTACAGATTGGACCATTCTCATCCGTAGGGTTTTCGTTGGCTGATTTTTGGAAATAGATTGGCAGGCCTTTCTTCCTAGTTAGTCTTAGTCTGGAAGCTCCGCTGAAATCTGTTCAGCATCGTAGCAACATACAAGCCACAACTGACAGACAAGTGGTGGCTACACATTAGGTGCATTGACCAGGAATTGAACCCAGGTTTCCTGCATAAAAGGTAAGAATTCTACCACTGAACCACCAGTGCCTCATTATGTCTGCATTCCCCTTTATAAAACACCACTCAGAAGGGATTAGATTTAGGACCCATCCAACTCCTGCATGACCTCATTATCATAGCAAAAGAAAATCCCTATTTCCAAACAGGATCACATGCCCAGGTACAGGGGCTATAACTTGAATATATGTTTTTGAGGGGATACAATTCCGTCCATCACAGAGGAAGATGAATTATCCAGATAAAGAGGGACATTTTGGGAAAGTCATTTCTCAAACTGCAGTGAGGAGTAGCAGAGTTTTGTTTCACATGTAGGTGCTGAGGGTAACTTGCAAAGCAGGATGAGGTGGGAGATGAAGTTTAAAAGAGGGAAGCAGCAACCAGAGACTGGAATACTTTGTGGACCATTATAATGCTGATCTGTTTGGGCATCATCATGTTGCTTTTTAAAAGTTGGTTGAATGATACGTATCCATTTTGTTTTCTAAATGATTGCTCTAGTGTCCCAAGATAGAGAAGGAACTTTAAAAAGGCACAAGAGAAAGTGGGGAGACTAAACAGTTAGTGGGAGATAACCAGACTAATAGATTGGTTGGCTGCTCTACTGATTTGGGTGAGAGGTGATTAGCACAGGGGCTAAGGTGAGGAGGCCAACAAAATGTGTCTCTAATAAGCTAACATCAACATCAGATCAGCTTGTTAGAAATGCAGAATCTTAGGCCCCATACCAGACCTACTGAATCAGAATCTGAGTCGTAACATGATCCTCTCAGGTGAGTCATGCTCACATTAAATTTTCAGAAGCACTGAATGAACTACTCCAATTAACTCAGATGTTTCAAAGTATTGTTTGCAGCTTGTTGGCAATCAAAGACAGACAAAAAACTCATCTCAGGAAAAACATAACTCCTTAGAAGAATCAGATCAATTGTTAGAAGTGCTAAAAGCCCTCAAAAATGTTGACTACAGAGTATGGATAATGCAAGTAGCAAAGCAAACTGCATGGTTCTGTAATTATCAGTCTCATGGAGAAAAGAGCAGCTATTTATTTGTTTAGGTTTAATGTTCCTTTTCAAGTTGGCCAGCATTCTTAATTTTCTGATGTTGCAAGAACAGAAAGATTATTTTTCTCCTTAAAAGAGATTTCTTTTATCACCGTTTATCACCGTGGTTTCTCAAGAGCCAAAATAGCATGGTGACCCTGGCACCCGGCAGTCACATGTTATGACTTCTAAATAGAGAGCTGTCACTCACAGCAAATTCCTGCCCTCCTAAAAGCTCTACCATTTGGCTTAAGTGTCTTGTTTGGCAATACATGAGTGATGTGCCTACTGCTGTTTAGATCTCTAATTCTGAACAATTTCCCATCATAGAATAACTAATTGGACAATGCTTAAATTAGTCTGAGGGTGCCATTTTTTATGACATTTTCTAGCGTGAGTAATCAAGAAAGTGTGGTATGGTGGAAAAAATTAGTCTAGAAACAGATTCATTTAGATATGGTTGACTGATTTACAAAAAAGACACAACTGCAATAAATGGTGCGGAATCAATTAAATATCTAGACTATTAGACCAATTTGCATGCGAAAGCTGGACAATGAATAAGGAAGACCAAAGAAGAATTGAGGCCTTTAAATTATGGTGTTGGCGAAGAATATTGAATACACTATGGACTGCCAGAAGAACGAACAAATCTGTCTTGGCATAAGTACAGCTAGAATGCTCCTTAGAAACATGGATGGCGAGACTTCGTCTCACATACTTTGGACATGTCATCAAGAGGAATCAGTCCCCGGAGAAGGACATCATGCTTTGTAAAGGAGAAGGTCAGCGAAAAACCCCAATGAGATGGATTGAAACAGTGGCTGCAACAACTGGTTTAAGCATAATGGTTGTGAGGATGGAGCAGGACCGGGCAGTGTTTCGTTCTGTTGCACACAAAGTCACTATGGGTCGGAACCGACTCTACGGCACCTAACAATTAGACCAATTAGATCTATTAAATATCAATCAATTAGATCAGTTGGATAGAGGTCAAGCACATGGAATGAGAAGGATAGTAGTCCCTGGATCTAAGAGAAAAGTTTAGGAAATTTAGAAGAAAGTGTTTTTAATAATAATTGGTTTACCCTAAAGAAGAAGTACTAAAGTGGACAAGATCCTTCAAAACTTAGTATGTTGTAGTTCAGTCTGGAACTTGCCATTTTTCCTGTTTTCACCTTGGTTTTTAATTTACTCTTCCTTTATTGCTAAATCAAGCCATGCAGTTCTACCTCTTTGCCCTGTCTTGGTCTAACCTTTTAAGTTTTGCTGTCGAATTCTCCACTTCGGGTTTTCCCATTTTGCTTTATGTGTGTGTGTGTTGTAATAAAATTTGAGTATATGAAGTGCAGATTGGCAAACCCTAACTACGAGGTGTGTGGAGAAGTTATTATTTTCTTCCTAAACTAAGTTCAGCTTTAATTAAACCATAATTCATAATTTTGGGGACTATAAAAGAAACTAAGCAGGAAAAAGAGCTGTGTTGATAATAGCAAATTGTGATTAGCATAATCAATCTGATTATTAAAGTTTATTTTTCCCTGATATTTAAAAATAGTATAATATAAAAAGTACGTAATAAAAGATGGACAGGAACAATAAAGAATATACGCATTTTATTCATTGGATTAGACTTATGCTTGAGCTTCTCCAACTGCATGATCATAAATAATGTAGAGGTGGAATATGGCATAGAAACATCTTGTGTCCAAAGTTGACCGATGGATTCAGTCTATATTTACCAGGGCTTTGAACCCATTCAAACTGGTTCAGTCTTAGCCAGTGAAGTGAAACTGGAACAGACGTGAATTTTTAAAAACTTGTGTGATTCAGAAAAAGAACCAGAACAGGAAAAATTACAGGTTGAAGCCCTGGAATGGGAGACTTGGAAGAGGCATAGTGAGCCCTTTTAGGAGCCTGGTGCATGAGATTGGATTATTGGCAGGACTGTGGAGAGTGATATACACATTCAAAGCAGCGTGGTTGGCTGCCATCTTTCAGAGGGGCACTGCTGTTTCTGACTCTCCTAAAAATCCTATGAGCAAGAGATTTGGTTGCTATGCAACTTATACGCAGCCCTTGTTTTCTAAGAGAGAGATTAATTTTCTAGCAGGGCTTCAAACAGTAATTTTTCCTGTTCCAGTTACCATTCTGGTTTACTCAAATTTTTAAAATCCGGGTCTGTTCTGATTTCACTACCTTGGCCATGCTTGAGCTGGTAAGAACCAATTCAAAGTCCTAATACTTACATCAGGACTCTGGGAATATGGTATGATCAATACTGAGGATTTTTTTTTAAACTAGTATATATTTGACCCTATAACTATGTTTAATGTAGTAAGTAGATTTCCTCTTCTGGTTTAATTAATTCTGGCCTAAATACTCCAAATTTATTCTCCAAGCATGTACATTCTCACAACTACAAACAGTTTGGTCTCAATTAATGTAACAATCACACACCCATTTTGATTGGAATATCAAGATATTGGGGTGGGGGATGTTTCTAAACTTTAATAATCTAGATAATTGCCTCATCTGTCCGCTTTGCTGGTGAATCTTGTCATAATTAACCAATTAAATCACATCAGCAGTTCACTTTTTTTCCCTATACATAGAATTTAGAGGGAGAAAAGAGAAAAAAAGAGACTACATAATCTGTCTAAACACAAATGTCATTCCATTATAGAACCTTATTAAGTACATTTAAGTGTTTTAATTTCTAGCACTCTGTTGTTCATAATGAACTCTGCAGGGATTGAAAATGAATGTTTTATTCTGAAAAATTTTCCCTTTTGAATTGCAAAGAGCATTCCTTTTGAATTTCCAGTGGATATAATGAAACATATTTTAATATCAGATCAAGCTAGCTTCCTGGGGAGACAACCGTCAAAAATCCATGGTATCTTTAAATCACTTTAATTATATTTTGCTGAATGCAAAATAATAGTAAAAAACTGTTTAACTTTATTGATGCCATAGTATTTTCCATATGATTAAGTCCTATACTATTCAAATAAGATTGAGTGCTGTATTTTTACACAAATAATGCATGCCTTCAACATTTGTTTGCCAGCCACTCCCTCCCCACATGAGGTAATTTTGTAAGTGTTGCTATGCCAATTTTTTTACTTTTTTTTTTTTACAGTAACAGGTAAAGAAAAATGGCATAGCAACTCTTACAAAAATATCTTGTGGGAGGAGGGAGTGGCTGGCAAACAAACATTGAAGGCATGTGTTATCTGAGTAAAAACACAGTAATTCAATTAGGCTGGGGTTCAGAGTAAGTAGAGATACAGTATATAGTAAGAGATGGATTTGAAAAGAAAGGCTCAGGCCAGAATATAAAGATCCTTGAAGGTTGTGTACAAAGATTTAACACTTATGGACTAATATGGTACCTAATAACAAAATGACTAAAATTAATTTAATTCTTACTAGTGCCAGATATGTTAAGCACTTTAAATACAGTTAAGTGCTCAGCTGCTAACCAGAAGGTTGGCAATTCGAACCCACACAATGGCTCTGCAGGAGAAAGACCTGGTGATCTGCTCCTGTAAAGACTATAGACTAGAAAACCCTATGGGGCAGTTTACTCTGTCAAATGGGGTCACTATGAGTGGAAGTGACTTGATAGTACCTAAGAACAACATTATTTAATCCTCATTTTATACACACGGAAGCTGAGGCTTAGAGAGTTTAAGGTCACACAGCAAGTAGTAAGTCAAATTCACAGTCAGATATCAGTCCTTTAAAGACTTGAAATACTTTGTAAATGATAAAACTTCTGTTTACGCTGAGATTCTACAGCCTCTGCTTACGGGAGAAAGGAAGCTAGAAGAACTTGTTCACAGGTTATATCACAGGTGTGGATATGAGGAAAAAAGGATAATTACTGGAGTTTAAAGGACTAGATGGTTGAGCCTCACCTGAGACCAACTCTGGGATGGATTTGTGACTAGGGAGGTATGAAGGCTGGTGAGAGGTGAAAGGATTGCCATGGCCAGGCTAACATGACCCGTCCCATCACTATGTCATCCAGGAAAGGGAGCAACTCAGCCAGGAAGTCTCCCATTTGAATGTAAGGTGAGAGAGATTCTCACCTCTTTGTCTTTGAGTAATCCCCACTGTCACCATAAGACGTTTGCCACTGCTACTCTTTTAGACTCAATTTATCAATCATCTGCTGATCACCATGATACTTCCTACCCCCAGTGTCATCTCAGGAACTCAGAGGTAACATTCCTCAGAAAACTTGTCAAATGCTTTCTCTGCATCTATTGAGATGAGTCTGTGATTTTTAAAAATCTATTATTCTACTGATATGGTATATTACATTAACTGAAATTTGAGTCTTAAAATCAACGTCATATTCATGGATTCCTGTATTCCTAATTTGTCATGGTGTGTAATCATTTTTATATGTTGTGGATTCCGTTTGTAAATATTTTGGTAAGGATTTTTGTGTTTATGTTTATTAAAAAAATTGCTTTTCTTGTGAATGCCTTTCTCTGGTTTATATGAAAGCTGATATTGGCTTTATAGGATGAGTTCAGAAGTATTTCCTTCTCTGTTTTTTTTGAAAGATTTGTGAAGAATTGGCATTATTTCTTCTTCAAGTATTTGGTAGAATTCCAGCAGTGAAGCCATCTGGGATTTTCTTTGTAGGAAGATTTTAAATTAATAATTCAATTTACTTACATGGTAAAGTCCTATTCAAGCTGTCTATTTCTTCTTGAGACAGTTTTGGTAATTTGCACATTTCTAGAAATTTGTCAATTTCATCCATATTTTCTACTTTATTGGCATAAAGTTTTTCCGATATTTCCTTATAACCTTTTAATTTCTGTAGGGTCAATAATGATATTCCCTCTTTCATTCTCGATTTTGGTATTTGTATCTTCTCTCTTATTTTCTTGGTCCATTTAGGTAAGAGTTTATCAATCAATATTTTCAAAGAACCAACTTTTGTTTTCATTGATTTCTTCTATTGTTTTTCTGTATTTCATTTCCTTGATTTCCACTCTGATCTTTATTATTTCCTTCTTTCTACCAGCTTGCTTTGGGTTTAGTTGCTTTTGTTTTTCTAGTTTCTTAATAGATTTGATACTTTTCTTCTCTTCTTATATGCTATTTGTTATTGTAAATGATAAAACAACAAATGGTATACAATGTTGTTAGGTGTCATCAAGTTGGCTCCAACTTATGGCAACTCAATGGCACTTAACTATACTCTTTTCATGATCATCCTGTGCTATCTTCATGATCATTGGTATATTTGAATCCATTGTTGACTATTATGCCAAATATATTAGCCTTCAATATAAATGTGGACCCTTTGCACAATATATTTTTTCATGGCTCGTATGGTTTAAATAGTTTAGCTATTTAGATAAGGTTTCATGGATTCCCTCAGGGAGGAAAAGAGGGTGAAGGAGTGGGTTGTTGGTCCTTTCACCTCAGTGTCAACCAGATCAATGTCTCTGCTTTGTAGGTTTTATGCATGTAAGTTAAATATAAAAGCATGTTTAATCAAATGATGGTACAACTAATGAAGTTTGGACACAACAGTCTGAGTTCAAAGCTGGCTTCTCAGGGCCTCTGATAGCACAGGGACACTATAAGGTATGGAGGTATCTTGTAGGGACTGGGAATCAGCTGCCTTCAGTCCGTGATTGGGCATAAAACATAATACGATTAAAGTTCTAAGCAAGAGAACTTTGGGCACCATTGTCTCCAGGGACAACCTGGAAACAAGTAGATTGCTGATTGACTGGCTTGTTGCTACCTTTCTCATTGGCCTTAACATCAACTCATCCTTCTGCAACATAGTCAGGAAATCCCAAGAGATGCAGAAGTGACTATATTTCAGTGTGAACAAATCCTACCTGGAAAGCCTAAATGGTACCAGGTATAAATACCTTCCATAGTAACTCTCCACAATGTTGGGCATTTTTACCTTTTAATGTTGTCTGGCATACTTCATTTCATTGTATCTTTACAGGAGCTTTTAACTGCTCTACTTTGGTTTGAAAACAGGTCTGCCTATCCAAGGAAAAAAATAGCCATCCTTCTTCATAATTCACTCAGCAAGCATCAGCTTCACTAGCTGAACACTTACCCACCAAGGGAAGGGAAATAAGAATCCATTGCAAGTGTTATATAGGGCTGGGGATCTGTATCCACAGATGCTTCAGCATTTTACATCTAGCAACTGCAGGCTGTCCTGTAATATGTATTTATTCCTCATACGCTGTTTATATTTTACAACTTTGTCTGTCCCTTTCTTGTTTGGACCAGGCAAGGAGGATACTAATATATTTATCCAGCACATGTCAGTTCAAATAAAGAATTCAGAGTCATCTGGGAAATATATACATATGTGAGTAATTCACTTCAAAGCTCTTACTCTCCTCCTACTAAAATGCCTTTCCCAAATATCCATTCAATTTATTCTTCAATTTCCACTGCTCCTTCTCTCTTCTGATACTAAGGCCACTGGTACTGATAGAACACTAAAATAAAACAAATAACAGCAACCCATCTTTTTCTACATCACTTAGCCAGTTAAATGACTGTATATTTCCAGCTCTCACATTCTAGGATGTAATTAAATAAACACTTTAAACTGGAAGTTTTAAGTTTTATAGGATAAAAGCAGGTTCAGATTTGTAGAGGGGGATAAAACCAAATGCACAAGAATGATGTTTACAAATTTTGAAAACAAGGCTTGTCAGCTGGATGAAGTTGCTAATATGAGCCATTTTGGACTGAATGGTTTATATCTGTTCATAATAACTTGGATTTGTCTCCTGTTAAAATGTCACATGGATAAAGGAATAAATTCTAGCAGCTGTGACAGGATTATCATTGCTAAGAAACTCTGATACGGTGGATTCATGTGTCAGAGACATCCACTTCGCTGTCTTTCATTCGAAATAATCCAAATATTCTCAGCAAGGCTAACAAATGAGACGCAGATAAAAGCCCATGATTCTGACATCTTATCCCCTAAGTTTGTTGTTAAATGAGACGTCTAGCACCAAGAGTCTCTAATACCTTCCTGAGGAGGGTAGTAGAGGGACTCAGGATGAGAATTCTGTTTGTTTCTCAATGTAGTTATTCCACGAGTCGAGTATAAGACAAGAATTAGTGACAAACTTCAGCTGGAACATAACAACAACCCATGATTTCTTAATGCAACAGAGAAATATTGAAAAATATGGATGTTGGAGAGTCAACAGAAGTCAGCAAACGGGGAACAAATGAGAAAAATGACCCAAGGCATGCTAAGAAAATAAAATGAGATGACGTTTACCTGGAACCAATTTATTGCTGATACATATCAAAAGGAATTGTATCCGACTGAGCCCTGTTACTTCATTTGTTCATTTACCCATTCAATAAATATATTCTATGCACTGGAATTAGCGCTGGTAAATACCTGGTAAAGTAGAGGGTTAACCGAAAAAAAAAAAAAAAAAGGAAGACCCTCAACAAGATGGACTGACACAACAGAGGCAATAGTGGTTCAAACATACCAACTATTATGAAGATGGCACAGGACTGGGCAACATTTCGTTCTGTTATACGTGGGGTCGCCATGAGCTGGAACCCACTAGACAAAACCTAACACCAACGACAACAGCAATAAATATAAATAAGCATGGGCTGTACCTTCAAGCAGCTCATGTTTTAGAGTACAGCATATGTGCAAAAATCAGCATATAGGAAGTGCTATAGTGGGGATGGGTTTAAGAAACAGCAGTTGCCAAAAAAAGGAGAGGTCAATAGTGCTTGGGAGGGTCTGAGAATAAATCACAGGGAGAGAAATTTGAACCATATTTTGAAAAATGAATAGGAATTTATTAGGTGGATGAAGCAGAGATGGTCTTCCAGGCAGATGAACAGCCTAGGCAAAAGCGGGGAGGCCTCTGAATCCTACTTAACAGACAAAAAACCAGTTGCCATTGAGTTGATTCCCACTTGTGGCAACCCTATGTGTGCAGAGTAGAACTATGTTCCATAGTTTTTTCAAGGACGTGACCTTTTGGAAGTATATCACCAGGCCTTTCTTCCAACGTGTCTCTTGGTGTGTTTGAACCATCAACCTTTCGGTTAGTAGTTGAGGGCTTAATTGTTTGCATCACCTAAGAACTCCAGTTATCCCTTTATTCATATGTAATACATTCTTATCTGCACAATTTGCCCCTTACTATTTCTCAGTCCTAGTGCTTTTAGAGCTCCTGTTCCATCAAATCCGAGAGAGAATCCTCTTGTTTAAATACAAAATTAGGTACCAATGTGAATATTTATTTAGAAGGATCTATGCAAATGTTGTGAAGGTTATCATCACTAGGTTCTTGGTAAATACACCTCTTACTATATCACAAACTCCTTAAAATCAGGGATCTTTACTTCTTTAACATAGGTAACCATCTTTTATTTACTAAGTGGGGCTAACTAAATGTCCTGAATGATGTGTAGCAGTGGGTCTACAAATGTGTGTGTATGTGTGTGTGTATGAAGAATCTTGGTCATATCAACCCCCAGATGAAAACCCCTCAAAGTCTTTATATTTCATAGATTACAAAATCTAATCTAATTAGTACAATATTCAAGATCCTCTTAGATCTGCCCTAAACTATAATCTACCTTCCCATTCCTACAACCTTCTTCACTCACTGTTCACTTCAACCACATTTAATTAACTGACATTTTCAAACATGCTGGACACTTCCCTATCTCCAAGCTTATTTTTAGCAATTCCTTCTCCTTGATATGATTTGTCTCATTTCTGCATTGCAGAAGTCTCCCTGTCTCTTGGGTACCAGTTCAGATATAATCTCCATCGTGAAGTGTTCTCTGTTCATTCATAAGTTATTTGAACACGCATATTTAGTACCACGGACTGCGAAAAGAATGAACAAATCTGTCTTGGAAGAAGTACAAACAGAATGCTCCTTAGAAGCAAAGCTGACCAGACTACGTCTAACATACTTTGGACATGTTATCAGGAGGAATCAGTCCCTGGAGAAGGACATCATGATTGGTAAAGTAGAGGGTCAACAAAAAATAGGAAGACCCTCAACGTGATGGATTGACACAGTGGTTACAACAATGGGCTCAAGCATAACAATGATTGTGGAGATGGCGCAGGACTGGGCAGTGTTTCGTTCTGCTGTACATAAGGGTTACATGTGTTGGAACCAACACAACAGCACCTAACAACAATAACATTTAGTACCTACAGTATTCCAAGTGTTTGAGATAAAATGATGAATAAATACACTTCTTCCTTTGAGGAGCTCAGAGTTTAACGGGATAGATTTTTCTATTACAATGTGATAAGCTCAGATGGAGATATGAATAGAGTACAAAGAAACCACCCAATCCAAACTGGGGAGAGCAGAGAAGGCTTTTTGAAGGATGTGCTGCCCAGGGTCCAAATGTTGTTCTCCTACTATGTTCCCTAAGAGAAATTTGATGAGGATCTGCAGTGCTGCTAGATGTCTATATGTTTGTCAGTCCTATGAAAATATTAGTAATAACATCAATCTCAACAACAACAAGTATAATAGCAACAAGCTTGTTTGGAGTTCCTACTATTTGGCAGTCCCCATGTCCATTGCTTTCCACGGACTATCTCATTTAATCTTCACAGCAGCATCTGTATGAAGAAGTTTAATGGCCATTACTATAATTTTACCTGACATATTACAGGCTGAACTCATCAGAGAAAGCCTTTCAACCAGACACTGCAAATGGCTCAGGAAGGACCGCATGAACCTAGCTGGACCAATCAGATTTCATCCTTGAGATTGCTTGAGTTTAAGTTGGTAGGACTGAGCCCTTTTCTCTTCACTTTCCAAATTGTTATGATGTGGCCTTAGCTGCTGATAACTATGTCTCTCACAGAGAGTAAGCTGGTTTGAGAAAGTTAAGGCATAGAAACAAGTAGAGAAACACTTGAGAAACAATATACTGAAGGACTTGAGTTCTAGGTTCCAGACCTTCTCAAGAACAGTTCTATCCTTAGCTTCCATGCTCTTTGATATATGAGCAAGTATAATTTTTTTTTGTTTAAGCTACTTTGAGCTAATTATTCTTTCACTAGCAATTGAGAGTACTTGGTAGTTACTACTATTTAAATTCCCGTTTTACAGATGTGGAAAGCAAGGTACATAGAGCTTAAGGACTTGCTGAAGTTCACACAGCTGGTAAAATGTGGACCAAGATTGAAATTGAGTTCTAATTCCAGAGTGCAACCTTTTTTCTGGTGTCAAAATGAACTGTCAATATTCCATTCTAAAGGAAAATTTTTGAGGAAATGACTGGCCCTTATTCATATTTTTACTTCCCACAATCACTACTACATCACATACTAGGTACTAGTCTAATGGTTGTGCAGTTCCTGAATGAAGTATAAATCTATAAAAATTCCAGATTTACTGTCTGCTCATTGTTGCCACGAAAATAAATAAGTAGAGATAGCTTCATCACTCATGTTGTGAATATTTTTCCTATTTTATTCTTAAACCAAAATGTCATATGTGTCTAGATACATATTTTATTTGGCTAATGCAAGGATAAGTGTTTTGTTGTGAATTCTTAAATACTTTCTGCCTTTTTGTCCCACTATTATTTTTCTTTCATCAGCAAAAAATCCCCAAATGAAAGAAACACTGAGCATTTTATAAAACTGCCTGGGGCTATTAAAATTACGTATTCCTTTAATAGTGACAGGGGTATCTTTGCAACCTTCTCCAGAGTGAAATCTACTTCAGAAATTTGCATTTAGCAGGCAAACATAATATTGTTGAAGAACACAAAATTATAAATTCATGGACATTTGGGTACTGGGGATACTTTATAATCCACACATACCTACTTTCAGCTGTAATTTTTATGGCTATATAGTTGAAATTACCCGAAATGGATAAAGCCAGCACTTTCATTATTAACTATATTTGAGGGGTTTGTAACAACTGGCCCATGAACGCTCTTTGTAATTTGGAATTCACACAGGAAGTTGTAGGCCAAATAATGTGCTTTCTGCTTTAGGGTATGAATTTGTCACCTCTTGATGTAAAACTCCCAAATTTGATTAGGCTTAGAAGTATTCATTTTGCACAACATTCGAAAAGTCTCTTGCTTTAAAAATGAAAAATTGCAAGTGATTACTTTACAGCCCATTTAATTGCATTTGGAGATTTTCTGTCCCTAAAAACTCTCCTAGATAACCATATTAATGCTCTCCCAAAACACACTTTTGAACAGAGTTTTATTATGTGTAGCACCTGACCTTTCAGCATAATTGCATGTGGTCCAAATTAATTGTTCTGTTCTATTGTGCAATGGATAATAGGGATTCTAAAAATGAGAATAATTATGCAGATACCTGATAGAAAGGAGTCTTAGAGTGAGCTCTTTTGGGTGCCTGGAATTTAGAATATAAGCTAGAAAATGACACTTAATTAACTAATAAAGCAACTGACAAGACTGACTCCACAGGAGACTTCTAGTCCACACAATGCAGAAAATGAGCTCTTGCTTAACTGAAATATAATAAAATTGAGTGTACATGCCAAACTAAATGTTGCATGAATCAATATGCTAGTGAGAGAAGCATTTCATATGAATCTGTTTTTTTAGAAAAATACCAAAAAATATAAATGGCTATTTCCGTTACTTAATGCATCCTCCATTAACTTACGTTTGACTTCATTGATGCCTCTTTGAAATAGTCTAATGAACATCATTGTGGTATTGTCTAACAGACACTAACCAAAAAACACATTGATATCGAGTTGATTCCAACTCATAGTGACCCTATAGGACAGAGTAGAACTGCTCCATAGGGTTTCCGAGGCTGTAAATCTTTACAGAAGCAGATTGCTACATCTTTCTCCTGTGAAGCAGCTGGTGGGTTGGAACCACTGACCTGTAGGTTATCAGCCAAGCACTTCAACCACTGTGCCACCAGTGCTTCTTACAAGCACTAAAGTGCCTCTTAAAAGATCTAAATTTGAGGCCTGCCTTGGTACTAACTCGCTGTGTTAACTGGTTAGTAATTGTGTAACTAATTTAAGGGTCCCTGATTAGTTTATTTTCTCCTCATCTGAACTGACCCTCAGTAGAGTCTCTCTCTAACTTGCTTGAAGTACCGGTTGTGGAAACACGAGTAGAAAGGATGGAACATAACGTGTAGCGCAGTAAAGGTGCAGGGTATTGGAGAGAATGTGGAGCCACTGACCATTGCCCATCCCGCCCTCATTAGTGTTGTCCCTACTGTCACCATGAGGCTCGGTGACACACAACAATTTCCATTGCCTCAGTCCCCCTCATAGTTGCCCAGTAGCTGTGTTGAACATATAACCTAATGTGGGGAAGGTAGTGGTGATTTCAAATGTTTTGTTGCGTTTTACCACGTGTAGCACCCATACTTGATATGCCATATGTCCCAGTTATTTTGCTAACTATAGTCGTGATGCTAATAGCCTAGGTCTTTGTGTAGGGGAGTTAAAATTTGTGAAGCTCCAAGGAGGTGTCAGAGGAATTGTTTTGTGATCCACATGCATTTAATCCTCTCAGTATCCCTGTAGAGTGAATAACATTCTCTCTATCACGCACATATGAAACTGGCAGGTGACTTACCTGCCCAAAGTTGATCAGTTTAAAGTGCTCAGAACCAAGGTAAGCTTGAGCATAGCACCTGCAAGAGAGACTTGGATTTGAATCCTGTCTCACTTACTGCTACCTATCCAGCTCCCTTACTAATCAGTTCCCATTTTACATACGAGGAATCTAAGGTTCATACGTTTTAAGTAACTTTCCCAAAGGGGCACACAACTAGTAATTATCTTGTATGGTTTTTGTGAGACTAGGGTGAGAAAATATGTGTAAATGGCTTAGCAGAGATCCCAACATTTGATAAATACCCAATAAATATTAAATATTATAATTAATGGTCGTAAAAGTATACACTTTTGGGAATGAGAACACCCCTGTGGCAGTACAACTGACAGTGACTTAGAATCCATGGGAGTATCGATACATTTTGGTGACTGTTTAAAAGATGGTGGATCAAAGCCATACCTTACATAGGGATATCCCATGATAAGGAGCAAATACTTGCACTGAGTAGGTAGAATAACTTTTTAAAGAGCTATGGTGGTGAAAGGCTGTGAGAGAAGCAAGATGGTTTCTAGAAACAAGGAAATCAGTACCCTTCCTGGCTGTTGAATCGAGAGTTTTCATCCTGGTTTTGAATCCATGTCAGTTGAGCCAAATTATAGGGCCATGCCATTCACAACAAGATTTGAAATACTTTTAAATGCAATAGCAATATTAGTTTCCACTTTTCAGGGATCAGAAATAACATTTGCTTTAATTTATAGTTTATAAAAATGGCACCCATGTTAATTTAATTCATTTCTGTATGTGAATGACCTTTGCTGGTTAACTTTTTGGATGCATTTAGGGATTAACAGTCTAAAGTTGGCTTAATTTCATTGGCTTAATTTCAACAATTACCGAAGGTCTATATAACAATTTAAAAGGCATTCAAAGAATCCAGAATATGTCAGTGTATGACATATTAATTTTCCCTTTACAATACTTCCTCATGAGTTGATTAATTAATTCTTTTCACACAATAAGTAAATTACGTGTGTTATGGTATTTTAAGAAATGGAACCCAGTTCACTTAATTGCACATAATTATCTCAGTTTTCTTTGGCTGAGGAACTATGTATAGTTTCTTCTTGTTAAGGTGAAGAATAAAATACTAGAAAAGAAAAATTGGAAATTCTAAGTATTAATTGAGCCTTCCCCAGAATGTTACTAGGATAGTGTTACATAGTTTTGCAGTCGAGTAAGTTTGCTTAGTAATTGCCTGTTGCAAGATAATCATGCAACACCTAAGGGAACAAAAGAGTGAGGATCGCTCCTTTCTTCCAGCCCAAAATACCTTTCGCGATTCACAAAGACAGAAAAGTCCACCGTTAACTCTCATTGTGTTGAAAAACAATAACGGCATGAGAGATGGAATTTAGAGATTGAATTTTTGGCTTTTGGAGAATTACTAAAATGTACATTTTGAAACTTTAATTCTGCCATTAAAATTGTGTGAGTACATCTGCCTGGGAAATTTGATTGAACCGAATTGCTATGAAATGCATGCTTTTACGCAAAGGTCAATTATGATATAGGCAATCTATTTTAGGGTAAGTTTCCTTGCACCTTTGGAAATGATTCTTTTTTTAGCTAAGTGAGAACCTCTCAAGGAATACAAAAATTGAAGAAAAAAATCAGGCAGCACAGTCTTTACATTTTTTCCTCTGAGTCTCCCCAGCAGAGGCCGTCCTGGCCATTCATTCAGCAAAGACAGCAGATTGCTGCTCCTACTGAATTTAGGAACTTCAGAATAGTATATCTCTCTGAAAGGAGAGATGGGAGGATCCGAAAGCTGAAATGCAATGACAAGAGGGGTACAGATATAGCATTAACAAAAACCAATGAAAGCAGGATAGAAAACAGTCTAATTCCATTTTGTTTTTAAAGCTGTTTACAAACCTACATATGCATTTGCATTAAAAAGCACTGGATTGAAATGCATCAAATTTTTAATTATCTCATCATAGGAAGACTGGCAATTTGAACTTTATATATTTTTCATTTTTTCCATATTTTTACTAATGATAATATATATCTTTATCATTAGGAAATGCAACAATGTTATAAATTTTGAAAGAAGATGAACTAATAAGAGCTTAATTTCTTTAAGAAACAACTCTAGTGACCATTTTAAGGACCATGATTAAATAATTACCTGGGAGTGTTATTCTTTCCTCCATTTTAATCGTTAATTTGTCTTATACGTCAGACAAGTAGGATACAAAGATGAATATTGACCCTATAGATTGCATTCATGTGGAAGATTTTTGATATTATATACAATTCCTACCTACTACCACTATATACATGTAATTTTTGTCCAGTTTGTATATTAATACAATTCACATATATGATTTGGAAATACATACACACACACACACACACCCATCATTCCACATATTCACTTCTTCTTCCCCAGTCTTTCCTGGTTCACCTACAATGTTGTTGGTAGGTGCCCTCGAGTCAGTTCCGACTCATAGCGACCTTACGGGCCACAGAATGAAACACTTGCCTGGTCCTGCACCACCTTCAGAATTGTTGCTATGCTTGAGCTTATCATTGCAGCCACTGTGCCGATCCATCTCGTAGAAGGTCTTCCTTTCTTTTGGGGACCTTTTATTTTACCAAGCATGATGTCCTTCTCCAGGGACTGGTCTCTCCTGATAACATGTCCAAAGGACGTGACATATAAAAATAAAAAACTAAACCCATTGCCATCGAGTTGATTCCAACTCATAGTGACCCTATAGGACAGGGTACAACTGCCCCATTGGGTTTCCAAGGCTGTAATCTTTCCTGAAGCCAACTGCCACATATTTCTCCCACGGAGCAGCTGGTGGGTTTAAACCGCCAATCTTTCAGTTAACCACTGAACACTTACGCACTGTGCCACTAGGGTTCCTCATATATAATACAGTGACTGATATTTGGTTCCTTGGTAACCGAATATTGAAATGTGTATGTGTTGAAGAGTCGTTACACTGAATTTTTATCATCTGCAGAAACTACAGAAGAATCTCCCACTCAACAATTTGAATGGACTAAAAAACAACAACATTAATTTCCATGCTTCTGACCATCCTTTGTGCATATTAAATAGAGGATGGCTATGAATCAGTAGATAACTCTGTAGTGGAAATTACACTGCGAAGCCTCAGGGCTTAGTTGGCAAGCATGATATTGAAAAAGAGGGAATTAATAATACATACTAATGCAAAATGCTATGTCAATTGATAACCAGGAAAGTGGTACAGATTATGTTGTAGCTAGGAGAATGTTTCTATTCTTGAATATGAATTTTGACTCCTCTTTCTCAGAGGCTTAATGCTTATTCTTGGAGTCCCTGGGTGGTGTAAGTGGTTAATGTGCTCAGCTGCTAACCAAAAGATTTGAGGTTTGAGGCCACCCAGAGGTGCCTCAGAAAAAAGGCCTGGCAGTATACTTTCGAAAATCAGCCATTGAAAACCTAATGGAGCAGAGTTCTACTCTGACACATGTAGGGTCACCATGAATGGGAATTGACTCTATGGCAACTGGTCCCTTTACCCGTTGCCGTCAAGTCGATTCTGACTCATAGGGACCCTATAGGACAGAGTAGAACTGGCCCATAGGGTTTCCAAGGAGCAGCTGGTGGATTCCAACTGCCGACCTTTTGGTTAGCAGCCTACGGCAACTGGTAGTGGTGATGAGGTGCTTATCCTTAGTAAGACTGTTTGTGTCTTTGTGCACATATGTGTATTCCATCTGAAGATGAACTATGAAGAAGAAAGAGGAAGTGTATTTACAAGCCACATATAGGACAAATGTCTGTGCTCAGTATTTCATTCTGAACCAGAAGGACGGAAATAAGTTTTGAACGAGAAAGATGAGTATTCCAGATAGAAGAACAGTATGTGCAAAGCCATGGGTAAATGGGAGAAAGTGGAATGTTCTTGGAATTGCAAATCCTTCACTCAGCGCATCTGTCATACATACAGTGAGTCCATGGAGAAGCTGTGGAAGAAAAGGCAAAAGAATTGTGCAGCATGACCAAGAAGGTCCTTCCTGATGTTTCTGATGTTCTTTTTTCAGAAAGTCTTGCAGAACCATTGCAGAGCTTTAAGCAAGAAAACATGGGGAGATTTCTGTTTCGGAAAGATCCCTCTGGCAGCCACGTAGAGATCATAGAATAGTCTGTTTCAGGTTAGGCAGGAGCTGATAGCGGCTCTAATTATCCCACTGCCTGTAATTGATGTTAGTTTGAACTTCTCTACCTGTCTAGACCGGAGTTCCTGGGTAGTGAAAAAAGTTAATGCACTTGGCTGCTAACTGAAAGGTTGGAGGTTCAAGTCAACTCAGAGGCACCTGGGAAGAAAGACCTTGTGATCTGCTTTTGAAATATCAGCCACTGAAAACCCTATGGAGCACAGTTCTGCTCTGACACATGTGGTGTGGCCCTGTGTCGGAATCAGTTCAATGGCAACTGGAAAAATAGGTTCAGCTACCTGTCTGAGCTCCATCTTATAGTCACAGGGGCCTTTTAGGCCCCACCCACCTCACCCATCGTGTTCCCCAGCTCCGTGCCAGCCTCTCAAAGAAGCCCACCTGGGCTAAGCAGAAAAGTCCAAAGGTTGTGTTTGTATGAATTCAGGACCCACACTATTGGATCTTTCTGCAGATAAAGAAACAAATGAGAGTGGAATATAAAGATCATATGCCCTTCATTAATTTAGTCAACAAATATTTGTTAAGTGTGAATATGTACCAAACACTGCATTAGAAATTAAAGAATGAGCAGTGATACAGTATAGAGAAATCCACTTCTAATTGAGTTTTTGTTCTAGCAGGGGAGATAGGAAGCAAACAAATAAAATAATTGCGTATTGTTATTTGTGTCGTGAAGAAAATGAACTGAGTGTTGTTGAGAATAAAAAAAGGATTTTTTTTCTAATCAGAGCGGGTCGGGGCATTCTCTCCAAAAAGGTGACATTGAGGCTAAGACCTGGAGGAGAGAAAAAAGCAGACACATAAAGAATTGGGAGAAAAAGAGCCGCTAGGAGAGGGTAGGAAACCCTGGTGGCGTAATGGTGAAGAGCTACGGCTGCTAACCAAAAGGTCAGCAGTTTGAATTCACCAGGCGCTCCTTGGAAACCCTATGGGGCAGTTCTACTCTGTCCTATAGGGTCGCTATGAGTTGGAATAGACTTGATGGCAGTGGGTTATGTGTTAGGAGAGGGTATGCATAAGCACAAATATTATTTTTTCAGATTTTCAGGTTAGAAAGTACTTGCAACTAACTTCAAAATTTTTGTTTATAATATCATTTGCACTTTTCTGGATTTTTTGTCTATCATTATAGTCTACACAACAAAGACTTAATGTATTCTTTTAAGTTCTAATTTGAAAATACAAAAATGATTGAACTTGTAGATTATGTGAATTATCCAAAGTAGAAAAGAAGTTTTCTGATCTTGTATGTATTTCTGTATGTGTATGTGTTAGAAATGATTCATCTTCGTATTTAAATTTATAACGATGCTACGCTGTACTGAGGACTTCTCTGGAAATAGTAATAATGGCAATACCTTACTAGTTGTTATCAAGTTGACTCTGACTCCTGGAGACCTCCTGTGTGTCAGAGTAGAACTATGCCCCGTAGGGTTTTCAGTGGCTGATTTTTTCAGAAGGAGATCACCAGGCCTTTCTTCCAAGGTGCCTCTGGGTGGACCTGAACCTCCAGCCTTTTGTTTAGCAGCCAAACACATTAACCATTCGCACTACCCCCCATACCAAACCCATTGCCATCGAGTTGATTCTGACTCATAGCAACTCTATAGGACAGAGTAGAAGTGTGCTTCATAGAGTTTTCAATGGCTGATTTTTCGGAAGCAGATTGCCAGAACTTTCTTCTGAGGTACCTCTGGGTAGGTTTGAACTTCCAAACTTTTAGTTAGTAGTTGGGTGCTTAACTCTTTGCACCACCCAAAATCCAAAAAAATTCAAACCCATTGCTGTCGAGTTGATTCTGACTCATAGTGACCCTATAGGACAGAGTAGAACTACCCCATACGAGTGCCTGGTGGAGTTGAACTGCCAACCTTTTGGTTAGCAGCTGCAGCTCTTAATCACTACGCCACCAGGGTTTCCAACCACCCAGGGTTTCCTAAATGCTCAGTGGGTATCCCTATTTGATTTAGACACTGTGCTAAACACTTTCCATGACTTGTTAAATCTTACAACCACTCTTTGATAGTTAGTATTAATATTGCCTGGGCTTGGATCTAGGCTTTGCCAGTTGATAACTGTGTGACATTAGACAAGGAATTTAATATATCTGTCTCAGTTTCCCCATCTGTAAAATATGGTCTGAGTTTTAGAGCTTGTGACCTTAACAACTTATATATGACCTCCCACTAAAAT
>NW_004443950.1:9243076-9271763 GCF_000243295.1 Trichechus manatus latirostris | reverse complement strand
AGCTCTTAATCACTACGCCACCAGGGTTTCCAACCACCCAGGGTTTCCTAAATGCTCAGTGGGTATCCCTATTTGATTTAGACACTGTGCTAAACACTTTCCATGACTTGTTAAATCTTACAACCACTCTTTGATAGTTAGTATTAATATTGCCTGGGCTTGGATCTAGGCTTTGCCAGTTGATAACTGTGTGACATTAGACAAGGAATTTAATATATCTGTCTCAGTTTCCCCATCTGTAAAATATGGTCTGAGTTTTAGAGCTTGTGACCTTAACAACTTATATATGACCTCCCACTAAAATAAGATGGCATCTGATTGAATAAGAATAATCTATTTAATTAGTTTTAATATTAAAATTTTATAATTTTTTGTGTTCTGCAGAGTATCATAATTGCCAATTGCTCTATCACCAGAAAGATTTGAGAATGACTGATGTAGTATCTTTTGTGGAAATTGCTTCCTCAAATCTAGACTTGGTCACTGAGAAGCAGTGAATCTTTAACCTGAGTTATTCCTACTTTTACAGCCTTGTAATTACTATCCTGAATTTACTGAGCATAATCTGGACCACATAAAATAACATATTTTCATTTTTCAGCATTTTTAAATTGAATAACAGTTATATCCATTTGTCGGTAATACCAATCTCAACTCTCTAGCAAAACAATCAAAATGTAAAATGACAAATCCAATTATATAACCCAGAATGCAAAGTTATCTCATTTTTTTTTTAGCTGAGCTATATCTGTACAATTTAAATAACCAGACCATGAGATTTTAATGGGTGATGTGGCTTACCCAATGGCCAAGTCAATGAACCACAAAAATTGACTCTTTCTTATAGCACATGAAACCAAGTCGACTCTGAATATAAATAGTTTCCCTTTCAAAGCTAGAGTAAAATGCAAGTATTTTTGAAATATGGGGAAACTGATTCAACCGATGGGATTGAATCTAGTTTTAAAAACCATTTTTAGATACATATGTGTGGGAGAAAAATGTTGCAGTCTATTTCCGTAAAGATTTACAAACTTGGAAACCCTATGGGGCAGTTCTACTCTGTCGACTCAAAGGTAGTGGGTTTGGTTTGGTTATATACATATGTAAAATAACTAGATAAAAGTTTTCGTTGTTTGCCTAGTATATATGTTTTACTAATTCAGTTGGCCCATCTGAATAAACTAATGAAAATAATGTTAACTAATATTTCCTGAACTCCTGAACTCAGATGGGGAAACTGAGACAGATATATTAAGTTCCTTGTCTAATGTCACACAGTTATCAACTGGCAAAGCCTAGATCCAAGCCCAGGCAATATTAATACTAACTATCAAAGAGTGGTTGTAAGATTTAACAAGTCATGGAAAGTGTTTAGCACAGTGTCTAAATCAAATAGGGATACCCACTGAGCATTTAGGAAACCCTGGGTGGTTGGAAACCCTGGTGGCGTAGTGATTAAGAGCTACAGCTACTAACCAAAAGGTTGGCAGTTCAACTCCTGAACTCCAGGTAGTATGCCAAAAGATTCCAGTTCTGCCAATTGGAATATTTATCTTCACAGCCATTCTGTGAGTTAGAAGTTATTTTTCTCTTTACTAGAAGAGGAAATCGAGCTCCAGAAAGGCTATTTAACTTCTACAAGTTGTCACATGCATTAAAAGGAGGAGTGAAATTAGAACCTAGCATTCTGTAATGCTATTTTTAACCCCTACCCCCAAGAAAGAAATTTTCCAAGACTTAGCGTTACTAATTAGACCAATGCACACACTGAATAACATATTTATTCTTAGTTTTGATCTCTAGAGAATCTGTTCTGTAAGGAATACCAAGTTTTTCTGTTTTTGTTTTTTTTTTAACAGGAGTAATTTTTCCCCCAAAGAACTGAAGCTGACTGCCTCTTGCATTTGTTTCTCAAGGATCTGCACTTAGCCATTTTCACATTCCAACATTCCAATCTGTAGACTCTGTCTGGGTGTGGTTGCCTACTTCTTTTGCTTTTCATTGCTATGTATATGATGGTAATTTCTGAAATCATCACTTCCTGCCCTGATCTCTGTAATGAGCTCTATATCTGTACTTCTAGCTGCCTACTGGACATGCAGACACTTGATTGTACAAAGGACCTCAAACTCAACATGTCAATTACTGCACATATCAGCTGTCCCTACAAAGCTGTCCTTGCTCCAGGCATCCCTATGTCAGTAAATGGTCTAGTCATCTTCCATTTGCATAATCAAAAAACTTGGGCTTCATCCTTAACACCTTACCAATTACATTATTAAGTTCTGTCCATTCTGTTACCGAATTATTTTCATATCCTTCGTGCATTTCCAAAGTGACTCAATTCTTGTTCAGACCACCATCAGTCTCTTGCCAATATGTCTTTTTCAGCCTTCAAACTCACTTTCCTGCCTTTTAAGACCTGCCTTCCACCTCTAGGTCCCTCCAGTCCATGCGTCACATCCAATAAGAAAGTTCTTTGGAAAATCAAATATGATTATGCCCTGCTCTACTCTAACCTCTGAATGGCTCACCATTACTTTCAGAAGAATGTCCAAGCTATCGAACCTGGTACGTCAGTCCCTTCATAATCTAATGCTTCATTTTCTCTCTGATCCCATCTCTTGCCTTTCTCACCCTCATTCTCTGATCCAACTGTAATACCATACTTAACCAACGAGGCTGGATTCCTGCCTCCTCCCAGACTTTTGCGTGTGTCTGAAACACTCATCCCTCCCTTTTCCTTTCCTGGTTAACTCCAACTCATCCTTTAATTCTTAGCTTAGATATCAGCTCCTCTTCAGATTCATCCGTAATCACCCTGTCTGGATTAGGAATCAGTTCATGTGCTCCCATATCATCCTAAATTTCCTCTGTCAGAGCACTTAGGGCACTGAATTATAATTGCATATTTGCTTGTTTTATCTCCCAAGCAGATTATAAGCCTCTTCAAAGGCAGGAACTCAGTACCTGGTAGGTAGCAGACTCTATCTGACCATCTGTACTGTCTTTATCTATCTGTCTGTCTGTCTGTCTGTCACCTATCATCTGCCTATCTATCATCTATCATCTCTATCTATTGAATCACTAATGCATATTAAATAATTGCTGCTAATTTGTGCACAACTCATTTCCCTTCTTTATTTGAATAATTTTCCCTCAGTCTGCATGAACAGAAAGGCATGGACTTCTAGAGTTAGAAAGGACCTTTAAATGAAATGTTCTTTAATCTGAGTTCCAGGCCAGTTATGTCACTCATTTTCTACATAAACATAGACAACATTATTTGTTATCCCTGGAATTTAGGAGCCATCTGGTCAAATCCCCCTAGATTAGGTTTCCTCACTGTCTCTGATTCTAGGTCACTTTAGAAATGGCCTCAAATCATTCACATGCTTTTAGCGTATGTCAAGCCAAAAAAAAAAAAAAAAAAAAAAAACCCCAAAACAAAAAACCTCATGACTTTGTATGCCCGTAGAGTGACTACCGTAATTTTTGTCAGCCTTGTCTCTGACAATTTTGTTGATCATTTTAATGAAGCCTGGAATAAAATCTTCAATTTCAAGTACTAAAGTCCATTCTTATTTGGTTGTTTGTTTGAATGTTTTTTTTTGATCGCAGATAATAGCTAAGACATGGCATGTTTAACAAGTAGGATTGACTGGCTGCATGGCAACATGATTAGGTATACTTAGAGGGCTATACTTTAAAAAGAAAAATTGACTTTGTTAGGAAAAGCATCTGTTCTCTCTTTGTGGAATGGGCAATAGTATTTTTATCCAACATTAGCCTTAATATAACAACAGTAATCACAAAGGTGCCTTTTCCAATTCACCCTGGTAAATGATGAATGAGAATTACTATTTGGCCAGCACTGTATACTAAACAGAGTCCAGAAATAATCGACCATTGAAATTTTCTCTTAAACAAACCAACCCTTCAAATACAAAATTAATCATTTCATTGACATCAGTCTGCAACCCTTACTCCATTAAATCCCTAAATTCATGCTAGGGATGACCCAGCAAGCAAATTAAAACAGGATTCTTATAAAAGGAGAAGGATAAAATTGTGACTTCTGAAGAAGCAATTTAATCATAATAAATTATTTTCAATATTCTTTTTTCCGTGAGGCATTGCAATGACCATAAAATGGAGTGTAAAAGGGCACTGGTTGAGGAAACTGAGTTACAAAGAGACCACCGCACCCTTGAACAGTTATACCTGCAATAATTTGTGTCGTAAATTTTTACGTTGCATTTTACATTTTTTAAGAAAGTGAGTATTCCCAACAGTGTCATAATTAGAATTGTGACAGTGTGGGAGCCACTAAAGGAAATTATATTTGATCTCTGGAGTATTTAGCTAAATAGTTGTAAATAGGAATTTGTTGCTTTGTTGAAAGTAGATTAGAGTAGGCATAGAAGATATTCCTTGAATGGAAAGCCTATTCTCCCAAATGGTCCACACCCGCAACCACGGCTGCGCATAAGAA
Source organism: Trichechus manatus latirostris (assembly GCF_000243295.1). Taxonomy (NCBI): domain Eukaryota; kingdom Metazoa; phylum Chordata; class Mammalia; order Sirenia; family Trichechidae; genus Trichechus; species Trichechus manatus. The sequence goes on along the minus strand of NW_004443950.1, from coordinate 9,267,265 downwards.
CTAAGTGTCAATTAACAAGAGCTGGGAAACGGAGATGATTTGCCTAGGAGATTTATGGAGTATTTACTGAAATAAAGAGTCTGAATCTTCAAATGCTAACTGTTAATATGCACTGTATACCAGCCCCTTCTTCCAGAAATTTTATTTTTAGTGCTTTATCTCTGTTGGTCAAGAAGCCCAAGCTCTCACTAAGAAATATCCTCACGAGGCACATTCCGCACTTAATAAACCCACTTTCCCCTTTTCTTTGCAGAATTGCTTTCTTTACTGTCTATACCATGGGCTTGTTTTCCCGAAATACATGACAGAGCTGACTTCGTTGTCAAGATTCAGGTAGTTTTCAGAAAGGACGTGCTTCCTTCTTAGTCTAGCACAAACATGCCTCTTGGAAGCCTTTTCTCAACACCTCTGCTGGTACCTGGTACATTACAGCTGCTCAAAAATGATAGTCCTTGTTGTTCAATATATGTGGCTAGGTAATGGGGTATGGGCTACAAGGGAACAGCAGGGGCAAATGTTCTTTCTTGCCTTTAAATGGGAGACTATAGCCTTCTGCAGCCAGCAAATCCATTGGCAGAAATGACAGGAAAATAAACAAGTAGTTAAGAGCCATGTGTATAGGACAGGATGGAAGTTTATCTCCTGCCCAGTCTATTATTAAAGCAAAAACATGTGGAAAAGGCAACTGACTTATGTTGATTGTAGAAACTTATCCTATTTTCTTGTTAGGAGTTATTACACCTTCTCTTAGTGATAAAAAATAATAGAAGGAGACTTTGTCATGGAATTACAGTGGATCTGGAACTTTTCTAACTTGACCATGGATGTCATTCTCTGGGACCCCAAGTATACAAAGCTGGGATATACCAAGGGACTCTTGAGAGGTAGGAGGTGAAATCCTACCCTCTTCTTTCTGTGCTTCACCAAGATCCGTTTGACCTGATCACTGTTAACCAGGACAGCCCCAACCAAGATTATCATCAGGGCAAAACAATTATCCCAAGAGAGAAATTCATCTGGAGAACACAGGATATGTAGACTGTCTCACCTGGAACAGCTCCAGGACTTGAAGTTTCTGGAGGAGGGCAGTTTGGGGCCAACATGAGGCTAATGTGGTAATTTCTTTGGAATGAACCACATTGGCAAAAGTGAGCTTGGATGGAAATAAGTGGAAAATGTTATAGTGCTTTGAAGGTCCTTATCTGGAAGTCCTAGCATGCAGCAGTCATTGACAAACTTAGCTTTGGGGGAGAGGAATCGTCTTAACTTGGAAGCTTGTTCAGAGACCTGTAGCAATGAGGTTCTTTTTCTGGCAGTGGACAAAAATCATCTCTCAGACCAAGAGGAACCACGGTTATACCATGTGGCCATGAGAAACAAATAGTAGGGAACTAACCACACCCTTCTATTCTATTGCTTAGCATGTGACTCTGTGACTGACTTCCTTTGGACTTAGTAAGTGCCCAGGTTTTTTAGAAGATTCGAAAAGTATAGGAGCCTCAAAATGTAGGACGTGGGCCTCCTGCTAATAAGGCTTATGAGAGTTGGAACAATTGATTAGGAAAAAATACTAAAGGGATGGTCATGGTTTATGATTTTTGGAACAAATCATATCTATTAGAAACCTTTGTTATACCCAAATGTCCACAGAACATCTTCCTCTGGATGTCTCCAAGCACATCAAACTTAACAAGCCAACAAGTCAACATCTTCCCCCCAACCAACAATTTACTATTTCTCCTCCATTCCCTATCCCCATTTTTTTTTTTTTTCTTTTCTTCTACATCTTCTTTCTAGTAACCTGGAAGAGGAAGGTTAGAGTCATTCTAAATGTTTCTTTCTATATTACATCTCATATTAATCAATTGCCAATTCTAGCTTGTTTTAACCCCAAAAGTAACTCAAATCCATTATTTCTACTCTCTCTCCGTGACTACTGCCACAGTGCTGTCTGCGTGAGGTATTGGTGAGACCTTTGCAGTAATCTCCTACAGGGATTCCACATATCTAGCCTGGCACACTCCGTTCCATTCTGTTTTCCATTTTGCTAACAGATGCTTACATGTTTTGGTAGAAAGAAAAAGAAAATGACCATGTGGCCTTTTAGTTGCTTAACTAACATTTTTTTTTTTTTCCAGGATAAAGTCCCAAATCCTTAGCACAGTACAGGAGTCCTTTTACAAGCTATACTTTGCCTACTTCTACCATTCAGGAAGATTCTTTCAGTAAGAACTAAATTTATTCATTTTTTTTTTAAACACCAGTACCTAGTATGGTGTTTTGTATATAGCAAATCCTCAAATATTTGTTAAAATTGAATTGAATCGATTTGTATGGCAAATAATATTTGGAAAGCTGAATCTCTATAGTATTCAAGCCCGTTGTGGAATAATCATTTTGGTGCCATTTCTGGCCTGTGATGTAGTTTATTTTCCCTCAAGAAATTCTCCTCATGTCTCCTCTCTCCCTGTTGGTGAAGATTATACCTGCTGCTACTTTATTCCAGAAACTGGGTAACCTTCTGCCTTGTTTTTGTGTTGAGTGACCCTTTTGACAGACCCTGTGGCTCTGACCCTTTAAACAGTAGAAGTGTCCTGGCGTTTTTACTCGGCAGTAGATCGTGATATTTAGAAATCTCTTCGTAGAGCACCTTTGATTCCCCAGGGATGCCCATAATAAATATTTGCATTATTAAAAGAGTTAGGAACACAGTATAAAAAATGAGTACACAAGGAAGTCACCACTTGGCTTTTGATTATGTCTACCCAAATGAAAAATGAATGAATATGCAATTAATAATAAATGTCCTTGTGTTCTTGTTTTTTAACTCATCGGAGGATGTTAAAATTAAAGTGGACCCAACATTAGCTTTGCTGTTTCATTAAAGGCAGAGAGTGGCCCTCACGTAGCTGATTCATAAAATGCAACTTCATAAAACATAGTATCCTAATATCCATATCGTCACTTATTAGCTATTTGTGCAAGTTATTTAATCTCTATTAGCTTCAGTTTCCTCATTTGTAAACAGGGATAACGATAATGTGTATATCATTGATTTTTTGGTATTGAATGAAATAGTTCATATGATGTATGTTGTTGTTAGGTGCCATCAAGTGGGTTCTGACTCATAGCGACCCTACGTACAACAGAACGAAACACTGCCCAGTCCTGCACCATCTTCACAATCATTGTTTTCCTTGAGCTTATTGTTGCAGCCACTGTGTCAATCCATCTTGTTGAGGGTGTTCCTCTTTTTCGCTGGCCCTCCACTTTGTCAAACATGATGTCCTTCTCCAGGGACTGATCCCTCCTGAGAACATGTCCAAAGTATGCGAGACGTAGACTTGCCATCCTCGCTTCTAAGGAGCATTCTGGTTGTACTTCTTCCAAGACAGATTTGTTTGTTCTTTTAGCAGTCCATGGTATAGTCAATATTCTTCGTCAACACACAATTCAAAGGCATCAATTCTTCTTCGGTCTTGCTTATTCATTGCCCAGCTTTCACATGCATATGAGGTAATTGGAAACACCATGGCTTGGTCAGGCACACCTTAATCTTCAAGGTGACATCTTTGCTTTCCAACACTTTGAAGAGCTCTTTTGCAGCAGATTTGCCCAATGCAACGTGTCTTTTGATTTCTTGACTGCTGTTTCCATGAGTGCTGATTATGGATCCAAGTAAAATGAAATCTTTGACAACTTCAGTCTTTTCTGCATTTATCATGACGTTGCTTATTAGTCGAGTTGTGAGGATTTTTGTTTTCTTTATGTTGAGGTGTAATCCATGCTGAAGGCCATAGTCTTTGATCTTCATCAGTAACTGCTTCAAGTCCCCTTCACTTTCAGCAAGCAAGGTTGTGTCATCTGCATATCGCAGGTTGTTAATGATTCCTCCTCCAATCCTGATGCCATGTTTTTCATATAGTCCAGCTTCTCGGATTATTTGTTCAGCATACAGATTGAATAAGTATGGTGAAAGGATACAACCCTGTCGCACACCTTTCCTGACTTTAAACCACACGTATCCCCTTGTTCTATTTGAATGAGTGCCTCTTGGTCTATGTATAGGTTCCTCATAAGCAAAATGAAGTGTTCTGGAATTCCCATTCTTCTCAATGTTATTCATAATTTGTTATCATCCACATAGTCGAGTGCCTTTGCATAGTCAATAAAACAAAGGTAAACATCTTTCTGGTATTGTCTGCTTTCAGCCAGGATCTATCTGACATCATCAATGATATCCCTGATTCCACGTCCTCTTCTGAATCCAGCTTGAATTTCTGGCAGTTCCCTGTCGATATACTGCTGTAGCCACTTCTGAATGACCTTCAGTAAAATTTTACTTGCATGTGATATTAATGATTTGTTTGATAACTTCTGCATTCGGTTGGATCACTTTTCTTGGGAATAGGCATAAATACAGATCTCTTCCAGTTGGTTGGCCAGATAGCTGTCTTCCAAATTTCTTGGCGTAGATAAGCGCTTCCAGTGTTGCATCTGTTTGTTGAAACATCTCAATTAGTATTCTGTCAATTCCTGGAGCCTTGTTTTTTGCCAATGCCTTCAGTGCAGCTTGGACTCCTTCCTTCAGTACCATAGGTTCCTGATCATATGCTGCCTCCTGAAACGATTGAACTTCAACCAATTCTTTTTGGTATAGTGACTCAGTGTATTCCTTCCACCTTCTTTTGATGCTTCCTGCGTCGTTTAATATTTTCCCCATACTTTACTATTGCAACTCAAGGCTTGAATTTTTTCTTCAGTTCTCTCAGGTTGAGAAATGCTGAGCATGTTCTTCCCTTTTGGTTTCCACCAAATATGAATTAGTATGACAATTTTATTTGCGCCTCCACATTGTGAGGTTGGCAGTCTAATTTTTTCCCTCATTTTAATAACGAAGCAATGTTTTCTCTCACAGAATTAGAATAATCTAACAAAAGTACTTAGTTCTTTTAAATCCAACTATTGTTGTTGTTGTTAGCTGCCATTGAGTTGGCTCCTGGGCTCCCGGTGACCCCATGCACAACAGAACTGAATACTGCCAGGTCCTGCCCCATCCCCATGACTGGTTGTGAATCGGACCATTGTGATCCACAGGGTTTTCACTGGCTAATTTTTGGAAGTAAATCAGTAGGCCTTTTTCTCCCTAGTCCGTTTTAGTCTGGAAGCTCCACTGAAACCTGTTCAGCATTATAGCAACACACAAACCTCCACTGACAGGTGGTGGCAGAGGCAGATTAACAAGTAAGCAAGGTACACATGCGTTTACAGTAAGCAAGGTATGTACACGCTACTTGTGTTTACTTACTAATCTGTAGTGCACAATTTCAAAGATGGAATGAAGCCCATGTGAAATCGTGCACTACAGATTAGTAAGTAAACACAAGTAAACCCTTGCATAATTGCTTATTGGATAATCCATCCCTGGGTGGTGGCTGCGCATAAGGTGCATAGGCCAAGAACTCAACCCAGATCTCCCACGTGGGAGCAGAGAATTCTACCACTGAACTGCCAGTGCCTCAATCCAACTGTAGATTATTTATTTGTTTATTTTGTAAATCGAGGACCAGTATCCAGGGAGGGGTTGAAATACTCTACATAGAATGAATAGATTCTGATCTACAGTGGAAGACAAAAAGTATTGCTTGGCAACTAATATTTCTTTTTTTGTCTTATCAAAAGAGTAAAAAACAAATCTTTTGCCTTTATTTATAGGCAACCAATGACTTTGATTACTTTACATTTTTTAAAAAAACTCATGATGAAACATGATAAGTTTTTGTTTATACAGACTGGTGAGTTGCTCCTTTTTTTTCTTTAAATTTTATTTATTTTGTTGTTGTTGAGAATATACACAGCAAAACATACACCAATTCAACAGTTTCTACTGCATAGTTCAATGACATTGATTATATTCTTCAAGTTGTGCAACCATTCTCACCCTCCTTTTCTGAGTTGTTCCTGTCTCACTAACACAAGCTCACTGCCCCCTAAGCTTCCCATCCAATCTTTCGAGTTGCTGTTGTCAATTTGATCCCATATAGATATTTCTTAAAAGGGCATAATGCTCAAGGTGGACCTTTTTTTTTTTTTTTTTTTTTACTAGTTAAGCTGAACTATTTTTTGGTTTTAAAAAGACTTCAGGGGATTTTTTTGGTTCGAGGTTCAAAGATTGTCTCAGGGCAATAGTTGCAGGGGTTCATCCACCCTCCATGAGGCAATAAGTATTTCTAAAGGCAAAATGTGTTTAGAAATAAGGGGTGTGGGGAATTTCTTACTGAGTTTAAAAGGAAACTAGCTCAATTTGTGGAAGGAAGGTATATATCTTGTTGAAAATGTTCTGAATTTCTCCCCCCTCCTCTCACTCCCCTTAAACATTAGGAGACACAGCGCAATGAGTTTTATGTCATGTATTGGTAATATTGTTATTATGATGATGTTAACAAAGAAATAGTCTCTAAGCCATTTATTTTCTCATAGAGAATGGCGCTAAAGTCAGGGTACTCAGAGGGGCAGTAGATGAGGTGCAGTCAAGTCCCCCACTTGAGAATGCCTTCTCACACCCAAATATAAAGAGGCATCTTACCCAGAAAAGGAAAGTGACTTTCAGCTGCTTTTGCGATGACACAATTTCAGGAGGAATACATTAGTCTTTCTCTGCATATGGAATCTGTTATCTTTTTATTAGAAGCTATTTAGTTATTTTTCAGATGAATATTAACATGTTGTAGACATTCTGTCCAAAGGACCATAAGGCCACAGTCCTCAAGCAAGTAAATTCCAGCATTAGGATTAGGTGGCCAGGGTCTAAAAGGGAATAATTAGTTCAATGCTTTGGAATAATTGGTTGCCTTTACCAAACCAAACCCGTTGCGTTGGAGTCGATTCCGACTTATAGTGACCCTATAGGACAGAGTAGAGCTGCCCCATAGGGTTTCCAAGGAGCAGCTGGTGAATTCGAACTGCCAACTTTTTGGTTAGCAGCCAGGCTCTTAACCACTGAGCTGCCAGAGCTAAGAAGGAATGAAAGAAGGAAGAAAGAAATATGGAGAAGAAGGATGGAGAGGAGAGAGAGAGAAAAGAGAAGGGAAGAGAAGGGAAGGGAGGGGAGGGGATGGGAGGGGAGGGGAGGGAAAGGGAAAGAAAGGGAAGGGAAGGGAAGGGAAGTTACAAAACTGAGGGGGTTTTTATCCAGAAAACCACTAGGAAAAACAATGCTAGCTTGCCTATAATTAGTGCGAAAAAAAAATTGATAAAGTGAATCCTTTTTTCTTTTTTTTAAGAGGAGACATTACCGTTTGAAATTAGAACTGTTTACAAGACAAACTAAGTTACACATGAATAACACTATCAATGCTCCAACACCCAGTCATGCACCGTATTGTGTATCCACTTAAGAAAACCTGGCTCCAATTAGGGATCTCCTGTCGAGCATCTTATTTATCAGCTTCCAGAACAGCTGTGAGCCATTCAGGATGCCACCAGTTTCTCCTCGTTACACACTCTTTAGAATTACAGATGTGCCCGGGTCATCCCTGGGGGAGCCACATTCTAGTAAACACATTCTTCTCTGTTCCAGGGGCTTCTCTGAAATAAGCTTGTGAACACAGGCTGACATGGTCAGTTGAAGTTGGCTTAAGAGATTAAGGCTGTAAATACCGCCTGTAATTTCTTGGGACAGGAAAGCTGGATAATGAAAGGGATTTAGGATGTGTAGAGAAAAGAAGGGAGCTGGTTAAAATAACATACTTTTATTTTTAATCAGCTTTACCAAACGAGTTGAATTGGGAATTTGTGACTGAGAAGCCACTGCTCGAAGTGCACACTTTATTGTCACATGTGTATTTAATCAGGGGTTAGGGAAAGAGGCTGAGGCAAGTAAAAGAGAATGAGTGAATCAACATATTTCAAGGAACGCACATATTTTTGCTTTGATAGTACAAACAACTGCATTTTAAGATCTTGGAAAGTGAGTTCTTCCAGGATACGGGGAATGGCTTAGTAGGAAATGCATAATACATTTAGCAAGAAGCCTCAGAATCTGATTCCTCCTCTGAGTTTTACTCTCTCAAGAGTAAATCGCTTTAAGTATTAATGAGCACACTTGTAGTTGTATTTACTATAGTGAAGGAAAAGAAGCTTCTCGTGTTGGCAGACATAAGGGTATTGGGGGAAAAGAAACATCCCATCAAGACATAAGAATCAGTGATGGGATTTATTGAGAAAGAAAAGTTTGGCAATGTCACAGTGTTGTCCCTTAATTTGTTCACATCTCACTGTAGCCACAGCCTCGGGGAGTCCTTCTCACATGGATTCGTCTGGGTCAAGGGGCCTGCTGTGGCCCTGGAACACCTCTGATGCAAGCAGAATCTCGTAAGTGCTTACACATTGGGGCCTGCCTTCCTCTGCCGCTCTTGGGAACCCAGCAACCAACTACCCTGTGAAGAAATCCCAGGCTAACATCCTGGTAACTGCTGACTCATTAGGGATTCCAGCTGAGATCAGTAGAGTCAGCCCAGAGCAGAGGGATCTTCCAGCAGGTCCTCAGAAACCTGAGCAAGGTAAATAATTGTTGTTTTAAGCTACTAGTTCTTGGGGTGTTGCTTTAACCACAAACTCTATCTAATGCAGAAAGCCAGATAATGAAGTGCTTTAGGATGTGTGTATGTGTGTTGGAGTTTTATGTATATGTATGTGTGTGTGTGTGTATATATCTTGAATCCTGGTGGCTTAGTGGTTAAGAGCTATGACGGCTAACCAAAAAAGCTCAGCAGTTCGAATCCACCAGGAGCTCCTTGGAAACTCTATGAGGTAGTTCTTCTGTGTCCTGTAGGGTCACTGTGAGTCGGAATGGACTCAATGGCAATGGGTTTGGTTTTTCTTTTGTGTGTGTGTATATATATATATATATATATATATATATACACACACACACACATACACACACACAGAGATACACACACACTTGTGTGTGTGTATATGTGTATAGACAGAGGCAGTCAGACAGAGAAAGAATGTCCCTGGGTGGTGCAAACACACTAGGCTGTTAACTGAAAGATTGAAAGTTTGAGTCCACCCAGAGATGCCTCAAAAGAAAAGCCTGGTGATCTACTTCCAAAAAATCAGCCATCGAAAACTCTATGGAGCACAGCTCTACTCTGATACATGTGGAGTTGTCATGAGTTGGAACTGACTGATTAGTTTTACCATTTACCAGGCACTGTGCTGGCACACGGGTTAAGAGCTTGGCTGCTAACCAAAAGGTTGGCAATTCGAATCCACCAGCCGCTCCTTGGAAACCCTATGGGGCAGTTCTACTCTGTCCTATAGGGTTGCTAATGAGTTGGAATCAACTCAGTGGCAACGGGTTTGGATTTTGGTTTCGTGAAAAATTCTGGAGATGGAAGGCAGACAATTTTCCTTCTTTTAGTTTGTTCTGGGTAACAGTGTTACCAGCAATTACACCAGAGAGTCAGAAATACTATAAAAAGAGGGGATTTGCGCGTGTAGGGAGTCCTTGAGTGGTGAAAACAGTTAAGCCCTCGACTACTAACCAAAAGGTTGGCAGTTTGAACACATCCAGAGACGCCTCGTAAGAAAGGCCTGGTGACCTGCTTCTGAAAGGTCACAGCCATGAAAACCCTGTGGAGTATAGTTCTGCTCTGCAACACATGAATTGACTCAGTGGCAACTGGCTTGGTTTTGGTTTTAGCGCACATGGCAGCACAGAGGTAGGGAACCCAATCCAGACCTGGGAGTTGAGTTGGGGGAACGTGTGGCAACGCCTGGAAAGCAGAGCCTTGATGGTGGTTGATGTTATCTAGGTGGAGGTGGGCAGCAGTAAGGGGTGCAGAGGTGGGGGCTGGGTGGAGTTCCCGACAGAGCGGATAACACAAAAAGGAGCTTAGAGGTGAGAGTGAGGGTAGTTCACTGGGGGAAATCAAAGAAGTTCAGAGCCACGTGTAGAACTAGCTTTCCATTGTCATGCCTTTTATGACCTTCCACTGCTCCTCGCTCCAGGAACTTTCTGTTCCATTTATCAAGGTCTGGAAAAGTTGCTTAGGTTTTCCTTGTGGTCTGTGAAGGCAACACCAGAAGTATTGTTGGGGACGTGTAGCCAAGTGAGCGCAACTTACTGTGCCAGGAGATTTGCAACACCACTTTAGATAAGTAGTAAGCCCTGGGAATGGCAGTTGCAGAGGAAAATGTAGCGCAGAAAGGCATACATATCTGACCTGTGCTTCCCTGATGTGTGTCTATTACGAATAAGCACTGAAGTGCTGACAGCTGAATTGTCCTGAGTACTTCTCAGTGTTGTTTGAAGGATAAAGAAATATCGTAAGGGCATAAAGCACCGATTTAAAGTCTTCAAATGCAAGGTGGTATTATATTTCAACAGATCTGATGGGTATTCATTATAATAACACTAGTGCCATTGGGCAAACATATTATATTAACGTGTCTCTGGAACAGAAGCCTTCAGGGAATAATGGAAGTGTCTTATAAGGGCGTCTGGAATTAGAAACCTCAGCCTCCCACCACTTCTCCACCACCACTGGTTAACTAGTGTTATTTGTGCGTCTTTCACTTTCCAAGTTTTATTGTGCTTTTCCCACATTCTCATTAATTTGCGAAAGCTACTGCTAGAGAAAAGTTCATTTTCGGTGTTTGACACAAACATTTCCTTAAGCATATTATATGGATCTATCCAGAACAATGACTGGCACCCACTAAAAACTGGCTTCTTATCTAACTTCCCAATTCCTAATGCAGTTAAATTGAATATCTATGCATTTGTCTAGCTTTAGAGCAGGGCTTCGAACTGGTTCAGTCGTAGCCAATGAAGCAAAACCAGAAAAGACATGAATTTTTAAAATTTGGGTGATCTCAAATGATAACCAGAGAGGGGAAAATTACGGTCAAAGCCCTGGAATGGGAGACTCAGAAGAGGCGTAGTGAGCCCTTTCAGGAGCCTGATGCGCGAGACTGGATTGTTGGCAGGACTGTGGAGAGCAACACACATTCAGAGCAGCACAGTTGACTGCCATCCTTGAGTGGAGTACTATTGTTTCCGACTCTGCTCAAAATCCCACAGGCAAGAGATTTGGTTGCTGTGCAACAGGTATGCTGCCCTTGTTTCTAAGAGGGAGATTAGTTTCTAGCAGGGCTTCAACCTGTAATTTTTCCCATTCCAGTTATTGTTCTGGTTCACCCAAATTTTGAAAATTAGGGTCTGTTCTGGTTTCACTTCCTTGGCTATGACTGAACCAGGAAGAACTGTTTCAAAATCCTGCTTTAGAGGTAGAAATGACTCCACAAAGTGAGTTAGTTGATCTTTTGGTCTCTTAAACACAATGTCAACCCTCCGTGATCCCATCTCTGGTCAGAACTGTGCCCCTCAGCTCTCTGGTATGACGGCGGTCATTTCAGTGGTCTGATAATAGTCCGCCAAGAACAATGGGTTGGTTCTTGTGTGTGTACCAGGCATGCTACTTTGAGTGGTCATTTCCTGGATGAGGTTGTATTTCTTCTCCTGGAAATAATTAATGTTATGTTTTATTTAGGAAATGACATGTCTGTTTTAACCTGATCATCAGTTATTAAACATTTTAAGAAAGAACAGGGCAGATCTTTCTCAGAGGAGCAAAAGAGTGAGGAAGAATTACTTTTTTCCCACTTTTGTCTTTACTAGGAAAGTCATGTCAATCTCAGGGAGCAGGAAGAGTTGGGGAAAGGATGGTGCTTTGGTGAGCATCACTCACACATTGAACAGTTACTGAGAATGGATGATGGATGGGCACTGTGCTAGGCAGCAGAGATGAGGGCACATCTCCTGTTCTAAGAGTTATTGTGATTGTTTCAGCAGAGGTAGATATGACTGTGAATTGTGTAGAATATGAGGAGTGCCTAACTCTGTTTAACTGTTTAAGGAACAATATTTGCAGAGGAGATAGTGTTTGAGTCAGATGTAAATAATAAGTAGAGATTTGTCAGACACATCAGCAGCAGAGGACATTTGTCAGTGATGAATATATTCATGGAGGCATGAGAAAGCAGGATAAATTCTTGGCATTTCACTTGGACCAATATTGCTTGAATATGAATGGGGGGGGATAAGGCTGGACAGGTACACAGGATAGATTAAGAATAATTTGATAAGAAAAGATAAGTACTTCCCCCATTTTATAGGTGTTGTGGAACCAATGGAAACTTTTCAAAAAATTTATTTTATTTTTTGTTGTTGTTGAGAATATATACAGCAGAACATACACCAATTCAACAGTTTGTCACCAATTCAGTGACAATGATTACATTCTTCAAGTTATATAACCATTCTCACCTCCTTTTAAGGTGGGTCTCAAATTGTCTTAGAGACTTACTGTCCCTTGCAAAAGGCAGTGGTGTAGAGAAGGATCTAAACAATGGATTTTTCATGTGCCATAGTGACAAAGGGTACGTTGGTTGGGAACATATGGAACTTTTGGTTTCATCTTCTGAACACATAATGGGTGTCCATTAGTACTTTTTTGGTTGAATTGACTACTTCAATTGAGGATCCATGAGAAATCCAGCATCAAGGGCCTCCACATTAAAAGATGAAATACCAGAAACACTTGGCCAGTTAACACTTTTTTGAATGTCATAAGCAATACTGCAATAGCTAGTATCTTCTACTCTGGCACACAGTATGTAGGGCCTTTTGTGTAGTATATCAGTTGAGCCCAGGTGACTCAAACCTCACCAAAATCTTATGCTCTGTCTCTACCGTAAAGTCTACAATATTTTTCTTTCTTCCCTTCCTCCCTCCCTCTTTCTCTTTTTTTGTCTCTCTCCCCCTGCCTTCCTCCCTCCCTCCCTTCCTTTTCCTTTCTTCTTACTCTCTCCTTCCTTCTTTCTTTTTTTCTCTAAAGTGCTTATAGTAAAGAAAGATGAAAGTTAAATTGTTGCTTCGAAAATGCTAATGCTTTAGTGTTCTTGTTACCTGATAGGGTTGGCCTCTACTACAGATCACGAAGTAATAATAATAGCAGTGTTCATAATAGTTCTTGATGTTTTTTCAATGCTTTAAAATTTACCAGGAAGAGTCCCGTGCACACTTTTGTGTGAAATTCTTTGAACTCCTGTGTGGTGTGTAGCACACCATTTAATATACAAGCTTTTCATATGCGGAGATGCAAATTGAGAAGATGGTGTAGTATGGTTGTTATGGATTGAATTGTGTCTTCCAAAAATATGTTTTGTAAATCCTAACCCCATACCTGTAGTTATAGTCCATTTGGGAATGGGTTTTCTTTGTAATGTTAATGAGCCAGTATTAGTGTAGGATGTGTCTTAAATCAATCTCTTTTGAGATATAAAAAGAGCAGATTAAACAAGAAAGCAGAGATGGAGGAAGATAGACGGCATGCCATATGAAGATCACCAAGGAGCTAAGGAACAGAAGATGAAAATAGACAAGGACTTTCCCCCAGAGCCAACAGAAAGAGAAAGCCTTCCCCTAGAGCTGGCATCCTGAATTCAGGCTTCTAGCCTCCTGAACTGTGAGAAAATAAATTTCTGTTTGTTAAAGGCACTCACTTGTGGTTTTTCTGTTATAGCAGCACTAGATAACTAAGACAATGTTTAAATACTCTGGATAAGTCAGAATGAGAATTCAAATCTAGCTGTATAATCTTGGACAAGTGACCTTAACTCTCTGTGACTCAGTAGCTGCATTTCGTTGTTATTGTTAGGTGCCCCCTAGTCAGTTCTGACTCGTAGCAACCCTATGTACAACAGAATGAATGAAACACTGCCCCATCCTGTGCCGTCCTCACAATCTTTGTTATGCTTGAGCCCATTGTTACTCTCTTTCAGAGGTGATGAAACAAAATCTCGAGGAGAGCCCCGCTGTTCAGACGCGCGGGTCCTCCAACCCCACGTCCTCATACCTCACTGCCTTATGGGAGTATCTTTGGTGTACAAAAGACCTCAGAACATCATACAGGCTAGCTGGAGTACAGTAATGAACTGGCGTGGGGATGAAAATATGTGCCCCAAAGGCTGCTTTCCCACTGTTGAGGACTGTCTCCTTCCTGAAATCATCAAGGAGACTGGATTTAACAAACTGATCTAACCCCTCTCACCTTCCACCTCACTCCTGCCTTTATTTTATACTGAACTAGAAGATAAGAAATACATAGTTATTCATAACAGTTCTTTATTTTAAGTTCAATCTTTAAAGATTCTGAATTTCACTAATATATGGGCGAGCTGGGGCAGTGATTCTCAACTAGGAGTAATTCTGCCCTCCAGGACACTGGCAATATTTGGAGGCATTTCTGATGTCACAGCTGTAAAAGGGGGTGTTCTACTGGCATTAACTGAGTAGAGGCTAGGGATGCTGCTAAACATCCTACAATGCACAGGATGCCCCCCACAACAAAGAATTATTCTGCCCCAAATATGAATAGTACTGAGGCTTAGAAACTTTCTTTAAAAGTAACATTTATTATGCTATCTAATTACAGAAAAGAAATAAATGTTCATTGTAAAACATTTGAGGAAAAACAAAATAAGAGCACAAAGCAGGAAATGCAAATCATTCACAATTCTGCTAATATTTTTCTAATCAGCTCCTCTCTTATGTCTAATTATACTTTTAATAAAGAGATTCTTGTGTGCATATATGGTAACGTATTTTTCAACTTACGGTTTTACTGTATCTTAGACATCATTCACTGTCAATAAATAGTTTCTGCAAAAATCATTTGGAGCATGGTGTTCTGATTTGTGAATTTATATAAACAATTTAGTCCACTCACCATTGTTGGACTTTTGGTTATTTCCAAATAATGTTGCAATGAAGATTCATGTAATGACACCCTTCATAACGCCAAAGACTATTTCGTTGGGATAAAATCCAATGAGCAAAGTGTACGTGTATATATTTTGTTCATTCTTGATTTGAATGTTCACGTTGCAGTCTAAGAAAGTGTTTGTCAATGTTTCCTCCCACCAGTTGGATATAAGAACTCCTGTTTCCCACCCTCTTGCCAACCTGGATAAAGTACTATGTCTTAACGTGAAAACCATTATTCTCAAAATTTAATTCTTCTCTATTAGATAGCAATGCATAAACAAAGATTATTCTTAGAAGTCCTTCTTTTATGGGCAGAGACTATTCACTATTTCAAAGGTCGCATCTCTTTGGTCCCTAGAGGACCTCCCTTAAAGAAATCATTGATTTATATCATCAAAAACCGAGTATTCAAGAAACAGTGTCAGACCCTGGCTAAAAGTAAAGCATGTGGGTTTCCCAGGAGTCCCATCTGTAAAAGGATCATTGATTTTTCACGTTTTGGGATGTTTCATCTCTCTCTCTCTCCTTTTTAAAAATTCTCCTACTGTTTCACTATGTGTATGGTTAATATGAGGAGGAGGAGAGCAAAGTTGGGCGCTAAATGATACAATGTCCCTGGTTTCTGATTGGCACATGCCAAGGACCTCTCAGGCATATTAGGTTGCATAGTTAAAAATTTTTAAGCAAACAAAAATCACTGTGTCCAGGTGAATGCTCTTCTCCAGTAATCACTGCAGATGCTTTGTTTCTGCTTGATTTTATTAAAGCATGCCAAGTAAGAAGGAAAAGTTTCCTAGAGGCAGTTAATTAATACAGCACCCTTGTTCACATAAAGATCTTCATCTCAAAAGTGTTAGAGATAGCCCCCCAATTGGAATCTAGTTTATTTATAAAATTTTTATGATCCAGGTCTAGATTTTCAGAAGTTGCTTTATAGTCTTTTCTCTTAAATCTGCTTTGACCATTTTTGGGCTGCTAGATAGCTACCTATTTTGTGATGCTGAATTTCATATGTTAGGCGTCTCAGACATCAGGAGAGTCTCACATTGATATTAACTAAAGGCTGCAAAAATGTTACTTCTAAACACTTAAGACCCAGAGAGCTAATGGAGAAAAAAAGAGAACTCATCCTCCCTATTCATCAAAAACCTTTTTTCTTTCTATCTATCTGTCTGTCTATATCTATCTATCATGTATTCATCAGTTTTTGCTGTGTTACAAACAACCTCAAGATCTCAGTGGCTTATAGCACAAACATACATTTTTATTGTTTAAGAATCTGCACGTCTGTTGATGGTCTACTGGGCTTAATTCTAGGCACGTTGGGTTCAGATCTGCTTCACTTGTTTGCTCATTCACCTTGGATCAGCATTCACCTGGGACATGTTCTCTGCGGGATAAATGGCAAAAGTTTGAGAGGCCAAGCCAAGCACAAAGCTCATTAAAAGCCTCTGCTCGTGTCATGTCTCCTAACAGTCGTTTGCCCAAAGCAGGGATCTTAGCTATCTAGTGCTGCTATAACAGAAATACCACAAGCGGGCCGCTTTAACAAACAGAAATATATTTTCTCACAGTTTAGGAGGCTAGACACCTAAATTCAGGGTGCTGGCTCTAGGGGAAGGCTTTCTCTTTCTCTATTGGCTCTGGGGGAAGGTCCTTGTCTCTTCTGAACTTCTGCTCCTGGGTGATCTTCATGTGGCTTGACATCTCTCTTCCCCCATTTCTGCTCGCTAACTTGCTTATATAATCTCTTTTATATCTCCAAAATACATTGACTCAAGACACACCCTACACTATGTTATGTTAATGTTAGTCCTGCCTCAGTAACATAACGAAGACAACCCTTCCCAAATAGGATTATAACCACAGGCATAGAGGTTAGGATTTACAGCATATATTTTTGGGGGACACAGTTCAATCCATAACAGCAGGTCAGGTGACCAATAAATACTAACATCAATGGGAAATATACTTTGCAGACTATGAAGAGTATTAAAGACGCAGAGCAAGTTTAAATTACTTGCCCAGATTACAAACTAGGAAATGCCAGAGCTCAGATTCACACTAAGATAGTCTATGCTATACTGCTTATGTTTTTGCTGTCTTTGTTTAACTTAAATTGATTTCTGTTTAAAAATCGTGGTAATAATCTGTTCATGTGCCTGTTCTGTGTCTGTCCCAGACAGTGAAGTTCTCAAGACAGAAACCTCATTTTATGCTTAATGTCTGTCTCAAGCATAACATTTGTAGAGGAAATCCAGGAACCAGGTGTTGGTGAAACAATAGTTTAATAATTAAAAGTAATAAATAAATTATAGTAATAACACAGTGAAAACCCAGTCAAATAGCTAAGAAGAGACATCTTAGATTGTCTAACCCTAAAAATGTAATATAAATATTTTCTAAACATGAGGCATTTAAAATGCCTACGATTATGATACTGTGTTGTTGTTAGGTGCCATCAAGTCCCCTCTGACTCATAGCAACCCTGTGTATAACAGAACAAAACACTGCCCGGTCCTGTACCATCCTCACAATCATTGCTATGTTTGAGCCCATTGTTGCAGCCACTGTGTCAGTCCATCTCATTGAGGGTCTTCCTCTTTTTTGTTAACCTTCTACTTTACCAAGCATGTTGTCCTTCTCTAGGGACTGGTCCCTCTTCATAACATGCCCAAAGTAGCTGAGACGAAGCCTCACCGCTCTTGCTTCTAAGGAGCATTCTGGCTGTACTTCTTCCAAGACAGGTTTGTTCATTCTTCTGGCAGTCCATGGTGTATTCAATAATCTTTACCAACTCCATGATTCAAAGGCATCAATTCTTCTTCGTTATAGTAATTTCAGGGAGTCCATTTAAATCTATTATCAATATGTAATGCAAACACACAAAAGTGGTTGTATAACCGCAGATCCCTAAATGATTCTAATGCACTTTATCTTGAAATCTCACCTCTGTAAGTATATGTGCGCAGTCACTTTATAAGAGCAACCACTGCTTCAAATTAGGGATGGGGAAGGCTATTGAATAAAATGAGTACTTGACAACTCCAGCAACCCTCAACGTGGCCTTTTCCTTGGGATACAGGTCTCATGACTTATAATTCTGCATCATTTCCAAGCTCTTGGTCACAAGAACAGCTCATTTGTTACTATGACCACCTATCTAACACACAATGCCACATGTAATAGGAAAATGGAAGAAGGTTCTGTTTTTCTCTACTTCTTTAAATGTTTCCTTTTCAATATTTGGAACAGAAAGACCTATAACTTGTGATTACACTTTGAGACGTAAATATGCACATAAACACTAATACTCACACATACACACAAACCCAACCTGCTATGCTTAGCTTAGCTTTGTTAAGCTAGCATTTTTAGGATTAGACAATCTAATATGTCTCTTCTTAGCTATTTGACTGGGTTCTCACTGTGTTACTATAATTTATTCATTACTTTTAATTATTAAACTATTGTTTCACCAGCACCTGGTTCCTAGATTTCCTCTACAAATGTTATGCTTGAGATAGACATTAGGGATAAAATGAGGTTTCTGTTTTGAGAACTTCACTATCTAGGACAGACACAGAACAGGCACATGAACAGATTATTATGATTTTTAAATAAAAATCAATTTGAGCTAAACAAATCTACTAGATGCTTTCTGGGAAGAAAAACCAAAAGGGGAAACAGAGAATAAATCTTTCACTGCCTCTCAAGATGTATTTGTCCTGATGCATATAAAAATTTGGAGGTGGGAGGCTAACAGTCTCTGCAATTTCAGACTTAAATCAACAAACACCATCAAAGCCACTCAGCCTTGTAAGGATCAAAGATAGTCTGCGGGAATCCAAAGACAACCTATAGTTATATATCATAAAAATATGGCTTCTGGAGGCAGATTTGGGTTTGAATCCTAATTCCTTCACACTTTGTACATTTTCAAAGATCACAATGTTAGATTCTCTGAGCCTCAGTTTCTTTATCTTTAAAATTGTCATACAGGGCTATTTTAAGGATTTACAGAGATACCTAAAGCATCTACTGGTTTGATGTATGGCTGCAAGCCAAGTGCCAGATAAATTTTATTTCCCAAAATGGCCTCATAGAATTAAAAGAAAATTTAAGATCAATCAAATTGCATTTATTGTTTTAGCATTAAAGCTAAGGTCAAAGTAGGACATAGAACCATTTCTATCTGGGCTTAGTACTGCTAATAAACAAACACATCAGTGTTCCAGGACATAAAACATCCTTGTAATAGATCATGGAAACCAGAATGAATATTCTAGTTCATGTACAGCAGAAAAATCATGGGATTTGGAGGCAGACAGGCTTGGGCCCAACGTTGAAATCCATCATTTACTAGGTGTGCCCCTCAGACAAATGATTTAACTTTTCCAAGTCTTGCTTTCCTAATTGGTAATTATAGTCCCTAGCATTTATTGAACAATATTGTTTGCCAGGCATTATATTAAACATGCCAACATGTTTATTCATTAATTCACTTATTTATTAAAGCATCTACAAAATGCTAGCCACTGTGGGAAAACCTGGGTCAAGAGGAGGAAATTGTATTGGCACCATCCCAACTTCCAGCCATATAGAGGAGAGATGATTTTCCCCTTAGTGGTATTTTCCGGTTATGTATTGATAGTAAATAGGTAACCAGGATGCCTGGAGAGATAAAAAAGTGATACAGGTACTTAAACAGGGTTAAAATAGGAGTCTACTCTACAGAGGAATTATTCAAGTTGATACTTCATGGATGAGATGCAACTAAGCTAAGAATACTCTGGACATGGAGGACAGCATGTTTGAAGGCCCTAGGACAACTCTCCTGTCCCTTAAAATTAACCTTGATATGTAGATGTTATTTAATGAGAAAACCATTCTAATGCTTGTGATTCCATGTAAAGCTGTTGGATTCCTAAAGGCATTAATTAGTAGAATCCTAGCTCTATTCCTTAATGCATTGAACATACATTTCACTTAACCTTTTGAGACTTTGTTTCCTCATTTTGATTAACAGTAAACATTAGTTTTCTTTTAGTCTCTATTTTCTATTCTTATCTGGCTATGTTGAAATAAATAGAAAGTGGTGACTTGTAAGTAAGACGAATGATGAAAACTGAGTCACTGAAGAATTATTCGTTCCATTTAGTGAACAATCATCTAGAAATGTTAGATATTTGTATAACTTTAAATTTTGCTTGTGTTTGCCGTGATAGGGAAAAAAGCAGTCTAGTAGTCTACCTGTGGTTGAAATTAACTAGATGCACATCACTGTCATTTATTTTCCTGAGCCTACATGATGGCTACATTTCCCAGCCTCCCTTGCAGCTATATTGGGGTCATGAGATTAGGTTCTATACAATAAGATGTGGGCAGAAGTGATACCACTTTTAGACCTGGCCATAAACTCATCCTTATGATCCTCTATGCTGTGTCTTTCCACTCCATGGCAATGGTGGAGGTCATGTGTAATGGATGGTGCACAAGAAAAGCCTGGAGCCCTGAGTCACCACTTGGAGAAGAGCCATGCAGGAGAACTGCTCCTTGTCATGTGGGCAACAAACAAACTTTTATGACTTAAACCACTGAGATTTGGGGACAGTTCATTTTAACAGCTAACATTCCATGTGCTGACTAATACACTAATCCTATGCATGTCAGGGTCCATCTTGGCTTAAAATACTTTGACTAAAATTTTGTTTTTAAAACAAGTCATCAACTCTTTTTTGCTAATTCATTTTTTTAAGGTACATTGCAAGCTATCCTCTTTTCCTGATTAAAAATCCACTTTTGAGATCATCTTGAAATGAGTTTAAGGGAATAGGATTTGAGAGACAAAAACACTCATAATCCATTAGGTTGGGATTTAACCACAAAATGGCAATTAAAACCCAAAGAGATTTCCTTCTTTATTCTTTGTAAATAAGAGGAGATTGGCTAATGCCTCCATAAAATCTGAACAAAAGGAACCACTATTGAAGGCAAAGCAAGCTCCACTACATTAGATGTATTTTGCACAAAAGAATTAAAACACACATATACCCTCAGGGAGACATACACAAACCTTCCAAAATACATGACATTTCCATTGTCCTTAGAGGCAGCCCAGCCCTTTTCTGAGAATATTTAATTATTAAAAGCCCTGGGTCACAGTAAATGTTTTCTCAGTGTATCTTCCATACAAGCTGAACACTCTTATTGAAAATCATTAGTGAGGTCAATGTGGTGGATGATCACCCTAGGAAGGAGGGAGTATAGTGGACCATGTGACATCAGAACTCAGCTTGGCTTATTGCTGTCTGCATCACTTAGGTTATGCATCAGTTTCCCCATCTGCAAAAAGGGAATAATAATGCTTTTCTTCAGGACAGTTTTGAGCATTAAATTCCCAGTCTGACATGTCTCTGCCTTTTCAGTTTGTACACTCTGGCTGCTGTGATTTCAGAGGGAATCACACAATTTTGCAGATTTATGTTCTTTATCCTCAGATGTACCCTGATGTCTATTTAACAATCCCTCATGTATCTCTGGTCAGCTACCTCTCACATGTCCTAAAACATCCATTCCAAACTTTAATCATTTCCTTCTGACTTGCTGCTCAACCACTCTCAGCCACTTCTGGCTTACTATTCTACCACTCTCAGCGAATACCCTGGTCTCCTGCTAATCAGACATGGAGGCTATAGACATGAACCAGTCTGCTGCCATATCGTGGACATTTCTATTTCCTCAGCCTCGCTCTCCATGTTCAGACAAAAATCTCTCTCTCTCTGGCCGGAGGCTAAACCTCCTTCCAGTGCTCTCAAATTCATCCCTGGTCTCATATATGCTCTTGTTCTGTTGCTGATTCATCCTCTCCTTCCCCTTCAGTTTTCCTTCTCATCTGCCCCTCTTCTACAGCCTATCAACACATAGAAGTGTATTTCTCCTCTTGAGAGGTGAAAAATAAGGCCAGAAAGGGTTTTCTCCCTTCTTTTTTTTCCTTACTGATCCCTCTCCATTCTGTCGTTAGCAAGCTCCTCCTATGAACAGTGTTCTCAACTCCATTGTCTGTTTTTCTTTTAAATCTACTGCAATATGTTTTCTCTCTAGTCGCTCCACTAGAGTTGGTCCTCCATTTGCCAACTTAACTGACTCTTCTGTTCAGTCCTCTCTTACTTGACTTCTCTAGCATTGGACCTGTTGAAGTCCCTTCTTGAAACTGTCACTTTGTTTGGCATCTCTGACATTAGGTTCTCGTGTTTCCTCTCCTACTTCTCTGATTTTTTTCTTTTCAAAGTAGTCTATGAGATACTCTTCATCTGCCAACATTTTAATGTTGGCATCTACAAATACTCTCTTAATGGTCATCTTTTCTGATTATCTTTAGCATTCTCCTTTTTAGATTTTAATCATTTCCCTTACTTTCACTGTAACTTAATAAGTTATAACTTACATGTGAATATTCTTAAATCTATGTCTCCAACTTAATTTCCCAAATCCCAGATCCAATTGTCTAATCAATATCTACACTGGGATTTCCAACAGCCATCTCCAACTTCACATGCTCAAACCTCAATCTCCACTTCTTTTCCTCTTGGAGCTATTTCTCCTTTAGCCTAGTTTCACCTCGTGACTTAAGCAGATTTTAGCTCTCTGCTTTATTTTAAGGTACCTAAGCTTCCTAAATCTTAGTTTCTTCATCTATAAAATGAAAATATGAGATGATGAAACAATCACAAGAAAAGCTACCAGTTATTACATATTGGTTATGTTCTATGTGCTAATCACAGTCCTGAATTTTACATGAATTGTTGTTTATGGAGGGAAATTAGAGTGTGTAAGTGGTTGTTGCTATTGGAACCAGCAGCCTGGTGTCTGAAGCTCTCTTCCTTTTTAATTCCACTCTCATTTATGGATCTGTGAGGAGCCCTGCTGACACAGTGGTTAAAGTGCTTGGCTGCTAACCAAAACGGCAGTGGTTCAAACTTACCAACCACTCCGCAAGAGAAAGATGTGGCAGCCTGTTTCCATAGGATTTGCAGCCTTGGAAACCGTATGTGGCAGTTCTAGTATATCCTATAGGGTCACTATGAGTTGGAATCGACTTGATGGCAGTGGGGTTTATGGATCTACAGATGTTAGGTTAAAATTCATCTATATTAGAGGATCTAGGGACCCATGCTTTCCAAAATATAGGAAACAACTCAAATCATTACCTATGTATCTATTTATGTATTAAAAAGTTGTTTATTCAATTTTGTTTTCTCAGCACAACTAGCTTCTTCAAGCATTCTTTAAAGTCTAACAATTATTTAGGAGGGTTTCTGCTTGGAATGAAGGTGTTTTACAAGGAGTCCATGGACGAAGCACTGATCTTATATGACCTTTGGAGGAAATTGTATCTTTATCTTTTATAGAGAAAGTCTTTGGACCTAAAGAATCAATACCAACCATGAAGAAGCCACATGATAATGGAAGAACAGATATAGAGCACTGTAATAATTTATACATTGCAGAAAATAATGTTTGCTTTTATTTATTTCATAAGCTGGTGATTTCGAGAGTATGTTTTTGTGTTAACTAGATTATAGCATGCAAGACATGTTTGACAGATAGGTGGCTTTCCAGTTATAATTTAGCTTCAGAGTCTTCAGCAGATGTGATCCAAAAAATATCTATCATGTATGGAGAAACAAGTTTAAAAATATTCCTGTTTCTAGTATAAAACAAATATAATGAAGAATTAAAAAATAATTTGAAAAAATACATATAATGCATATTCTCCTTAAATGAATATCATTCTCATTATTCTCAGCCTTGTATTTTCTTTAACAGTTTCTAATATAATGCTTAATGATATTGGGGCAGGCTTCAGAGAGGAGATGATTTTGGGACCTGGTCTCAAAGGGAAAACAAAAGTTCACAAAATGAAAAGAAGAGACTAAAGGCAGAGTGGAGAGGGCAGGCAAAGTCATAGGGCTGTGAAACACCATCACACTTTACAACAAAATCTCTTAATCCAAACAAAATCACCTCATTTTTAAAATTTAGGACTGGCACATCATGGGTACATTTCTTGGTATTTCTTGTGTGTTGTATTTACTATTGGTTTTGGCAATGGGTTTCTCATATC
This sequence comes from Trichechus manatus latirostris, assembly GCF_000243295.1. Lineage (NCBI taxonomy): Eukaryota > Metazoa > Chordata > Mammalia > Sirenia > Trichechidae > Trichechus > Trichechus manatus. Next base: position 9,243,296 of record NW_004443950.1, on the reverse strand, counting down.
CAAATGGTAAGAAGGTCTAAGCATAGCATCAACCATCTTTTCATCTTCACTTTCAATACACAACCGCTAACAATCCACTGTATCTCATATGATGATGTTGCTATCCAATTTTTTTTTGCATTTTTTTTATTGTTGTAGTTTAAGTGAAAGTTTACAATTCAAGTTAGTCTCTCATACAAAAATTTATATATACATTGTTATGTGACCCTAATTGCTCTCC
>NW_004443950.1:9229991-9241177 GCF_000243295.1 Trichechus manatus latirostris | reverse complement strand
TAAACAAATTTATCACTCAGTTCCACACACTGGTCTGGGACAAACCACACTCCCAAAGAGGCAAAGTACAATAAATGATTTCTGTAGGCAGTTTATACCAAGAAGGAAGAGAAAACAGAGCAAAGGGATCAATTATGCACACACTTTCTCCTTGTAAATTCCCAAATCAATTATGTCTTCTTTACTGGGAAGAGAAGGACCAAGCTGGGGGAGGAGCAGGAGGAGAGAAACCAGAGGAGCTGAGACACATGGAACAAAACTTGCAGAGTGGGGAACCACCCCCCACCACCTGACACATACCGTGAAAGGAGGATAAAGATTAAATTGCAAGATGAGTCAAATAAAAGATGTGGGTATCACCTACAGAAAGACCATGTATAATTAGAGAGAAGGCAGAGGCCAGGTAAAACAGATAATTTTTAATGGGGAAAATGGAGAACTTTTCTTTAATCCAGAATCCTTTCCTGTGAGATAGATAGAAATGGCCACTAAATGTACTGCTCTGCTAGCATCTAGTCATCGTTTTTATGTTTTCTGAAAACATATAATGTTGTCAAAACTGCTCAGGTCAGGAAAGCATTGAAAATGACCCCTCAGATGCTTTGGTTAAACATTAGAAAGATGACAGTATTATGATTTGTCCTAAACAGCTCAACAGAGCACACGTTTTGAGAGGGAAGCACATCAGAAGAAAACGTGTCTGTTTCTTTTGTCAGTTGCCTATGATCCCAAAAAGAGCTGTTGAAAATTGAAGAATATGAGAACAGACCTCTTTTTTTATTGCAGGAGAAAGTTAAAAAAAAAAAAAAAAAAGTTAAGAGGAGAATAATAGCTGAAAGTTGAGATTTGGCAGACAGTATGATATGATCTGATTTTCAATCAGTCTTGCAGCTGAGAATTTAAACACCTCCATCTGACATAAAATAGAAATGACCCATTGGTCATGTGGTCAGTGTCTCTGAGCTGAGGATGCCTCGCAAGAAAATATTTTCTGCTGTATTTTACTCGTTTTTTTTTCTTTTACCCCATTCCCAAATTCCCTCATCTGCGTCTAGTACAAGCCAGTAGTTTGGTGAGACAGGGCTGGGGAAAGAGTGTTGGGATATGACAGGATGTCTTTGAATATTAATGCTAATACTTGTTTTAGCCTTACAATTATGAAAAAAATATATAATATCTCTGAGATTCAGCCTCTTCATGTAACAATTGATGATAATACTATCTTGTTGCTTTGCTGTGGAGTATTTTTTAATCTAAGGAGCCCTGGTGGCACAGTGGTTAAGCACTCGGCTGCTAACAGAAAGGTCAGTGGTTTGAACCCATCAGGTGTTTGCAGAAGAAAGATGTGGCAATCTGCTCTTGTAAACATCACGCAAACAAAAAACCAAACTGGTGGCTATTGAGTCAATTCCAACTCATAATTATCCCACAGGACAGAATACAACTACCCCATAGAGTTTCCAAGGAGTGGCTGGTGAATTAGAACTGCTGACCTTTTGGTTAGCAGCTGAGCTCTTAACCACTGGACCACTGGTGCTCCCCTGTAAAGATTACAGCCTAGAAAACCCGAAAAGGCAGTGCTGTTCTGTCATATAGGGTTGATATGGGTTGGAATCAACTCAACTGCAAAAAAAAATTTTTTTAAATTTATAACCTAGAAGTTCCATGAGGGCAGGCCTGTTCTCACCCGATTTGTCTTGGACAAATACCACCTTGCATGCATATAGCAAAAGTTCAATTAGCTAGTTAGTTTATTTATTTACTTTCTCAATTGGCTTTTAATTGAATTATTTAGAATTGAACAGTGAGGATTAAATGTAAACATGTATGCAAAGCCCAAGTCATGTCATTGTTTCCTAGGCGTTATATCCTGCCATCTGCTTCAGTGATGTAGAAAATGGCATTACGTGTTCAAAGGAACAGAGCCAAGAGAAATACCTTTTCTTTAGTTTTCTATTCATAAATCTGAGCAGACAGGGAATTAGCTAATGTTATCCTTCTCCTGAAGGAGCCCTGGTGGTGCAGTGGTTAAAGCACTTGGCTGCCAACTGAAAGGTTGGTTGTTCGAACCCACCAATCACTCCAAGGGACAAAAATGTGGCAGTCTGCTTCCGTAAAGATTTATAGCCTTAGAAACTCTATGGGGTAGTTCTATTTTGTCCTTTAGCGTTGCTAAGCGTCAGCACTGACTCAGTGGCAATGGATTATCCTTCTCCTGAGTTGAAGAAGTTTCATGCTCAAAGTGTGTTGATAATAATAACCCTCTTCATTTATGAAGTTCTATTTATTTTTTTTAGCATTTTTTCTTTTATTTTTTCTTTTACAGTGCAAATTAGTTTTTCATTGAAAAATTTTATACACAAATTGTTTTGTGACATTGGTTGCAATTACCACAATATGTCAGCACTCTCCCCCTTTCCCTTTCCGCCCTGGGTTCTCCATGTCCATTCGTCTAGTTTTCCTGTCCCTTCCTGCCTTCTTGTCTTTGCTTTTGGGCAGGTGTTTCCCGTTTTGTCTTGTATACTTGATTGAACTAAGAAACATGTTCCTCACGTGTGTTATTGTTTGTTTTATAGGCCTGTCTAATCTTTGGCTGAAAGGTAGACTTTGGGAGTGGCTTCAGTTCTGAGTTAGCAGAGTGTCTGGGGGCCATAGTCTCAGGGGTTCCTCCAGTCTCTCTCAGAACAGTAAGTCTGGTGTTTTTTTGTGAATTTGAATTTTGTCCTACATTTTTCTCCTGCTCTGTCCAGGACGCTCTATTGTGATCCCTGTTAGAGCAGCTGCTGTGGTAGCCGGGCACCATCTAGTTCTTCTGGGCTCAGGTTGGTGGAGGCTGTGGTTCATGTGGTCCTTTAGTCCTCTGCGCTTATATTTTCCTTGTATTTTTGGTTTTGTTCATTCTCCTTTGCTCTGAACATAATGGGACCAATAGATGTATCTTAGATGGCCACTCGCACGTTTTTAAGACCCCAGAAGCTACTCATGTAGAATATTTTCTTTATGCACTATATTATGTCAATCGACCTAAATGTGCCTTGAGACCATGGTTTCCATATGAAGTTCTTTTTAATAAGAATAATTTTTTTCACACAAAAACCTTGTACAGAGAGCTCATTTTTTTTCTTTCATTCAGTATGCCAAGGAAATATAATATGGTGATGAAAAGCTCAGATACTGGAGTTCTTGGAGCTGAGGTTTAAATTTAAGTAATCTAACTTCCTGTGCGACACTGAGAAATTACTAAACTTTTCTGAGCCACAAGTCCCCATTTTATAGATCAGGAAACAAATCATACCTGTCCCATGTCCTTGTTGTAAAGATGAGATGAGACGAGACAACACATGTCAAGCGTTCCCTGCAGTGACAAATAGAAATGGGTTCATCAGTTTTGGCTATTGTTTTCGTAAGTGAACACTTATTTTGTCCCAGATGTTCTACTAGGCAGATAATATCACCTGTTTACATAATTGGAAACTTCAGCTGAGAAAAAATGACTTGTTCAGAATCCCAAGACTAGTTAATGTACAGTAAGGATTTTTATTTTAGTTTTTTTTGTTGTTGGTGGTGGTGGGGCTCTAACTTCCACCAGCACATCTATCAAGATGAACAAAATGCAGATGTTTTGCCCAACAGCGCAGCAGTTTGACACCACAACTATTGATTAAGTTCATAGTGAGCAATGGGAGATCGGATTAGTCCTCCTTACCTGCACGCTGCTCCTCCGCTTCACCCTGTTTGAACTTTGAAGAGTTTGAAATTGTGCCTTGTTTTAGGTGTGAATAATGACACGGACCACGTGGAGGCAGGACAGGTAAAGAAACCTCACAAGGTCTCTCTTCCTTCTGGGAATCCGCATGAACGGCATGGATCCAGAGGGTGATATTGTTGTTAGTTGCCACTGGGTCATTGACAACTCACAGTGACCACATGTGTCCAGAGTAGAAGTGTGCCATAGGGTTTTCACAGCTGTGACCTTTTGGAATTAGATCACCAGGCCTGTCTTCCAAGGTGCCTCTGGGTGACTTCAAACCTCCAACATTTCAGCTAGTAGTAGAGTGTTTAACCATTTGCATCATCCGAGGACTCCTATCCAGAGGGTACCAGATAGCAGGTCTGATTGTCCAGAGTATAGCCTCACTACAGCATCAAGTGTGTAAGGTAGGGGTTAACATCCCCATTTTATAGATGAGCTAGTAGAGTCACAGTATGATTAAGTAACTTGTTTAAGACCACAAAACTAGTAAGTATTAGAGGTGCTATCAATACTGAGCAGAATCAATTCAGTGTCATCGTTCTTAAGCAGTATATTAAAATTTTAACATACTTCTGTGAAAATATTTTTATATAGATAAAAAGAATTAGAAGAAAAGTTAGACTAGTTAAACTAAGACTGGTGAATGTTTCCAAATCATGCTACTAGGTAAATTCTCAAAATTTCCCAAGGAGATCTAGCAAAGCATTGGATATTTTTGGATGTTAGACCTCTCAGCTGTTAAATGGCATAGTAGAATATAATTTTCAAGGCTGTATAAGTTCTGGATTGTATTCTGATTCAATGTGTCTATAATTAGCTAAATATTAATATTCCTTGACTTAAATGAGTGACTAATCACCAATAGTCAATTCATTCGAATTTGTGTAGTTTTCAGGCCTCACATTCATTGACTAATACATTTCTGGTATAAAGTCTGTATCATTTAGATAGTTTTTTTTCTTTTTTTAAGCTAATGATTATAGTATTTTTACTATATAGGTTTTAGAAATGATCTTTTATTTAATATCCATAATGTGAATTATTAACAAAACTGTATGTGTTACTTGGTCTGATCCTGTCTCGAATAACCTCAGGATGCGCTTGAACACTAATAATCAAAGAGGAAAGACAGAAAACAGCCATATATATGTAACTAACTAGAAAGCCTGAGTTTCATCCCACTGGTTGGTGGGCTGGAAACCAAGCTTGATAAAGCCTGCTTACCTTTGTGTACTTTGTTTTCTCAGTTGTGTAAATGGAGGGAATGTCAGATGGTTTCCCTCTTAAATGCCGCTGAATACCTACTATAGGGGCTCCTTATAGTTCGGTTCAATCCTTTCTCTAGATCACACAGAAAAAAATGTAAAGATGTCAAACGCAAGATGAGAATAGTAAATCAACAGGAAAAGTGCTCAGAAACCATGAGGCCAGGTCTACTTTGGAAACCCTTTGGTCTTTTAGGCAGGACGCAGTTTTGAAGTTGAAGGACAGAGTCCTTGAGTTAAAAGGTGAATATTTTCAGAGTTAAAAGCAATAGTCTTTCATGGTTTTTTTTTTTTTAAATGGCTCTGCAAAGCCCCAAAGGCCCAGAAAAGAAAATAAAGGGGTGCTTTTCTCTGCCTCCTTCCTCATTTTGTTTTTCTTTGTTAATAAGGAGGTGGAGCTAAAGCTGAGGTTAGGACGGTGACCTCTTTGCAGTGACACATTAGAGGAAGGGTCCCATTTTCGAACAGCAGTTGTGCTGAAATGAGGACAACCACTGATTCCAAGATTTAGCCTCAGGACTGAGGACATCTGTGTCACTCACATCCTTAGAACAGGACAGGTGGAAATCTGCCCAAGGTAAAGGTGGAGAATCAGAGGTGGATAAAAATTTGCCCTTCTGACAGATCCTACTGCTTGGAAAGCCATCAGCAGGCACTTGTGAGAGATGACACTGTGATTTCTGGCCCCAAGAGGACAATTGAAGCAAAAAAGCTAGGAACAGAAGTGGAACTTCAGACACAGTTTTTAAAAAGAAAAATCTAAGGACAGGGCAAAGCTGACTATTTGATATTCTTTCTCTCTCTCTCAAAATTACCCCTAAGGTAATGATTACTCAATTCTTTGGCCAAAGGGGAACTAGAAGGCTAATACAGAGGAAGAACTATTACAGAGGAAAGTGACAGGTTTAGGGGGAGGGGCTAGGGGGATGGAGATGAGAAATAAAATCTAGCTCAGAATGTTGCTGTAAAATTAAGTTAGACATATACTAATAACAAAGGGCACTTGTGACATATTTTTGAGTGAAAAAAGGATGTGGCTCTATCTTTTTTGTACATATTTGTACACATAATGTAAAGTCACTTATGCACATACACACACCAAATTCCTTCAATGCCTACAGCTGGGGAGTGAGGGTAGGAGATGGCTCAAGGGGAAAACTTACTTTTTTACTTATATAGTTTTGTGTTGTTTGAATTTTTTCAAAGATTAAATGCTAAATTTTCAATAGAGCAAAAGTTTCCAAATATAGTCTGTAGGAAGACCCTGAAACATATTTGTTGTTGTTGTTGTTACGTGCCGTTGAATAGGTTCTGATTCATAATAACCACATGTATAACAGAACAAAATGTTGCCCAGTCCTGTGCCATCCTCACAACAGTAGGTATATTTGAGCCCATTGTTGCAGCCTTTGTGTCAGTCCATCTCGTTGAGGGTCTTCCTCTTTTTTACAGACCCTCCTCTATACCACGTATGTTGTCTTTCTCCAGGGATTGGTCCTTCCTGATAACATGTCCAAAGTAAGTGAGATGAAGTCTCACCATCCTTGCTTCTAAGGAGCATTCTGTCTGTACTTTCTCAAAGTACAAAGAACAAAGACAGATTTGTTCATTTTTCTGGTAGTCCACAGTATATTCAATATTTGAAGAGAAATAAAGTTTGTTCTCTTTAGGTCGCCCTGGGAATACTACCTTCATCATCTGCTCTAGAGTGTGAGCTCAAACGGGCCAGGAACTCTCTTTAAATTTTTTGATTTTCCAGCATTTACCACTTAGCCTGACATGTATGGTGGCTCAAAATTTTTTTGTTGAGTAAATAGCATGGCAAATGAACAAATGAAAGGAAATAACTGAGTGGTTGAGAGTGCTAAGTGGGGACTTAGCACCCAGATCCTTCAATTAGCTGTTCTTTCAGGGTTACTCAGTATTCTCTGGGAACCCCTCTTGATCAGGGGGTAAAGACCAGAGCTGTTCTGGAACATGGGGCAGAGCTGTCTTTCTGCACATTGATAGCCCTTTGACTGGAGTGTTCAGAAGTTGGAGACAGAAAGAAGTGCTTGAAGGTTTTTGTGACTAGCCAGGATTGGGCTCTGGTGAGCAGAACAGATAACATTAGCTTACATCAATCTTATTAATAAGCTGGATAAGTCACCCAAAACCAAAAAACCCACTGCTGTCAAGTCAATTCTGACTCATAGTGACCCTATAGGACAGAGTAGAGCTGCTCCATAGGGTTTCCAAGGAATAGCTGGTGGATTCAAACTGCTGACCCTTTGCTTAGCAGCTGAGCTCTTAACCACTGTGCCACCTGGGCTCCGGATAAGTCACAGATATTATCAAAATGTATCTTATGCCTACAGTTGAGAAGGAGGAGGTATACAATACAATGCCTTTAATACTATGAGAATTATTTTTAATAAAAATATTTGAGCATTAAGTGATGGAATGAGAGTAGTTCCTGCAGGAAAAACAGGAGCCAATTTTTACCGAGTGCATCTTAGATACCAGCCCAGTTTTGGTACTTTACGTGAGCTGGGTATCAGTGAGGTTTTTTAAAAAAATATATACAAAAATATGAGTGCCAAAGTAATTTAAATACATTGCAGGACGATAATTTCAAAGCGAAATCTCTTTATCTGCATTGGTAGCTGGGATGAGGGTGAGAGTAGCCTCTTGGATGGAGGGGAGAACAGAGAAATGAGAGTTTCCACCATTTCTCAGAGCCTAGGTTGGGGCAGCGTTCTTATAAAGACAGATACTCTCAAACTCTTCCCCAATCCCCTGTAGCACTTGCAATGTTAGAACCTGAATTTCTATTTTGGCATTCTCATCTACTGGTATGTGTGTGTGCGCTTACACCAAAACAAAAAAAAACCCAAACCCACTGCTGTCGAGTCAATTCTGACTCATAATGACCCTATAGGACAGAGTAGAACTGCTCCATACGGTTTCCAAAGAGCAGCTGGTAGATTTGAACTGTGAACCATTTGGTTAGCAGCCGAGCTCTTAACCACTGTGCAACCCAGTCCTTTCTTGAAGGGGATCTGAGCAGCGTCTCTCCAGCTCTCACTTCCATCCAGATTATTTGGATCTCTAGGCAATACTTGTTGATCAGTATTTGAAAATACATGGATGCTTTTCTCATCTTGACACAACAGGCTTAATGATTAAGGGATATATCCAGATTCTGAAGGAAAATGTAAAATAAATGAAATGCTTCGTTTGGGAGAGTGATTTGTATAGCTTCACTGATCTTTGGTTATCCAGTGTAATTTTACATATCTGAATCTTCAGACTGCAAATACTAACTCTTGAATCACATTTTCAGCAGTGAACTCCTCATAAAATTTTAATTTAAGTAATATGGCTGGGCTATCTATTAGTATTTTAATAGTGTCCATTAATATAAACATTTAATTTCTAATCCAATATGTATTTATTCACTTGTGCCAGACATAATGCCAGCCATCATTTAACTCATGCTTCAGGAAGCAGAGGAGGAAATAATTTAGTTTGTTTGTTTGCTTATTTACTTAGTTAGTTATTTTCTGTAAAGCACTCCTGATTCTAGTAAGTGATAACTGAACTGAGTGTTGAAGGAACAGGAGACAATCACCAAGATAAGAAGATACAAGAGAAGGCCAGAAAGAGAGTTTATCACATCAGAGTGGGGAGAAATAGCGTGTGTGATCTCTTGGGAGAAGGAGATACGTTTGCTGAAACAATTAAGAGTGTGGTCTCTATTGTCATAGAGATCTGGACTCAAGTTCATACTCTGTCATTTTCTAACTAACAAAGATGACTTTGGACAAGTAGCCCGATTCATGTACCTTTAGTTTCCTCATCTGTATAAAGGGAATCATAATGCCTACTTTAAATATTAAATGATATACATAGATAAATAGGTGTTGTCGAGTCGACTGTGGCTTACGGTGACTTCATGTACAACAGAACGAAATGGTAACTGGTCCTGTATCATCCTCACGATTGCTGGCATATTCGAGTTCATCATTGCAGCTATTGTGCCAGTCCATCTCATTGAGGGTCTCCCTTGCCCTTGCTGGCCTTCTACTTCACCAAACATGACGTCCTCCTCAGTGATCAATCCCTCCTTATGATCGAAAGTGATGACCAAAGCAAGTGAGCCGGACAATATTCTGTTGTGATCTGTAAGGTATTAATTGGCTGGTTTTAGGAAATAGATCTCCAGGCCTTTCTTCCTAGTTTGTCTTAGTCTGGAAGCTCTTTTGGAAACTGTCCACTATGAGTGAACCTGCTGGTATTCCAAATATCAGTGGCATAGCTTCTAGCATCATAGCAACATGCAAGCCACCATAGTATGACAAACTGACAGATGGGTGGCGGATTAAATGATATAATGATTGTAAAATACTTAGCCCAGTGCCCAGCATATGGTAAACACCCAATCATGAGATAATTTTTAAAAATCAGGAGAAGCACGTCATTCATATTATAAGCATTTTATACTTCAGTACCTTTGTTTATCACCTAAAAGTACTCATTAAGCGCTCATGTATATCACATCCTTAAATACTAAGGCCATCTCCCCTTTATACAAGACTCTGTCATATGATGAAGTCCCCATGGCAGCCTGCAGGCTGGACACAGGGAGAGAGGTTGAGAGGTTCAGAACTTTGCTTCTAGTGCTGGAAGCAGAGTCACGGATCCTAATTAGGTATGCAGAGTGGTGCATGTAGAATGTCTGCATAGCACTCATCACTTTAGATTGCTTTCACAGCACCCCCTAGAGGAATAGTCTTCACCTGTCTTTTTATTGTATTTCCTTTCCTATAAATTAGTGAAAAGCCTGTGGCTATAATCTTTAGGTAGTTAAAAGAAATAAATGATTCAAATGAGGCCCTTGGTTTATGTTTGTTTTCTTCTCTCTCTGATAATTAGGGATGAATCATGACATAGATTTATTCTCAGATGGGGAATGTCCATAAAACTTGCTTGACATCAACAGCCAATTAGTACAGCAATAGATGGCAAGGTTTTGCCCGTCACACTTTACCCTTCTCCCACCCTCCCCTGCCTACCTACCTCCATTCAAACTTAAACTAGAATACGTGGTTATCTGTCATTTCATGAGTGTGAGATGACCCCAGACTTGCGTGATGTTTGTCACTAGGGCCATGCATAGAATAGTGGGGCTGCCTAGTGTCACAGAGTAACCATCTGTACTCTGATTAATGTAAAATTGAGAGATTTATTTAAAGAAAAGAGACAGCTTGAGCTAGGAATAGACTCCACGTGGTGGAATCCAGTAATTCAAAATGGCAACTCAGCAGTGACGTTTTATAGGAGGGGAACAATGGATATGAAACATGTTACTTGATTTACAAACTTAGATCATCAAAAGACATTATTCAGTTGGTAGTAGATCATTTTAAGGCAGGGCTTCTGGTGGCGGGAACTCGTTAAAACAAAGGTTTCTGTGGTGGCAACTTGTGAAGCCTGAATTCCAGGAGTGGAACTTGTAAGGAGGACTTCCTGTGCCAAGGTCCGTAAGGCGATTGGCTTAAAAGGGCACACATCTCTTTCTTAGACTGGTTACAGTGTAGCAATTACATGGGTATGTGACAGGGAGGGGTCGCAGTGTAGTTACATCATCACTACTCTCTTAGAAACAGTATGGAAAATGGCTGCCACTAGGGTGAAAACAGAATCAGCAAACAATCACACCCGGTCCTCAAACTGGCCATTTCAGATCATATCAGGTACCCCAATTTTTCTTTAATTCCCTTACACACTAGAAACATGGTTCCTCACTTATAATCTAAACCAAAAACCAAACCAAACTAGTGGCCTCTGAGTTGATTCTGACCCATGGCAACCATTTGTGGAAGCAGGTTGCCAGGTCTTTATTTTTTTATTTAAAAAAAAAATTATTTTATTTTATCGGTTTAGATGAAGGTTTACAGAACAAAGTAGCTTCTCATTAAACAATTAGTACATATACTGTTTTGTGACGTTGGTTGCCAACCTCATGATATGTCAACACTCCCCTTCTTGACCTTAGGTTCCCTATTGCCAGCTTTCCTGCCCCCTCCTGCCTTCTTGTCCTTGCTCCTGGGCTGGTGTGCCCATGTAGTCTCATTTTGTTTTATGGTCCTGTCTAATCTTTGGCTGAAGGGTGACCCTCAGGA
>NW_004443950.1:9164219-9229670 GCF_000243295.1 Trichechus manatus latirostris | reverse complement strand
GCTTTTAAGACCCCAGATGCTACTCACCAAAGTAGAATATAGAATATTTTCTTTATAAAATATGTTATGCCAATTAAGCTAGATCTTCCTTGATACCATAGTCCCCACAGCTCTCAGCCCAGTAATTCAGTCCCTCGGGGAGTTTGGATGTGTCTATGGAGCTTCCATGACCTTGGCCAGGCCTTTCTTTCGATGCACTTCTGGGTGGGTTTGAACCACTAACCTTTTGGTTAGTAGTTGAGTGCTTAACCATTTGCACAACCTAAGGACTCCTCACTGTTGGTCTAATGCTAGTCTTCTCTATCCCAATAACACTACAACTTAGACCAAAAACATCCCCTGAAGTCTTCTTAAAACCAAACAATAGTTTAGCTAAACTAGTAAAAAATGTCTGCCTTGAGCATTATTCTCTTTTAAGAACTATCTGTATGGGATCAAAGTGACAACAGCAGCTCGAAAAATTAGATAGGAACCTTAGGGGCAGTGAGTTTACCTTAATGGGGGAGAAATAACTCAGAAAAAGAGGCTGAGAATGGTTGCACGACTCAAAGAATGTAATCAATGTCAATGAAGTGTATGTGCAGAAACTGTTGAATTGGTATATGTTTTGCTGTGTATATTCTCAACAACAACAAAATAATAATAAACAATAATAATAAGAGTAAAAGAACAGTGCAAATCTGATCATATAAGCCTCCCGCTTAAAATCCTCCCAGGACTCACACTTGCTTTCTAGGTAAACATCAAATTCCTTAGCATCGTGCTCATGGCTCTTCCAGCTCTGGTCCCCAACTTCTGCCAGTTCCACTGACATTCTTTCTTGCTGCTTCTCCACTGCTGATGAACTGAAGTACCTGAGGCACCCTGAGCTTTCATGTCTTCGTGCCTTTACACAATGCCGGGACACCTCTAATGCTCACTCATCTTTCAAAACTAACTCAAGGGTTGGCACCTTTTCCTAAAAGCCTTCTTTACCCCCCCACCTGACCTAGCTAAATTTAAATTCCCTTTCCTCTGTTTCCATGGATACCTGAATAAACCTCCTTCATAGTAATTATGACCATTTGTTGGAATATAGTGACATTCATAATTTGAGACAAGTAGAGGGAAGACAGGATTAAGGTAGAATTGACGCCCAGAATTAGACACAACAGCTTTGATAAGAAAGAAAGGAAAGAAAAATTAAAGATATTATCATAAATTGTTCACAAATACTTTCCAGATCCAGTAAGTTTCACTGCAGACCCTTCTCTTGAACACACTTGCCAGCCCTGTCTCATACAAATATTATGGACTCCCTAAAAACAAGAAGATCTGTGCTGTGCATGCATAGCTCACCTGATACTAAAATTAATAATTGTCGTATTTCTTAAGCTATGAGTTGGAATCAACTCACCGACAACGGGCTTGGCTTGGTTTGACTTGACTACGTTGGCTGTTTTCAAATATTGCCTTTGAGCCTCATGATGAGAAGTGAATAATACTCCTCTTATGTAGATGACAGAGCTGACACTTGAAAGCATAAGTGCAAACTTCCAGATCTCAAAATTAGTAAGTAGCAGAGCTGGGATTAAAACTCTCCTTTGCTTGATGCTCCTGTCCATGGTGGTTACAAGGATCACACTGAAGGCATCTCAGGGAAATCAGCGGAGGTGAAGCCCACTGGGATGAAAAGCTCCTGCATGGTTTGACCAAAGCTCAAAACCAAACCTGTTGCCATCGAGTCAATTCCAACTCATGGTGACCCCATGTGTTACAGAGTAGAACTTGACTGTAATCTTTACAGGAGCAGATCACCAGACTTTTGTTCCGTAGCACCTCTGGGTGGGTTCAAACTGCCAACCTCTATGTTAGTAGCTGAGAGCAAACCATTTGCCCCACCAAGGGACCGTAGCATGGTTTGACAGACCTGCGTTACTCAGCATCACCTGCTCCACTACCTAGGACCAACCTAATGAGAGACTAGGGTGACCTGACGTACAGTTGGCCCTCTGTATCCTCGGCTTCCCATCTGCGGATTCAACCAACCACGGGTCAAAAACATATGGGGAAAAAAAGGCTTTTTTCCTTGTCCTTATTCCCTAAACAATACCATATGACAACTATTTACATAGCACTTACATTGTTTTGGAGCCCTAGCGGCAGTGGTTAAGAGCTCAGCTGCTAACTAAAAGGCTGGCAGTTCAAATCTGCCAGCTGCTCCTTGGAAACCCTATGGGGCAGTTCTACTCTGTCCTATAGGGTCGCTATGAATTGGAATCGACTTGATAGCAATGGGTTTGGTTTTTATTTTTTGGTTACATTGTGTTAGGTATTATGAGTAATCTAGAGATGATTTAAAGTATACGGGAGGATGTGCATTGGTTATATGCAAATATGATGCCATTTTATATGAGGGACTTGAGCATCCTCAGATTTTGATGTTGTGAGGAGTCCTGGAACCAACCTCCCCATGGATACCGAGGGACGACTGTACCTTTAAATATCCTGATTATTATATAATTCCAGTGACCATTAACCCATTGCCGTTGAGTTGATTCGACTCATAGCAACCCTGTAGGACAGAGTAGAACTGCCCCATAGGGTTTCCAAGGAGTAGCTGGTGGATTTGAACTGCCGACCTTTTGGTTAGCAGCTGAGCTCTTAACCACTGAGGCACTAGGGCTCCAATGACCATTGGAGGGAGTGGGAGAAGGGTCTCTGTACTAACATAACAAAGTGCAATTGTCTGTTTAATTTGTGCCTTTCCTACTCGACTGTGAGCAATTTAATGCAGGGATCATTTTTCTTTTATTCCTGTATCCCTGATGTCAAATTTAGTAGCTACCACATAGAAGACAATCAATGTTTCTTAAGTGGTTTTGAATGGATGCAGTTTATCAGTCTTTTAGATAGAGCTGCATGCTAAGAAAAACATTTAAAAATCTCTCAAGAGTAGATTTCTAGATTTGGATTAGGAAGGAAATGGAGGAGTTAGATAATCCACCACCTTCATTTTATAGGTGAGGAGACTGAGGCTCATGGGGTTGGGGAATGGTGTGGAGCTGACTAAACGAAGGCCACAAGGTAACCTAGTGGCAGACTCATGTCTAGAAGCCAGGCTTCCAGGTTACCCACCATTGCTCTTTCCATCAGGCCTTTTCCCTTAGTTTAGTTTTCTCAGAACTGAATGGCTCTCAGATTCATAAGACTAGAGAATGACAAGGCATCTTGGTGATGAAATAGTCCACTCTCTCACCCAATAGAAGAAAACATTTCTGGATATCTCTGCTCAATCCAGAGGCTGGGCACCAGAGCAACGCCCCCGGGGAAGTGTCTTCTACTCATCCAGGATGACGGCAGCAAGACAGCACAGGAAGCCTGTTGTTCAGGATTCCAGCTGAGGGTCAGAACAATGGGTCTTGCTTGAAAATGTTTCCTGAGGTTTTTAGCTACCGGGTTTCAAACCAAAATATTGAAACGTGGCAGATGGTCAATATTTATATCCCGTATTGCCAAGGAACCTTCACAGAGCTTATTACCAGGAAGATTTCATGATTACTACCATCACAACAAAAAAAAGAATTCATTGGAGAAATAAACCTTTGGGCTCAGTAAACAAAAACACAAGCACATCCACAGGCCTGGGTTGCTTTTGCCAAATTCTCTCCCATCATCAGGCAAACACCCAAAGAAACGCCGACTTCCAGCCAACTTAGGCTTCATAGAGAAATACTCAGGCCTATTCTGTTTTAACTTCATCCTCGCTTTCATGACTGCTGTTTTTATCTTTATAGACCCTATTCCTTCATTTTGGAAAATGGGAATGTCTGACCACGTTTCTAATGAAATCCTCTGACTCCGTCAAGATGCCAATGACATCTTCACTCTGCCAAGGCCCAGAGCTACTCAGGGACAGAGGACAATTTCCTGGCTGTAATCATGACTCTTTGAACTCGGGTCAGCTAAAAGCACTTCAAAGCCTCTCTCATTCTCTTTCCTAAACCACATCCTTTGTAGGGGGCGAGCTGGACCTTTCCAATTCCATATACAGCATTTAAATTCATAAGAGGGGCTACAGAGCAAGTAATGGTGTGTGGAGCCGGCTGATGAGAGCCAATTGTTAACTTTTCAGGCATATTGGGAGACAGGTACCAGCCATGGTGGGAATATTTACACCATGGAAATTGTCAAATGCAACAAGTCAGGGCTTTCTTTCATCTTCTTTTTTTTAATAAAGAGCATATGAAAAGTGTTCATATATTAATTCGTTCCTTCAAGGCTTTGTTAAAATGCCCCCTGTCTTTGAAGCTTTCCATCATCCACCCAGCTGGCAGTAACTCCTCTTCTCTAAACTCTCCATAGTATTTTATATTCTGAAGCTACTTAATGAGGTGATTATTTTCAACCACTGAGCATGGGCATTTATTCACATGTTTTACTTTCTTAGTTTATTGGGCGTTGGGTTGCTATGTGTTTTTAAAATCCTTTAAAGTGTTTAGCATTATGCCTTGCAAGTTTGGCACTCAGAAAATATTTTGCCGATTAAGTCAGTAAACATTAGCCCACCAGCAATCAAGTTTCTACTTATCTTCAATTACACCATTGCTGCCTCTAAAACCTTGTTTGACATTCTACTAGTGGGAATCATGGCAGTATCGGGGGTTGAGATGACATGTCAACCAAGAAAGGTGGGGTGGGTATGGGGTATAGGGTGACAGCCCCTGTACCTTAGCTTTTAAAATTTGATCATGTATTCCATTTTTTTTGGTTATAGAATTGCTTTTGCTAGGATAAGGGTAGGAGGGGACAAACAGATAAATTATGTCTTGAGATACCAAACCAAAAACCAGACTAAGTGGCATTGAGTCAATTCTGACCCACAGCAGCCCCATGGATTACAGAGTAAAACTTTTCCATAGGGTTTTCTTGGCTGTAATCTTTATAGAAGTAGATCACCAGGTCTTTCTTCCATGGCACTGCTGGGTGGGTTCCAACCAACAACCTTTAGATTAGTAGATAAGCACAAACTGTTTGTGCCACCCAGGGACCTTCAGGTACAGCATGTAGAAATATTAAAACTTTTTTTTTTTCAAGATAAACTCGTCGCTGTCAAGTTTTTTCCGATTCTGATTCATGGTGACTCTATAGAGTAGAGTAGAACTGCCCTATAGGGTTTCCAAAGAGCAGCTGGTGGATTCGAACTGCTGACTTTTTGGTTAGCAGCCGAGCTCTTAACCACTGCGCTGCCAGGGGTCCTTTCAAGATAGGGTAGTTATAAACATGTTTAAAGAAAGGAGGAGGATTCAGGGATGCATAAATGATTAAAATTTCATTCAGTCATGCCTGCACTTATTCATTCAACAAACATGTATTGGATGCTTAATATATTCTAGACTTTATTTTAGGCACTGAGGATGTAAAGATAAATAAGAACTATGGAAATCACAATCGATTAAAAGAAGATGAAGGTGGAGGAAATGTATCTAGGAAGAAACTCATTCAAGATTATGGAAAATTTAAGAGCCAAATAGAATGGGAGATTGAACAACCAGCAGGAAACAGCTGTAGAAAGTGAAGTGTGTTATATCTAATAGAGAAATATACAAAAAAAAAAAAAAAAGTTCTTCTTTTAATTGGAGTTGAGTTCATCTCCCTAGGGAGAGAGAGGAAGTGATAACAATGTGGGTTTGGATAGATCCCGCCTTCTTCCTGCCCAGATTTTGACTTTCAAAGGTATATATAGATGCTATTTGTACCCAGTGGAGCCATTAGTGCTGAAGAGCTTAGCTACATGGCTAGTAATTAGGAAGAGGCAACGAGGAAACCTATTTCCCCGAGGTCTTCGCCCTGATTCACTCCTACAACTTCAGCCTGCCCACTTGTGCGATGGAGCTTTAGGTGGAGCAATTCTGTTCTGACAGTGGTACAAAATAAATCACTGAAAACCGTTTTGCACTTGCTCAGGGACTTTCAAGAGAGGGTCTCAAAGTGAATCTGGGCTGCTGTGTGCCACAAAGAGGACCAGCATTTCTCTTTGGCTTTAAAGGATGTCTCATTGTGAGAATGAACTTTGGGTTTTATCTCTCCCTTTGAAATAGAATACATCCAAGTGAGACATTTGAAGGCAAAGACACAATGATCCCCAATCCAAAGCCCAGTTCAAAAACACAGAGATGAGTTGTGTTATTATGAAATTGTATTTGCTGGCTGAGATGGGGGACAAAGAAAGATTAAGTTGCAAACATAAAACAGCCCTTCAAATTCCTATTAGTCTCGGGCCCTGGGGCACATACTTTCCAGCAGGACACTTAGTTTTTAGAAGTACAGGAGCAATGACACATGTAACACACTGAGACCTTGCTTTTTTCTGGGTCTGAAATGTAGAGAGTTATTAAAGTGAAATTTATTAATCATTAGATGTTGGATGAGGAAAAACAGTCTTGGAAAGTTGTTACTGAGAAGTGTTTCCTTTGGGGAGGGGAGGTCCAAGTTCGTTCTTACGAGGGCGGTATCAAATGTTAGGTATTTTAAGGACAGCAGTAGCTTTTCACATGTCAACTTGCTAAAGTGTAATTCCAAGTAAGGTACACTTACCTAATTGTAACTGTGCTTTAAACCTTATATTTCAATTAAATTATACACCTATCAATCATGTTAAAAGATAGATGCTTTCTAGCACAGCTGGATTTCAGTATGGGGAAAAGCATTTCAAATCTATCCATTTTTATTCCTTGCCATATTATTATCCTGTGTACTTTTTGCTCTGGAATAGTTTATTTACTCATTCTACATTCAACAGATATTTATTGGGTGTCTACCATGGGCTGGGGAGTCCTCGGGTGGTACAAACGATTAATATGCTCAGCTGCTAACCAGAAGTTGGTGGTTTGAGTCCATCCAGAGGTGTCTTGAAAGAAAGACCTAGAGATCTACTTTCAGAAGAATCAACCAGTGAGAACTCTATGGAACACAGTTCTACTCTGACATACATGGGGTCACCATGAATCAGAATCGACTTGACCGCAAGTGGTTTACCATAGGCTGTGTGATGTTTTGTTTTTTTTTTTAGGACTCAGATCATGCCATTTTCTGTTGTCTTAGCTTGAGTTTCCCCAGAACCAGACCCTGAGACAAGGATTTGAGTGAAAGGAGTTGATTTGGGAGATGCAGGGAACACAGGTAGGGAAGACGTTGATGTAGTGAAGGGAATTCAGCCAATAAAAGGTGTGCTCTTAAGCCACCCATCACCCTGGGTTACTGGAGTTTCTACTTCTGTTTGCACTGACCACCAACTCATTTTCCTCACTGGTAAAATCGTATCTTTCAGGATGGTTTTCAGGTTAAAGTGTGCAAAGCCATTTACTAGGAACTTGGCACATAGTTACCATCGATTGAATCCCTACTATCATTATTATTATTGAAGCTAAAATAATTACTGAGTAAATAAAATATTTATAGGACTTCTGAAGAGAGACATTCTCTTAAAGGCAGAACTACTGTGTCATATCGGGGAAGTGGGAAAAAAAAAAATCTATGTTTTATATCTTTTCCCTGAATCTGTAGCCCAAAGATCTGAGGAGCTTCAGTTTTGTACTTACTAATTGCTTTCATTTGAACACATTAAACATATCACTGGAGCTGTTTGAGGCTTTACAACTCTTTCTCATCTCACGTTGAGAGTGAAAAGGAACGCTTTCGGAGATGAATCAAGTCCACCTAAGCATGAATGAGAGGAGCTGAGGATGTTCCCTTCTGGCAGCATTTCAGAGATTAGTAATTTGTGAAACCGTGATGATGCAAGGAACAAAGTAGAAAGTCTATTCTTTCCCTTTTGTCCAGTCTAAATGCAAATCTGAACTTTGATGGCAGTTTGTTTGTGTGTTAATACCTCTCCTCTGTCACCCTGGAGATCACTTTAGACTTCCTAAATTAGGTTGGGTGGGTGGTTTAAGGAAGGCGTCATTTCATTACCTCGGCGCCCTTTCAGAGGCACAACATACAGCACTGGAAATCCACAGGAGATTCACAGTATCTCAGGGATGGCGGCCTGGCTGAGGGCAGGGGAGGAGTGTCAAGGGCCATCAGCTGGTCAGAAGTAGGCCCCCCAATGTCTCCCTGAAGATGGAAAAATAATACGAAAGAAGAAATGGTAAGAGTACACTGTGGTCTAATTAGCATTTGCTTCTTGTAGCTCTGGAAATGTCAGTCACCAGTTGGTAGCAAAATAAAGATGTAATGTTAGTGATAATGAATTAAATTGTGGCCATTTGCATTGGAATGCCATGATAATGATCTGAAATTACCATTGTATATATTCCCCTTGACAGTTCAAAATTGGACTCCAAGCTAATAGTGTTTTGGATGAACTTTAAACCAATGAAATTGCTTTAAGAGGGCACACTCCTTTTGGCAAGCCATGTGGATTACAGAAAGCTAATTTACCTCGGCTTTGTTCAAGCTGTTTAGTAATTGATGAACATACCATAAAAGTTTTAATGAATAACCACAGGGACCATTGAACTTATTTACTAGGTAAAAGTGAAATACACTTGGTTACCCTCCCTAATCTGACTCTCCAAATGAAGCTGACCCAGAATAAATACTGTCTTTGTGTGTGGGTACGTGCAATCTCTGGTGGACAAGACATCACAGGCAAATATTTTCAGTAAGTCTGAATGGAGGAGTTGCATTTTCTCCCATTAGCTTCGATTTATAGTTCTACTGCAAGCATTAGATGTTGCTTAGGGAGAACTTATGTCTATGTGCATGAGACTGGAGGCTCTGTTGCTGTGGGGTTATGTAGCAACCCACAGAATCAGCAGATAGCGTCCCAGCATCTGTTGTGTGAATAACTCTCCAGCAACACTTCATTATTGTGAAGCAGTTAAAATAAGAGCTACTTTTCTTTTTTTTCTTTCTGGTCTCCTGGAATCTAATTACACTATAGCATCATTTCATAAGTAGAATCTTATTATAAGTGCCCACATGTATCTTAGTTTCCCATTAGATTGTATTCCTTGGCCTGCCTCTGTAAAGTGTTTGTAGCAGAGCAGCCACATACAATCAAAGTAGGTTATGCTGAAGTTAGTGGCAGAGACAAATGTGGGCACTATCTCATTCATACCACTTCAGCAAGAGCCTTTTACAGATGTGGGTTACATTTCCAGCCTTATCACTGACTAGCTGTGTCTTTTGGGGCACATTAATCAGCTCCCCATGCCTCAGTTTCCTCATTTGGAAAATGGGAATTATGAACTGACATTAAGAGTCTGTCGTGAACGTTAAAGGAGGTAACTCCTGTGAAGCACATAATGGGATGCCCAGATCAGTGGCTCTCACCTGGAAGGCTTGTGGAAACAGACTCTGAGCCCCACCCTCAGAGATTCTGATTCAGTAAGTACAGGATGAGGGCACTGGTGGCTCAGTGGGAGAATTTTAGCCTTCCATGGGGCGGGGGTAGGGGCCAGGGTTTGATTCCCAGTCCATGCACCTCAAGCATAGCTACCACTCCTCTGTCAGTGGAAACTTGTGTGTTGCTGTGATGCTGAATACGTTTCAGTGGAGCTTCCATACTGAGACGGACTAGGAAGAAAAGCCTGGTGATCTACTTCTGAAAATCAGCCAATGAAAATCCCTTGAATCACAGTGGTCCCATCCCATGAATTGAGGTCAACTCCAAGGCAGCTAAAAACATTAAGTCTGGGGTGGGGCTGATAATTTGCATTTCTAGTAAGGTCCCCAGTGATGCTGATCCTGCTGGTCCAGGGGCTATTCTTTGAGAACTACTAGCCTAGAAAATAAAAGGTGCTTGAGAATTTCAGATTCCTTCTTCCATGGCTGGAGTAAATTGCTGTAACTGTAGGAGCCCCTAGAGGGCTCCAGTCATGTTCTTTTCACTCATAATATCTAAGAGTCCAGAAACTAACACAGTAGGTGTTGAGGAATGAATCACAATGAAATATGATTTTTTAGACTCTCTAGAAACTGCTTGTTGTATAGTCAGGTAGAGAGCAGATACAGAAACCAGATTGCCTGTGGTGGTATCTTAGCTCTGCCACTTATTGACTATGTGCCTTAGGGCGTTTTAAATTCCATAAGCCTCTGTTTCCTCATCTATGAAACAGTGTAGCAATAGTACACACATCGTGGTATTGTTTATAACATTTATACTGTATCCTTTAATCCTCCAGAGTGCTTGGTAGGGTACCAGGCACAAAGAAAGCATCCAAACATTTCCAGCTAATATTTTCATTAGTTCTTTACTTCTCAACCTTGCCATGTCCCCTCTCCCTACCACCAGAGAGAAATAAAGTCCTCATTACGGTCCTATTTCTGAAAGCACAGATTAGAGACGTTTCTGTGATTTTACACATGCTTCAAAATGCAGCTATGCCTGAGAGTGATGATGAATTAGGCAATACACTGGTTTGCGTTAAGAAATAGTTATGGTAGATGACCTAATTCCATTCTACAAGGAAGCAGATGTCCTGTACAGATGTATTTCATGGATATAATTGGATGTACTGGGTTACATGGAGTTATCAGTTTCTGGTGGGGGATGAGGTGAGTGGAGGGCAATAGTGCCAACATAAAAAATGGAGGTCGACCCATAGGGACGCAGAAGGGCATCAAAGACAAACTTCTCCCTTTCCACTGTTGTATCTTGGTCTGGCCTGGTTCTGGCTTGGTGTGAGGATTTTGAAATAAAGATGGACCTGGAATGGGGAGAGGAAATAGTTACTTCCAGCTTTGGGAAAATGTTTTACATATGAAGAAATTGCAGTTATTAAAATAACATATCATTAAGGAAAATAAAGAAAAGGTATAAGAAGAAAGTAAAAGCCATCCTTATTTCTATTTTTCATTGATAACCACTTTACTGTTTATACATCCCTTTTTCTATCTAGACACACACGCACACACACACAAATTATTTATTTATTAAATCAACCCATTGTCACTGAGTTGATTCTGACTCATAGCGACCCTATAGGACAAAGTAGAACTGCCCCATAGGGTTTCCGAGGAGCGGCTGGTGAATTCGAACTGCTGACCTTTTGGTTAGCAGCTGAGCTCTTAACCACTGCACCACCAGGGCTCCTTATTGAATAAAAATAATTATTTTATCTAGGCTGCTTTTAATGTGCTTTTCCCCTATCAATAATATATCATGGACAATTTCAATATTAAAAAATAACTTATCAGATTATTTTTGTGTCTGCATCGTTTTCTCTGTATGGATATATCATAATTACTTACCTAATCGACGAACTGCATTGTGATGAATATCCTTGTACATATATCTTTATAACTTTTTCGTAAATTCTTTATGAGAACATCTAAAAAGTTGAATGACTCATCAAATATTATGCAGAGATTTGGGGTTTTTGATCAGCGAATCACACACAGTGAAGAGAAAGCTTCTTTGCTGTAATATTTTTGCTAACTTAGTAATCATTCATTCATTCATTAAATATGAATGAATTCCTGATGCGTGCCAGGCCTTCAATTACACAATGAAAAATGCAAGTTAAGTTTTTTTTTTTTAAGATGGTCAAAAGGTGATAACTGGGGGTGCAATGTGCGTTTCCCTCTTGAGCAGGAAAATGATCTTGTCTAGGTTGGCTGAGGGATCCCTGGCTGCACCTTAGAATCACCAAGGAAACTTTTAGAAATTGTCGGTGCCGAGCCGCTGCCACAGCTTTCTTGTCGTCTGGGCTGAGTTCTGAGCATCAGGTTGTTTTAAAAGCTCCCCTGCTGATTCTAGCGAGCATCCGGGTTTGAGAACTGCTGACCTGGGCTGCACACCCTTCTCGGCTACAAAGCAAGTAGGTACCGTATCAGTCAGTCATCCCTGCGACTTGCAGTGCGTCTCGGTAGACAGTGAGCATCATTGCAACAGTGTCCCTGCCTGCCGACTTTAACAAGCCCCGACCCTCAGTCTCGGTCCACTTGAACGTGCCTCTGTGTTTGTGCCCAGGTCTCAACCCACTTGCAGAATATTTTGTAACTCTGGGGAGAGTGAGTAATTTTACTTTCTTTTTCCAGAGTTGGAGAGGGTGCCTTTTACTTTTGGGATGAAACTGAATATCATCAGTGTTTCCTTTCGTGAGGAAGCTTCTCCAGATTTGAGGCATGTGGTTTGGGTCTGACCCTTCTCTAATTTCTGGCTGTGGTTAAATACACATATACACACTACTTTCATTTCTATAAGGTTGGGTGCGTCTGTTCGTTACTGGGTGACTCAGTGTCAAACTCCTTGGGCTCTGGTGGCTAAAAAATCCTGGGAGATTGACAGTATGTTTTTACAATGTGACTTAAATAGTTACTTTATTAAAACTAAAATATGCTTTAAAAATACATCCCAGAAGAGCAAATTGCTTGGATGGGAGAGGATTTTTGTGAACCCCAAACACAATGGACCACTCAAATCTTCCTGCAGGTCTTCTATGGCCAGGTAGCAAGAGCTTCTCTGTGCCATTAACCACAGTGTACTCAGAATCCCTGATGTGCAGAGGAACCTCATACCCCGCATGTGCTACACAGAGTAATTCAATTTGTTTTCCCTGGATGGAGACATTAGGTTTTGAAAAATAGTGAAGTGTGCTTGCCCCGAGCAATGTTTGAGAAAAATATGAATTCCCTTGTTACTGTCAAGCCTCTCAAGAAGCTTAGAAACAGGTTCTGGTTAAAGGGGTTTGCCTAAATTTATTCCATTAAAAACACATGTGCTATTCAGAAACATAATCAGCAACAACAATAAAAATTGTATCTCGAGGTTGTTGCCCATATTTAAATAAACCTAGCTGCCACTTGTTGGTAGTATTTATTAAGAAAAGAAATTGGTTTTCTAGTCTTTAAATATGAAAGTGTAGCCCTTTTTTTAAAAATTTTTTTTATTAGGATTGTTGAAACCAGTCTGTATTTAATGTTTTTTTTCTGTGCCAGGGACTATGCCAAGCACCTGATATGTTGTATCTCATTCAATCTTCCAACTGGCTATTTGAGTACAGACCAGGTGTTTGTGAAGGTCAATCAGTTGAGCTCATGAATCATCACCTAGTCCTGTGCACTGGGGTAGAAGAAAAAAGAGACTATGCCCTTAACCTTAGGGTCATATAATGAAAGGAACGCTGATGGTTTACGATAACCAACTTCACTTTCTGGAAGAGGTGAACAATTGCTTTCTTCTAAAAGGTGGCACTGTTCAGCGACCTGGTGAAAATTCCTGTGCTCGTTCTATTCCATCTCCTTTGACTGTAAATGGTCCAAACTCTCACGTGTCCACTGATGAGATGTAAGACCCCAGAGCTGGTCTTAAGTGTGTGTTGCTGGAATGTGTTCAAACAACCATGAGTACTGCCCCTACTCTCTTACTCTCTCTGGTTTCCTGTTTGATTGTATACATTGAATATGATCATTCCTTCCAGGGCTCTTTGTGTAACAACTTATTTTAGGACCTCCAGAAGAGTTGGTCTCCATGTCCTTTCAACTCCATTTTTAAATACGTATGTGTAATACCTGCTACATACATTCCACCACCCTGGTAAGCCCTGTGGATACAATAGTGGAATGAACAGACACCTTTGAACACAATATTTGCCATGGTGTGGTAATTGTCATTCTTTCTGGCCATCCTAGCTGGAGATACCAGCCAGATTCACCTCTCTCCTAGTTCCCTGTTCATGTGGAGATCAAACTCAGAGGGGTTTTTATTTCCATATCTCTCTTTTCAACTATAAAATGTATACTAAGTAGCTCCTATGTGTCAGGTATAGTTTGGAAAACTTATATTAGCTTTTCTTTAATTATATCCAAGTTCATGGTCCCTGGGTGGTACAACGGTTAAGTGCTTAGCTACTAACTGAAAGGTTGGAGGTTCAAGTCTACCCAGAGGCTTCTGGGAAGAAGGGCCTGGAATCTACTTCTGAAAAATCAGCCTTGAAAACCCTGTGGGGCACAGTTCTACTCTGACACACATGGGGTCACCATGAGTTGGAATCAACTCGATGGCAACTAAACAAATAATTTATTTTGTAAGCACAAAGTTAGTTCCTGTGAGGCGGAGGTTAAAGATGTCCCAAGTGTCCAACTTTTCCAGGCTGCTGTACCACTCCATCATCTCTAACATCAACTACTCCCTCTCCCCTCAGTACTCTCCCTCCTGTCTTTGGGTTCCCTAATTTGCTACAACATCTCTCAGAACTCCCGAACCCATATAAAGGAAAGGGCTCATGAGGTTGTGGAGGCTGGCAAGTCCCAAATTTTTGGGTCAGGTGTAGGCTTCTCCCAACCCACGTGGCTACAGGAGCTGACAAACCCAAACTAGCAGTTCAGACCATAGGCTGCTGGCCCAAAATGCTGTGGAAGATGGCGAATCAGGTCACACAATAGGCCACTGGCCCAAGGGGCTGTGGAGGCCAGCGAATCCTAGAATCGGCAGGTCAGACAGCAAGCCTCTGGGGAGATCAATTAATCATGAACTGGACTTGGAATTCAGATACAGACAGAGAGAGCCTTGCCAGAACACACACATATATCTTAGATGCAGGCCACACCCTAGGGAGTTGAGTCACGCCCTCCTGCAAGGCTGTGACCCAGGACACACCTTACACCAATCCTGCCTTGTCAACATGTAGGGGTCAGAATCCACAACATGTTAAGGCGGAGGACAGCCACACAATACTAGACTCATGGCCTAACCAAGTTGACACATAACCCCAACCATCGCAGGTTCCCTATACCTTATTTGCATTGTCCCACTCACTCATTGTGTGTGAGTCACAAAGACCATGGCTAGGAGGGCCATATTAAGTAATTCACTGCACCACAGGCCATCCCCTGGCTCTTCTAGCCATTAACCCTTTCATACCTGAAGGATTATCTTCCCCCTTCCAATCATTTTGCTAGTCCAAAACAGTCATTAACAATCAGTCCTTCCGTAGGGCAAAAGAGTCCTAAGGTGAGGTTACTCAGATATCAGCCATCCAGGTCTGCTGAAGGTGTCCATCTGATTTGGTCAGGCTCTTCAACAGTTCGTCTCGTTTTCACCCTTTCTGGCCTTCAGAAAAATTCAACTGAGAGATTATTCCCTTGCTCTGAGTCTCTTGAGATATCAGCATAATGTTAGATTTCCCCTGCTACATAACCCATTTATTCATTCGTTTACCTTCAGCTATAATTTCTCCTTCCATTTGTCATTTATTTTTATCCACGCTTTTCCACCTTGGGAAGGAACATCAGGTTCAGCTGCTGTGCTAGTCTAGATTGCTGGTAGCAAGACCTGTCTAGCAAGTGCTTCCCCCTCAGTCCACTCCCATTCGTACTGGGGTACGGTTACCTAGGTACAACACTAGCAGGCTGTCTCACCCAGTAGGCAATATGGCAGTATTCACTGTCAACCCCAGTTTTGCCAGATATGGGGAAGGTACAATCCATCCCATCAGGCCCTTGGGAATTCTGGCATACATGTTCAGGGGTATAGTTACAGTCTCTTGCTTAAGGAACACCCCTGCTTCCAGCACCCACAGTCGTATCCCTTGTCCTGGAACCACAGCATCAGTGGAAAAAAAACAATTTTAGGTGATGTGAGGAAGAACTGTACAGTGACACCAGCATCCTTCCCCACCTCCTCTTCCCAGATCCCCCAGAAAAGCATAGGAATCTGTCCAGTGGTGATCCTTAGGACCATGGCTAGAAGAGCCAGGGGGTGGCCTGTAGTGTAATGAATTACTTAATATGGACTTTCTCGCATATGATCTTGTAACTCCCACCCAGGTGATTGGGCAGGACTGTGCAGATAGGGTAATTGTAGCCCACCAAGAGGATTTTTCAGTTTTGCCATCACACTAAACTTGAAATGAGCCACCCCAGAGGTGGAAATGAGAAGAATCCCACCACTATCAAGGAAGAAGAGCCAGTGCATCCTTTGGACCCGGGATCCTTGTGCTGAGAAGCTCCTGGAACCAGGAGACAGAGACAGACAGAACTGTACACTAAAGGCAGCGAGAAGCGACAGCAGGAGATGGCAAGGTGGGCTTCCAGGCCCATGGAGTGGAACAAGAAAGCTGAGTGCCTTTGGGCAGAGACTGAGAGCCAGGGGGAAGTGTGCCTGCGAGCATGACTGGTAAGAGGCTGTCCTGATGGAAGAACTGTATCCTTGAGTGTTCCTGAGCCTGAATTGTAACCTGTTACTTCCATAATAAACTCCATAATTGTGAGTATAGTGTGTGAGTTCTGTGTGACAGTTGCAATGAATTATCAAACCCAGCAGAGAAGTAGAGAGTGCTGTGGGAGGGATGGTTGGTGTCAGAATTGATAAAGATGGCAGAGAGAGGAGGCATATCTGATCTCTGCCTCATAGGAATCAGCCTTGGGTTGTTGATCTTGATTCTCCTTTCTCCTTGTGAAGTTAGAGGAGGTCAGACATCACCCCCATGCCATTTTTATGGCAACTTTTTTTTTTCCCTACGGTCCATATTGCCTACCAATTAAAGAAAGAAAGGGGCAACTTTGACCATCAAAGTAATAGGGTGATTAGTGTGGCACTGTAATAGAAGAACGTAAGAGGTAGCATTTGGGGAGAGACAAGTACAATTGGTGTTTAAAGTTTCTTTTTTTAAAATTGTTGTTGAAAATATATACATCAAAAAATAAAGCAATTCAACATGTCTACATGTACAATTCAGTGACATTGATTACATTCTTCAAGTTGTACAACCATTCTCACCCTACTTTTCCAAATTGTTCTTCCCCCATTAACATAAACTCACTGCCCCCTAAGTTTCCTATCTAACCTTTCAAATTGCTATTGTCAATTTGATTCCATATAGATAGTTCTTTAAAAGAGTACAATATTCAAGGCAGACATTCTTTAGTAATTAGGTTGACTATTGTTTGGTTTAAAGAAGACTTCTGGGGATATTTTTGGTTTCAGGTTTAAAGATTATCTCAGGGCAATAGTTTCAGGGGTTCACCCAGCCTCAATAGCTCCAGAAATTATGGATTCTATGAGAATTTGGAATTCTGTTCTGCATTTTCCCCCTTTTGATTAGGATTCTTTTATAGAATTTTGATCAAAATTTTCAGTAATGGTAGCTGGGCACCATCCAGTTCTTCTGGTCTCATGGCAATGGAGGCAGTTGTTCATGGAGGCAATTAGTCACGCATTCCATTTCTTCCTTCTGTTCCTGACTCTCTTTCTTCCTCTGATGCTCCAGGTGACTAGAGACCAGTTATTGTACTTTGGATGACCACTTACAAGCTTTTAAGATCCCAGGCACTACACAATAAACTAGGGTGCAGAACAGAAGAACTAAAAACAGAATTAGGCAAATTAACTGGGATGTCCCATGAAACCATAACCCTAAGCCTAGGTCTTTGGAGTTTCTTATTCTCTAGTGTGTGCCTGGAATCTTCAGTCTTGCCTTGCCACGTACTTCCGAGGTCCTCCTCTCTGCCCTTCTCTAGTCTTCCTCTCACACTCATAAAATACACTTGTCTTATGAGTCAAAGCTCTGTACTTGCTCTGAAAACACTTCTTAATTTCTGGCTGCATACATTTACTTCTAGATAATGATCTCTACTAATCTGTTATTTAGGAAATGCCACAGAAATGAGCATGATGTACCATCTAAAAGTCAGTAGGCTGAAATGGAATGACTTATTCACTCAGATCCTGAGATAGAATATTCTGGCAGCAATGCACAAATGCTACATGGTCCCCAGCTTTTTTCATACAAGGCAGAAGGCTGTTTAGATATGCAGCATTAAAGGCGGGGATTAAAGATTACAACCTTGGGTATAAAAATCTGTGAATCATGTGGGTAGTATTTGGGTGATTTCAAGGCTGTGGGTTAGGGAAAATCCCAGCAATGCTCTGGACTCTAGAGGAAACTCCTTGTTTTGAATGAGAGGGATGGAACTGATAGAACTGGGATAAAACAATGGTTGTGTCATTAATTTTAATACTGACTGTGATGGTTAATGTTATGTGTCAACTTGGCTAGGCCATGTTTCTCAGTGATTTGGCATTTATCCTCCATTTTGTCATCTGATGTCAGCAGCCATTCAGTTGGAAGGAGAGTTTCCTTGAGGGTGTGGCCTGCATCCAATATATGTGGTTGTTCTGTCAAAGCTCACTCTCTCTGTCGATCCTGCACTCATCTCGTCTGGCCTCCTGTTCCTGGGATGTGGGAAGTCTTCAGCTTGCCACATGATCTGCAGAGTTTGGATTCACCAGCTCCTGCAACCCTGTGAGCCAGCAGCCTGCCACCTGACCTGCAGGTTTTGGTTTTGTCAACTCCCACAACCCCACGAGCCAGCGGCCTGCTGCCTGACCTGCAGATTTTGGGTTCATCATTCCTGCAACCACAAGAGTTAGGAGACACATTCAACCTGCTGCCTGATCCATGGATTTGGGACTTTACAGCCCCCACAATTGTGTGAGCCATTTCATTGAAGTAATTCTATCTCTCTATATTTATATAGACACTTCGCTGGTTTTGCTCCTCTAGAAAACCCAGCTAAAACACTGGCCATACCCTTTGACTAGTGGTTTGAAGAAATCCATTGATACTGTGAATTTTAGAAAACCCATGACTCTGTGTTTTGCTTTTTGGCAAATACCGAACCCAGAAACATGACAAGGGGAAGTAAGTGGACTGATTTGGGTAATAATGTTCTCTAAGATGGTCTAACTTGTAGAAACAATGCAGCACACAGTAGATACTCTGTGTACTGATGTCCTAGAGCTGCTGTAAAAAGAAAAAAACACTGCAAACTGGATGGCTTAAAAGAATAGAAATTTATTGTCTCACAGTTCTGGAGGCTGGGAGTCCTTGATCAGGTTGTTGGCTATGTTGATTCCTTCTGAGGTTTGAGAGAGAGAATCTATTCCATGACTGTGCTGGCTTCTGGTAGCTTCAGGTCTGTAGCTGCAGCACCACATGGTCTTCTTCCTCTGTCTCACCGTCTCTCTGTATCTTCTCATCTGTATGAGGACTTTAACTGTACAGGATTGCAACAACCCATTGCCTTCAAGTTGATTCCAACTCATAGCAACCCTACAAGACAGAGTAGAACTACCCTACAGGTTTCCAAGGAGTGGCTGGTGGATTCAACTGCTGACCTTTTGGTTAGCAACCGAGCTCTTAGCACTGTACCACCAGCGATTAGAAGCTACCTTATTCCACTAGGGGGCGGTGGTAGAATTCTTGCCTTCCATGTGGGAGACCCAGTTCAGATTTCTGAACAATGCACCTCATGCGCAGCTACCACCTGTCTGCCAGTGGAGGCTTATGTTGTTGCTGTGATGCTGAACAGGTTTCAGCCAAGTTTCCAGACTAAGATGCACTAGGGAGAAAGGCCTGGTGATCTACTTCCAAAAATCGGCCAATGAAAACCCTATATCACAATGGTCCAATCTGCAACTGATTATGGGGATGGCCCAGGACTGGGCAGTGCTTTGTTCAGTTGTGTATGGGGTCACCATGAGTTGGAGGCCAACTTAACAGCAACTAGTAATAAATACAATGATTCCAGTATGGCCTGTTCAAAGACCTTATTTCCAATTCAGGGTACAGGGGTTAGGACGTCAACGTATCTTTTTTCGGAACACAGTTCAATTCATAGCACTCTGGAAGTGTTATGCTTTTTCTTTGCTTTCTTATGGGGTCTACAGTGTTATGTAAAACAAACAGTTTTAAGGATACACTCCTGTAATCTGTTTCCTGATTCTTGTCATTCGCTTACCAGTAGTATAAATTTAGCTTGTTACTTGATTTACCTCAACCTTGATTTCCTTATCTGTAAAATGGAGATCATAAGATAAGATCTATCTCACAGGTTTATGGTAGAATCAGAAACGTAAGAGGAAACAAAAATGATAATTTAAGCATTTTAAAATTGGGGAATAATAAAAAAAGAAATCGTGCAATATTCATGTAATGGAGTAATGTAAAGCAATTAAAATCAATGTGCTAAGATACTATGTATCATTGGTGGCTCGAGAAGACAAGGTAAGGTATTATGAAATCTGCAAAGACCCGGAGTTAGAGAACCAGAGAGGAAGAAAACGCTCGGCATTTCTCAAGCTGAAAGAACTGAAGAAATAATTCAAGCCTCGAGTTGTAATATCGAAGGATTCTATAAGCAAAATGGAGCCCTGGTGGTACAGTGGTTAGGGGTTCAGCTGCTAACCAAAAAATTGGTAGCTTGAATCCACCAGCCGCTCCTTGGAAACCCTACGGGGCAGTTTTACTCTGTTCTATAGGGTCGTTATGAGTTGGAATTGACTTGAAGGCAATGGTTTTGGTTTTGTTTGGTATGGGCAAAATATTGAATGATGCAGGAAGCATTAAAAGAAGACGGAAGGAATACACAGAGTCACTATGCCAAAAAGAATTGGTCAACCATTTCAGGAGGTAACATATGATTAAGAACTGGTAGTACTGAAGGAAGAAGTCCAAGCTGCACTGACGGCATTGGCAAAAACCAAGGCTCCAGGAATTGATGGAATACCAGTTGAGATGTTTCAACAAACATATGCAATGCTGGAAGCTCTCACTCATCTATGCCAAGAAATTTGAAAGACAACTACCTGGCTAACTGACTGGAAGAGATCCATATTTGTGCCCATTCCAAAGGAAGATGATCCAACAGAATGCGAAAATTATCAAACAGTATCATTAATACCACACACAAGTAAAATTTTGCTCAAGATAATTCAAAAACATTTGCAGTAGTTCGTTGACAGGGAACTGCCAGAAATTCAAACCAGATTCAGAAGAGGACAGTGGAACAAAAAATATCATTGCTGATATCAGATGGATCTTGGCTGAAAGCAGAGAAAATCAGAAGGATGTTTACCTGTGTTTTATTGACTATGTAAAGGCGTTCGACTATATGGATGATAACTAATTATGGATAACATTGCCAAGAATGGGAATTCCAGAACACTTAATTGTGCACATGAGGAACTGTAGATAGACCATTGGAACAGAACAAGGGGATACTTCATGGCTGAAAATCAGGAAAGGGGTGTGTCCGGGTTGTATCCTTTCACATACTTATTCAATCTGTATGCTGAGCAAATAATCTGAGAAGCTGGACTGTGTGAAGAAGAATGCAGCATCAGGTCTGGAGGAAGACTCATCAACAACCTTTGATATGCAGATGACACAACCTTGCTTGCTGAAAGTGAAGAGGACTTGAAGCACTTACTGATGAAGATCAAAGACTCCAGCTTCAGTATGGATTGCACTTCAACATAAAGAAAGCAAAAATTCTCACAACTCAACCAATAAGCAACGTTACGATAAACAGAGAAAATATTGAAGTTGTCAAGGATTTCATTTTACTTGGATCCACAATTAACAACCATGGAAGCATCAGTCAAGAAATCAAAGGGCATGTTGCATCAGGCAGTCTGCAGCAAAAGACCTCTTTAAAGTATTAAAAAGCAAAGACGTCACTTTGAGGACTAAGGTGCGCCTGACCCAAACCATAGTATTTTCAGTTGCCCCATATACATGCGAAAGCTGGACTATGAATAAGGAAGACTGAAGAAGAACTGATGCCTTTGAATTATGGTGCTGGGGAAGAATATTGAATGTACCATGGGCTGCCAGAAGAACGAAGAAATCTGTCTTAGAAGAAGTACAGCCAGCATGCTCCACAGAAAGCAAGGATGGCAAGAGACCAGTCCCTGGAGAAGGACATCATGCTTGGTAAAGTAGAGGGTCAGCAAAATAGAGGAAGACCCTCAATGAGATGGATTGACACAGTGGCTGCAACAATGGGCTCAAACACAGCAATGATTGTGAGGATGGCGCAGGATCAGGCAGTGTTTCATTCTGTTGTCGATAGGGTCTGCTATGAGTTGGAACTGACTCGACGGCACCTAACAAGATACCCTGTATTAACATGATTACACCTATAAAAACAAAAATGTTTAATGAAAAGTTAAGATCCAGTAGAGGTGTACAGCATGATACTATTAATGAAGAAAGTAAAAATAACTCACACAACAATAGTTCCTGTTGGTCATGGACACATGCGTATTAAAAAAAGTGCCCGCACCTGGGTGAAAGGATGCATGCCAGCTTCCCAATGGGGTTGCTTCTGAGGGAGCAGAAAGGGGAATGTGTTTGGGCGGGGACTAAGAGTTTTCACTTATTTGTAGAAGAGTTTCACTTATTCGCAGGGACTATTTATAACATTTCTTGTATTAAGGAGCCCTAGCGCTAGCACAACTGTTAAGTGCTCAGCTGCTAACTGGAAGGTTGGTGGTTCAAGCCCACCCAGCAGCTCCGTGGGAGAAAGACCTGGCGATTTGCTCCCATAAAGATTACAGCCGAGAAAACCGTATCAGGCAGTTCTGCTCTGTCTCATGGGGTTGCTACGAGTGGGAATAGACTTGACAGCACCTAACAACAACAACAATTTCTTATAAAAATACTTATAAACAAATATAACAAAATGCTAATTTTGCAGTTTTAGGATGTATGTTCTGACTCTTAGCGACCCTATGTACAACAGAATGAAACACTGCCCAGTCCTGTGCTATCCTTACAATCGCTGTTATGGATAGGTGTCACTTTTCTCATTCTCTTTGGAATTTAAATACTTCTCAATCATAAAAAAAGGGAGAGGGAGAGAGAAAGAGAATGAGGAAGAGTGAGATATTGCCTCTTTCTCTCTGGGTGTCTCTCTCTTAGAGAGAAGTGAAGGAGAGAGAAATTGAAAATAGATTTAACAAATAGCCCCACACTACATTGTGCCTGAGGCACCCAGCACATGGAGAGACATTCATATAGGCTGCTGGTGAGGCGCTGATTGTTTTGGCTGCTTCTACTCTCATTTGATTAAAACAGCAAAGGTTTTAGGAGCTTCAATCCCCAGCTCTGATCTGAAAATGAAGTTAGGTGTTTGAGAAACAGCTGCTAGAAACACGCCAGCTCCCTCTGGAGCCTCTGGTTGGCTTCAAAGCAGCTGCCAGGAGAGAGGTAGGCAAGTGAACTGTCTTGGGCATGTGTGTGTGTGTTAATAAAAACAAAATGGTTCTCCATAAATAAAACATGGCTGGTTTCCCGAGAATGACGAATGCAATTCTAATCCCATCTTTCTACCTCTTTTGAGATTTTGGGCAAAGAACTTAAACCATCATCTTTATTTATTTATTTATTTTATCCTTGGAGCCTTTGGATTCAAATCGCTCTGGATTCTTATCCCAGTTTCAGCTCAGCCATTTCCAGTCTGTGGGAACTGGGGTAAATTAGTTAACCTCTCTGAACCTCAGCTTCCTCTTCTACAGTTAGTTTACAACATTGTGATAATTTATATAATTTGAAAATGACAGAACTCAATGTAAATGTATACTTTCTGTTAATCGCATCCACGCATACATTCATGTCATCAGAAGCGTTTTTCATTGGCATTTTTACTACAGTTGTTGTTAGTTGCCATGGAGCCGGCTCTTACTCACGGCGAACCCACGAACAAAACGGTGCTTGGTCCTGGGCCGTCTTCATAATCATTAGTATGCTCGAGTCTGTGGTTTCGGCTTCTATGTATTTTGAGTGTCTTCCAACCTAGGGGGCTCGTCTTCCAGCACTATGTCAGACAATATTCTGTTGTGATCCATCGGGTTTTCAATGTCTCATGTTTGAAAGTAGATCACCAGGCCTTTCCTCCTAGTCTGTCTTAGTCTGGAAATTCCACTAAAACCTGTCTACCATGGGTGACCCTACTGGTATTTGAAATACCAGTGGCATAGCTTCCAGCATCATAGCAACATGCAAGCCATTACAGTATGACTAGCTGTCAGATGGGCTCATGGTTTTTACTACTAGAGTGATCAGCTTGTTCTGGTTTGCCCAGGACTTTTTGGTTTCAGCACCGAAAGTCTCTTATCCTGGGAAACCTCTCAGTTCTGGGTAAACCGGATTAGTTGGTCATTTTACAGTATCTTCTGGCATATAACAGATAGGGCCATTGCCCTCAGGAGATTATAATCCAATAGTAATTCTTAATACCCACATCATCCTTGATATATAAATAATTATTTATTTTATTGTTTTTATTATTCTATAGCCTTCACATAAACTTCACATAATATAGATTATAAATTTAAAGAAGGTAAAGACTATATTATTTTTATTTTCCTTATTTCTACTATCAAAGTCTTGTGTCTGCTAGGGATATTTATTATACACATTAATTAATACATGAGATCAATGGAGTCCTTATCTTTCCAGTTTTTATGGTTTTAACTATATCACTGAGTTACTTTAACCCTTAAATCTGTATGTGAATTATACAGGCATATATACAGAAACAGTGAACTTGACTTTTTAATCACTGGTGCTTAAACTTTAGTATACTAAGACTCACCTGGAGGTATTATTAAAATACACATTTTGGGTTTATGTGCCTGAGATTATGATACAGTAACTCAGAGATTCCATAAAAACCCAGTGCCACTGAATCAATTCTGACTCATAGTGACTCTAGGACAGAGTAGAGCTGCCCCATAGGGTTTCCAAGGCTGTAATCTTTACGGAAGCAGACTGCTGGTGGGTTTGAACTTTTCGGTTATCAGCCGAGGGCTTACCCACTGTGCCGCCAGGACTTCTAATTCAGAGACAGGGTCCAAGAATCTGAAAACACTCAAGGTGATTCTCATGTCCCAATAATGTTGTGAAAAACAGAAGTCTACCTGCATAGGGTTTTCATTAGCTAATTTTTAGTCTTAGAAGACACAGCCAGAATATTCCTTAGAAGCAAGGATGGTGAGACTTTGACTCGATTACTTTGAACACATCATCAGGAAAGAGTAATCACTATGTTTGGTAAAGTAGAGGGCCAACAAAAACGAGGGAAACCCTTAATGAGGTGGATTGACACAATAGGCACAACAATGGATTCAAACGTATCAATGATCATGAAGATGGCACAGGATTGGGCAACATTTTGTTCTGTTATACATGAGGGCATCATGAGTTGGAGCTGGCTGGTCAGCAACTAACAACAACAAATATGAATAGGGAACATCCTGGTTGGCTTGAGATGCTCTTGGTTTATTTTGGTTGAGCCAGTGAAATTATCAATAGCTCCCCTTTACCACCAAGTGTCCCTGATAGATACATGTATAGCCACGCCACTTATGAGTCTATGTGATGATGCTTAAAGCCCCCTGCAGGTAGAGAACTCTTGTTAGCTACCTCTCTAGGGATTGTTTTTCCCATATCTCACAGCCTGCTTATTCACCCATCTAGTAAGTAGGCTTGCTTTCTCACTTTTAAAAATCATGCATCATCTCAAAACTAACAAGCCCTAGAGACTGCTTTACCCTATGTCCCGTTCTCAGTGGAACAGGAAGACCAGCTCACTTCTGTTCTCTTAATACAACATTTAGATTCCATAATGGAGATATTCTAGCTTGAAGCTTTAACAGAAACATGATTATTATGAAAAATCTTGTTATACATGTAGAATGGGAGTATCTTCCCCATGGAAATAGCCCCAGGAGGTCGATCCAGAATTCCCATTGGATCATCTTATTAGAAGCCTCATTAGAAGCACCATAACACTGTCTTCACCTAAGTGTGGTACCAACTTCAACCAGACCCTCAACATTTCTGAAGTTACCCACTTCTTAAAGATGAGTTAGGGGAATCTATTTGGCTTGGGTTATATACTTGGAAATTTTGTGTGTGTGTATGTGTGTTTCTTGGCACAGTAAAAATGAGTACATTAGACAAGAGGTGGGGAAGTCAGGTACTGTAGGCAGATAGTATGGTGGCTAAGGCTTCAGGTTCTAGGATCATACTGCTTGGGTTTGAAGGTCTGTTCCACCACTTAGTAGCTGTGTGAAGTTGGGCAAATTATATAAATTCTCTTGGCCTTAATATCCTCACCAGCAAACGTGGCTAATACTGGTACAATAGAGTGTTGTGATGATTAAATAAAATAAGCTGCGTAGCCAACCTGTTTCTTGCCTTTGTAACATCTCCTTAGCACATCTCTGATTTCAGCCACAGCTGTGGGGGCAATTTGGACTCACACTGACATCATCCCCCCTCAAGCATTGCTTATCTCCCTGCTTTTTACACCAGGGTCTTCTCGATGCCTTGGGAGCCCCCTCTGCTCACGTGTAAGGGCGGCATAGAAGTGCAGAGGAGACAACCCTGAACCAGTGGGAGCTGGGAGCCCGTCGATGAACGCCCCAGCCTCCTGTTATTCAGTACAGCAATTCTGGCAGTCGTTCTGCATGCTTCTCAGAAGTCTTGGCAAGGTCAAGACCTTGCTGTCAAAATCAATGACCTAGATTAAAAAATACGTTATTAGTGTTTGTTTCTTCCCTAACTCATTTTCATTCCCAATTCTGTTTCCAAGGATCACTTTCCAGATAAACTACTTGCCCAAGCCCTGGTCTCTAGCTGTGTTTCAAGGAGAATCAAACTAAGCTGCATAAACCACTGAGCACAGTTTTTGGCATGTAGTATGTCCCGTCTGAAGAGCCCTGGTGGCACAGTGGTTAAGCGCTTGGCTGCTAACCGAAAGATCGGCAGTTCAAAGCCACCAGCTGCTCTGCTGGAGAAAGATGTGGCAATCTGCTTTTATAAAGATGACAGCCTTGGAAACTCTATGGGGCAGTTCTACTCTGTCCTATAGGGTTGCTATGAGTTGGAATTGACTCGACAGCAGTGAGTTTTAATGGGTTAAGTCCCATCTGTCAACGTGTTATACTGTGGTGGCTTGTGTGTTGCTATGATGCTGGAAGCTATGCCACAGGTATTTCAAACCAGCAGTGTCACCCCTGTTGGACAGGTCTTAGTGGAGCTTTAAGACTAAGACAGACTAGAAAGAAAGGCCTGGCAATCTACTTCCAAAAATTAGCCAATGAAAACTTATGGATCACGACAAAATATTGTCTGATATAGTGCTGGAAGATGAGCCCCCTAGGTTGGAGGGCACTCAAAATACACAGTGTCCACAACCATGGACTAGAGCATACATCGTGAAGATGGTGCGGGACTGGGCAACATTTTGTTCTGTTGTATATGGGTCGCCTTAAGGCAGCAACTAACAACAACAAATCCCAAAGGAAGTTAGCTATTAATAATAATAATACTAATGATAATATTTTTATTTTGCACTGTAGATTAAGCTAGACATCTGTATATATTATTTAAAGGGTAAAGGAATCCTTTTGATTTTTTTAAAATAGAGTTGAGATAAAGTTGTTTTTTTTCCTTCTTTTTTATGTGTGTGTTTCTTTGAACAGCTCACATACCCTCTACAGTGTTCATTTTACCAAGGCAGATATCTATCGTTTTCCACTTTCTTCCTCTCAGAAATGTTCTAAGAATCATAAGTGAGTGCTTTTACTCAGTTCTTTCATCCCCCAGGCAAAGGAAAGAAAACCACGAAAATTCAGGGGAGTCATTTGTATCGAACACCTGTTAATCTTTTTATATTTTACTGCTGCTTCCGCAGCATGAAAGAGACTGGTTTCATTACTGCCACTGGCAAATGTTATTATTTGTTGAACATCCACTTGTCCTTGTGTTTAGAGATGTACACCATCATTGACTTTTTGTTTGCCTAATCACTTTGCGGGAATTCTTGTGGGTATTCAGATGCTGAGACCATCTCCCCAATTCATCCTAAACATATAAATTTCATCCTGCATGACAAGAGATTTCAAAAGGAGTTTAGACATGCTTCCTGGGCAGTTCTTCAGGTAAAGACGATTCTGGAAATTTCTGGGGCTTAAAGGGATGCATTATCCCTGTGGAAAGACTATTTCTAACACTCTTGTCCTCTCCGAGTTTTGAGTTTCCCAAGCTTTTTCTTATCTGCGGGTAAGTTTTGCTTGGTTATTGATGGAGTTAGAGATACGCTATGCCAACAATTTATCAATTTCCTTTTAGAATACTCCTTCAAAATACATAATAAGGAAAATACGTCTGTTTCCTTTTTGGGCTATTACGATTTAAGAGTTGTTTGTATGAATCCCAGAGTCCCTGGGTGGTGCAAGTGGTTAACGAGCTCGGCTGCTAACTGAAAGGCTGGAGGTTTGAGGTGTCTCGGAAGGAAGGCCTACTGATCTAATTCTGAAAACTCAGCCACTGGAAACTTAATAAAGCACAGTTCTACTCTTACACATGTGAGGTCACCCTGAGGCGGAGTGGACTCAACAGCAACTGTTTTTTTGTATGCATCCCAATCAGTCAAGACCACTCACAGCTAGGTTAGGTGAGCCTCTATCTGATCATATAATACCAATACTTATCCAATAATCGTCAGTTAAATCGCCACCATGGTCGTCTTTCCTCCTGGAAGACAAATCTTTTCTTAGTTACTAGCTCCTGGCAACATAAAGGAACTCATGAATCTTTGGTCTCATTTATTTACATAAGTTTCACAAAATTGATTATACAGCATCTCATTGCAACAAAAGTACCAAAATTAAATAGACAGTCCTATAATCTGGTCACTTATGCCTGTTCTAGAAATCATTTCAGTTGAGGAAGACATATCTTTGCTTACTGTAAATGATTGCAGTAAGTACTATGAAAAAGAAAATTATCAAAATTGTAATGCGCTAGTAATAGTGAATGTTTGTGTAATACTTTAAACATCGCAAATAATTTGAAAAATACTAATAGGTAACACTTAGTAGCAGCTCTGTCCCAGGCATCGTGCTGAGCATGTTGCATACATTCCTTTGCTTGTAATTCACGATGATTCTATGAACTAAGTGCCATGCTGAGGTTAAATATTGACTTGCTAGAGTTAACCTAACCTATAAAAGATGGATCTGTGATTCCAGCCAAGGCTTGCCTAACTCCGTGATCTATATATTCACCATGACATAATCGATCTTATTACCTATCCATTATACTGTTTCAATCTTACTGCCTAAAACCAGAAAACCAAACCAATTGCCATCGAGTACATTCTGACTCTCATAGTGACCCTGTAGGACAGAGTACAACTGCCCCATAGGGTTTCCAAGGCTATAAATCCTTAAGGAAGCAGACTGCCACATCTTTCTCTGGAGGAGCAGCTAGTGGGTTCGAACCTCCAACCTTGCAGTTAGCAGCCAAGTGCTTAACTATTGTGCCACCAGGTCTATCAATTTCCATCCTTCAGGCTCAGGGAAACAGATTCAGAAAGGTTCGGTGCTTAGCCTCACTCCCCGGTGGTGGAAATGGCAGGATTATTAGTCAATTTCCTAGTCCTTATTTTCCCCTCCTTCCTCATGCCCTCCCTCCCAATTCATACATGTTTCAAACTTTTAGGACTCACGCGCTTTACGTGCTTTTTCTGTCTACATAAAACTCCCCTGGGGATTATTGTAGACCAGGTTCCCTAGAAAGCAGAACTCGGGGTACAAGCTATGTGCTGATATTTTACTGAGAGCAGTTTTTGAGAAGCAGAAGTGAAGCAAAAAGGAAATTCAGTGGGAAAGGAGAAAAGGCAAATACAAAGGGGTCCATCACCTAGCTGGTCACAGTGTTGTGAAAGTGAGGCCGAATGCTCTGTCTCATGGGAACATATCCACCACCTCTCATCACCCATTGGCCAAAGTTCTCCCTAGTGAATGTCAGCTGTCCCACACTTCTTTTTTTTGAACATTTTATTGTATTTTAGGTGAAAGTTTACACAGCAAATTAGTTTCCCATTCAACAATTCATATACAAATTGTTCTGTAACATTGGTTGCTATCCCTGCAATGTATCCTTTCCCCATTTCCACCCTGCTTTCTCCATTTTCATCTGTCCAGTTTCCCTGCCCTTCCTTGCCTTCTTATCTTTGCTTTTACGCAAATGTTGCCTGTTTGGTCTCATATAGTTGATTGTTCTAAGGAACACATTCCTCATGGGTGTTACTGTTTTTTTTATAGGTCAATCTATTATTTGACTGAAAGGTGACCTCTGGGAGTGGCTTCAGTTCCAGGTTAAAACGGTGTCTTAGGACGATAGTCTTGGGGGTTCCCCAGTCTCTATCATTCAGTAACTCTGTTTTCTTTTTTTTTTTTTAATGAATTTGAGTTTTGTTCTCCATTTTTCTCTCATTCTAACCAGGACCTTCTATTGTGTCCCTGGTCATAGAGATAGGTAGTGGTAGCTGGGCACCGTCTAGTTCTTCTGGTCCCAGGTTACAGGAGGCTGTGGTTCATGTGTGCCGTTAATCCTGTGGACTAATTTCTTCCTTGAGTCTTTAGTTTCCTTCACTTTGCTTTGCTTCAGACAGGAAGAGACCTGTAGTTGTATCTTAGATGACCTCTTGCAAGCTTTTAAGACCCCAGATGCTACTCACCAAACTAGGATATAGAACACTCTCTTTATGAACTATGATATGCCAATTGACCTAGATGTCCCCTGAGACTATGGTCCTTAAACTTCAAGCCCATTAACTGAGTCCCACAAGGTGTTTGGATATGTCTAAGAAGTTTCCATAACTGTGCCCCCTACGTGCTCTATTATATATATGAATACGTATGCAGCACGTACAAATATGTATACATAAATCCCCACT
The DNA here is from genome assembly GCF_000243295.1 of Trichechus manatus latirostris. NCBI lineage: Eukaryota > Metazoa > Chordata > Mammalia > Sirenia > Trichechidae > Trichechus > Trichechus manatus. The sequence continues at coordinate 9,199,136 of NW_004443950.1, read as the reverse complement.
TCTATACCTATATATATATATACACATATATTCTCCCCTATGCCCTCCCATGCCTATGTAGCATACACATCTACGTAGGTAACCACTCACAAATTTTTGGTTGTTATTACTGTTGTTGCAGAATTGTATATGCTATATAGCATTTACCATAGTTGTCCTTTATTCTTGCGTATCTCTCAGTGTCTTCATTGACCTTGGTCACTTGTGCTGACTTCCCCCGTATTGTGTATTGCCTTTCCCTTCACCAGAATTAACATGTGTCTACTACCTAGTAAGAGATTCTTTCTCCCTCTGCCTCCCACCCCTGGTAACTGTCAAAGAATGTTGCTTAACCTATTCTTGGCTTTTTATAAAAGTGGTATCATACAATTGTCCTTTTGTGATTGACTTATTTCACTCAGCATAATGTCCTCCGGATTCAGTCCCAGTTTCGTGGACTCATCATTATTTTTTATTATTGAGTAGCATTCCACTATATGTATGTACCACGTTTTGTTTAGCCATTCATCTGTTGATGGGCACTTACGTTGTTTCCATTTTTTTTCCTATTGTGAATAATGCTGCAGTGAACGTGGGTATGCATATGTCTATTCATGTCACTGCTCTTTTTCTCTAGGATATATACCTAGAAGGGGGATTGCTGGATCATATGGTATTTCTATTTCTAGCTTTTTGAGGCAGCACCATACTGTTTTCCATAGTGGTTTTACCATTTTACAATACCACCAGCAGTGTATAAGAGTTCCAATCTTCCCACAACCTCACCAGCATTGGTTTTTTTCTGTTGTTTTAATCAGTGTCATTTTTGCGGAGGTGAAATGGTATCTCATTATAGTTTTGATTTGCATCTCTCTAATGACTAATGAACATAATCATCTCTTCGTGTGTTTGTTAACCGCTTGAATGTCTTCTTTGGTGAAGTGTCCGTTCAGGTCCTTTGCTCATTTTTTGATTGGATTATTTGTCTTTTTGTTGTTGAGGTGTTGAAGTTTTTAATATATTTTAGAGATTAGACCCTTGTCAGATACATTGTTGCCAAAATTGTTTTCCCAGTCTCTAGGTTCTCTTTTTATTCTTTTGGTAAAGTATTTTGACCAGCAGAAGCATTTAATTTTTAGGAGGTCCCAGTTGTCTAGTTTATCTTCTGTTGATTGTGCATTTTTCGTTATGTTTGATAGTGTGTTTAGGCCCTAAGTTAGGACCCTTAGCTTTGTCCCTATGTTATCTTCCAGGAACTTTATAGTTTTAGGTTTAACATTTAGATCTTTGATCCATTTTGAGTTATTTTTTTGAGTATGGTATGAGGTATGGATCCTGTTTCATTTTTCTGCAAATGGATATGCATTTTTGTCAGCACTATTTGTTAGACTGTCTCTTTCCCATTGAATGGACATCAACCCTTGTTGAAGATTAGCTGTCCGTAGGTGGATAGATTTTCTTCTGTGTTCTCAATTCTATTCCATTGGCCTATGTGTCAATGGAATAGACTATTCCTATATTCCTATAGCCCATGTGTACCAGTACCAGGCTGTTTTGATTACCGTGGCTATATAGTAAGTTCTGAGATCAGGAAGTGTAAGGCTTCCTACTTTGTCCTTATTCTTCAGTGATGCCTTAGCTATTCAGGGCCTCTTTCCATATAAAGTTGGAGATAACTTTCTCCATTTCATTACAGAATGTTGTTGGGATTTGGACTGGGATTGCATTATATTTATAGATCGCTTTGGGTAGTATCGACATTTTCATCATGTTAAGTCTTCCAATCCATGAGCATGGTGTATTTTCCATTTATGTAGGTCACTTTTGGTTTCTTATGGTGGTGTTTTGTAGTTTTCTTTGTATAAGTCTTTCACATCTCTGGTTAGATTTATTCCTAGGAATTTTGTCCTTTTGAGGACTATGTACCATGCTTCTGAGTTGTGCCACTCAGGCCTTCTGGAGCTCTTTTGGGGAGTTGGCAGTGAAGTTTAACTCTAAGACAATGGAAGCCATCCATGTAGCTAGTCATAATACATGAGGTAACCCAGAGTCAATCTTTACCTGGACACTTGCAGCTCAGAGGTCCACGGACCCCAAGGAGACCAGTAGTGTACCTGTATAGGTACTGGGCTAGTCCTCATGAACAACGGAGAAACCAACAAGATGAAACAGAAACGCATGTTAAGATGCATGATGCTGTCACATCATGCTTCCACACAGCATTATCATGTCTAGAATATAGTATATGCCTGTCCGCCCAGAACCTATAAATGTAAACTTATTTGGAAAAAGGATCTTTGAAGATGTAATTAAGGCCTTCTATATGAGATCATCCTGGACTAGAATGGGCCCTAAAAATCCAATGACAATTTCTTAGAAGAGAAGGTAAGATAGGAAAAGATACAAGAATATTGAAGAAAATCAGGAATTTTAGCAAGTCTGGGGGTCTGTTTAGACAATGATTTCTCTTATCTTCCCAGGAATAAGTTATAGTTTTCCTGAATATCTCAAAGTAGAGTTTGGGGGGGCACCCCTGAAAGCCTTAGCAGAATTTTATCAAGTAAGTACATGTGTGTTCTTACAAACTGTCTATTACATCTAATAATAGTTCACTCTGAGTAGGTGCTCAGCATAGTCATTATATAATGTTATCACTGTACACCTGTGTTCTCAGATACACAATATGTGACAAGCTTCTCAACCCTTAGTAGTCCTCACTACATCTCACTACACATGCCCATGAGTTCATGAAGACACTGTCCCTGCCCGAAAGATAGATAGTAATCAGAGTTTAACAGTCCTCCCTGTTAAAAAGATAAAAACCTGCCCCTCCCCTCCTCAGCCTATTGAGTACAATTGTTGCAGGCAGTCTTCCTGGAAGTTCATCAAGGCATCAATCAGAAAACAAAGGCTGAGAGAATCTGGGGAGATGTTTACACTCCAAGGTGTAAAGCACAGGTGCCAAGCTTATCATGTCCCCATGTAAGATATAGCTAAGCCTGGCTAGGACTAGAGGGCCTTTGAGTTAGAAGGTGGAAAGACTTCCTGACATTTATTCATGTGAAGGTCTTAAGTACTCCATGGGAGAGAAGTCAGACCGAGGAAGAGACAATAAGATGGAAATGTGTTTCAAGGACAAAGCATCATTCAGTGGGAGGAAGGAGAGAGTTCCCCCTTAAGATTTGTCTCTCAGATTTACCCCATCCTCATCCTACTGGACTAGATGGGTTCTATATGAGTTGTTGTACGCCATTGATTTGATTCTGACTCATAGCAACCTTGTATGAGCAGGCTATTAAAAAAAAGTTTAAGTAAAAACCAAGAGAGTTATCCATCTGTAATTTCCATCCAGTGCCATCAAAACTTGCACTGGTGACAAGGGTCTGGCGGTGATACCTGTGGCATTCCAAAGGCACTATTTACTGCATGATAAACAAGGGCAGCAGTACTGGCAGCAGCAGCATCATCATCAGTGGAGTTATCTACAATGTTCCCAACATCAGGCACTGGCACTGATGACACAGGCATTAGTGTCCTTGGTCTCCAGAGCCAGCAACCTTGGTCCACGCATCAGCAGCCTCAGTAGCATCAGCAGCTACAGTGAAGCCTCCAGCAGGCATGAACAGCTAGACCCACACTTTTGTTGAGGGAAGTAGGAGTTCTATAGAAAGACAGCTGTCATGGATTGAACTGTGTCCCCCAAAAATGTGTGTATCAATTTGACTGGGCCATGATTCCTGGTATTGTGTGATTGTCCACCATTTTGTCATCTGATGTGATTTTCCTATGTGTTGTAAATCCTGCCTCTATGATGTTAATGAGGGGGGGATAGGCAGCAGTCGTGTTGATGAGGCAGGACTCAATCTATAGGTTTGGATTGTGTCTTGAGCTGGTTTCTTTTGGGATATAAAAGAGAGAAGTGAGCAGAGAGACAGGGGACCTCACGTCAGCAAGAAAGCAGTGCCAGGAGCAGAGTGCATCCTTTGGACCTGGGGTTCTTGAGTGGAGAAGCTCCTACTTCAGGGGAAGATTGATGAGAAGGACCCTCCTCCAGAGCCGACAGAGAGAGAAAGCCTTGCGCTGGAGCTGACGCACTGAATTGGGACTTTTAGCCTACTTTACTGTGAGGAAATAAATTTCTCCATGTTAAGGCCATCCACCTGTGATATTTCTGTAATAGCAGCACTAGATGACTAAGACAACAGCCTTGGTACAAATGCCAGGTCCAGTGCTTTGAACTTGATGTATTTACTAAATCTCTAGGCCTCAGTTTCTTTCCATAAATAATAAGATAATAATAAGACCTGCCTCAAAGGGCTGTTATGAGGACTAAATGAAATAAACCAAAGCAAACCAATTGCCATCGAGTCAATTCGGACTCATAAAGTATCATCTAGCAAAACATCTAGAATATATGTGCCTGAAGTGGGTTGAATGGTGGCTCCTAAAAATTCACATCCACTTGGAACCTATAAATGTGACCTTATTGGGAAAAAGGGTCTTTGTAGATGTAATTAAGGATCTTGGGATGAGACCATCCTGGACTAGGTGGGCCCTAAAAATCCGGTGACAGTTCCTTATAAGAGGAGAAGACAGAGAGAAACACAGGGCAGAAGACCATGTGAAGACAGAGACAGAGGTTGGAGTTATGCTGCCACAAGCCAAGGAATGCGAGGAGCCACCAGAAGCTGGAAGACACAAGGAAGTATTCTCTCCTAGAGACTTTGGAGGGAGTGATTTTGGACTTGATTCTGGACTTCTGGCCTCCAGGACTATGAGACAATAAATTTCTGTTGTTTAAAGCCACCAAATTTGTTACCTAAGAAACTAATACAGTGCCTGATAATTTTAGCAGTGGTTGAATGAACAAATCTTAATATTAATATTTTATTGCTAATAAGCTTCAGGCAAAGACAAAATGCCCAAAGCTAGGAGGTGTTCAAGTTTTCTGTATTCTTAAAGTACAAGTGAACTGGATGTGGGGGAATGCTGACCTCCTACTTACCCTTTGCTAGTGATGGCACTGGGGCAATTTCAGAACCACTCAGTGGCCTAGGGAAACTTGCTTTACAGCTTCGGGGAGGCAGGGATGGACCACTTTAGGGGTCAACAAAACTCTTCTGTAAAAGGCCAGGCTCTGCTGCAACTACTCAACTCTATTGTTGTAACACAAAAGTATTTATAGACAATACATTAAAGGATGACCGTGGCTGTGTTCCAGTAAAACTTTATTTATAAAAATATCAGTGGGCCAGATTTGGCCCATGAGGTATAGTTCACTGTCCTGTAGACTTGCTAAAGCATCAGCATAGTTTGGCCAAAGTAGAAGCTTCTTTTTATCTTTTATTCATAACAGCCAGGAAACAATCCTCTTCTGCTTCTAATACTGTGTCGTTCCTTTCTCTGCCATTAACATTTTATTTTGACTTTATAACTCTTTAACTGCATGAAACATTTACATAAGACGATAAAGTATAGCGATGTATTCATTACTTTTTATGACCTGGTGAATGAGTGAGAATGAAATCTATCCACTAGCTCTCCCAGTCAGCTGATAAAATGATATGTTCTCCATTCATCGATCAGTATATAAAATGGTATAAGGAATATGTATGCCATTATTTTATAAACATAATGTGTGGAACTCATAATTACTTATAATACTAAATCTCAACTCATTCTGCGAGAAACACGAGGTGGGCAAACAACTGAAAATTCATGTCCAAGGCATAACATAATCTTCAGGATTATGTTCAATATGCACATTAAGTAAAGTGAAAACGAGCCATGAAATTTAGCGTCAAGGGAATACTCATAGCACAAGTCGACACGAATATTTAAATATTTCCCCTTCCAATATGGTAGGGTGAATGTTTGTCCATAAGTAATGTGAAATGCTTCAAGTGCCACTGTTAAAACAGGGTTTCACAGATAAATACTTCTAATGTATGTGTTTACGCATATACATACATATTCATACACACAATATATACTATACACTTGTATACGTACATTTATGTATGTGTACGTGCTCACAGGAACCCTGATGGTGCAGTGATTAAGCACTTAGCTGCTAATCAAAAGGTCAGCAGTTCGAATTCACCAGACACTCTTGAAAACTCTAGGGGCAGTTCCACTCTGTCCTATAGGGTCGCTATAAGTCAGAAGGGACTCGATGACAATGGGATGTGCACACAAATATACATAAATTTAAAGTTCTGTTGATTCAATCTTCTTTCTTTTAGGCTCAGGTAGTGGAACAAGCAAAATTAGAGAACTTAGACATCAGTACCCACATTACTGCCACTGGGTTGCTCTGCCAACTAAACCCATTGCCTTTGAGTTGATTCTGACTCATGGCGACCGCATATGTACAGAATAGAACTGCTCCATAGGGTTTTCAAGGTTGTGACCTTTTGGAAGCAGATCACCAGGGTTTTCTTCTGAGGTACCCCTGGAGGGGAGGTGTGAACCACCAACCTTTTATTTAGTAGTCAATCACTTAACCATTTGTACCACCTAGAGACTCCTCTGCCAGCTAAGGGAACCTGCTGTTAAGTAGGACCTATTGGAGACACCCCAATGCACAATGTGTTACAATTCAAACCACTCTCTTCTCCACTCCTGCCACCACACCCTGCCTCAAGCCCTCCTAGTCTCCACCTCCACTCAATAATTTTTTTTTCTTGCTGGAAATACCTTTATAGTTTACTATCCTTTTCATTATATTGAAATTTTCTTCATTATCATTTTATTTCAAGTTTTGCGGGCTTTGTATCTTATTTGTCATCAGGAATGCCATAAGGTAATCAGTTGTAAAAAATTTATGGTTTCTCAACACTGAAACACATTTTCTACTACTGTGTGAATCATACCTTTGTAGACATTTAAGTATTCTGAGATAGCAAATGAGCTCTTAATAAATATTACCATTTGCAACCACTTACTTAGGTGATTCAAGGTCTGCTGAATATTGTGAAACCAAAATACACTGTGGAAATTAATTAGCTAAGGCTAATACAAGACTGTAATTCTCATGCTTAATTCCTGATTTCAAATGATTTTACTCTTCAAAATGATCTCATTATTTTCATAGATTGACTTTGTAATATTACACCTTCAAACTTATGAAATAAATGCACACTAATAAAATATAACTTTTATCTATTTTCCAAATGTATTTGACATAGTTTACTGTCCTTTTGTTTATATTGAGATTTTCTTCATTATTATTTTATTTCAAGTTTTGCAGGCGTTATATCTTGTTTGTCACCAGGAATGCAATAATGCAATCAACTGTAAAAAAATTTATAGTTTTTGTAAAATATTTTATTTTCAGAAGTTCCCTGCTACTAAAAAACAAAATAAAAATCAGCAAAATATAAAATAAATATGGTGTTAAGAGGGTAATGATGTCAAGTGAATGTATCATATCATGATATTTGACTAAACTAGATTCAACAATGAAAATTTAAGAAATAAATGTTTTGAAGACTAGTTTTCTGAAGCCATTAGAGAAAGAGCCTAAGTACTCCCACAGAAACTCATACATGGATTCCTGGCATATAAAATAGCAAAATCAGACCTGCTCTGTCAGACCCAGAGATGGAGCAGGTGGAGTGTCCTGTCTCACTCAAAATTAATTCCCCATTTTATTCAGTCAACATATTTCTATTGTGTGTCTACTGTGTGCCAGGCCAGGCATTTTCTAGGCACTGGGGTGAACAGAACAGGCAACATCCATGCCCTCATGGGGCTTATATTCCAGGGGGAGAAAACAGACAAGAAACATAATATGTAAATTACTATTTTTAATGATAAGATTGATAAAATAATATTATTACAAGATGATATGGTCAGTGGGGGAGAAAAGAGCAGGATAATCTTATCAGGAGTGCTAGACTAGGGAGCAGTGTTATAAACAGCTTATTTTGGGTAAATCTCATCAACTAGGTGTCATTTGATCGAAGACTTAAAGGAGATGAGGGAATGCACCATGTGAATTTCTGGGAAAGAAAGAGCATTATAGACAGAGGGAGTGGCCAGTCACAAGTGCTGAGGATGCAGGAGGAAGTCAGCAGGGCAGTGCTCTGTGGTGGAAAGATCTAGGTTGAAAATAATAGGCTATAGTTACTCATCTCTCCTTCCTTGGTAGACTGTGCAATAACTCATAGACTCATGGTACAAACCACTCTTACAGCCCTACCTACTACTGGAGAGGAGTCTCTGGGTGGTGCAAATGGTTAATGTGCTTGACTGTTAACCAAAAGGTTGGATGTTTGAATCCACCCAGAGGCACCTTGGAAGAAAGTCTTGGTGATTTATTTCCAAAACATCAGCCATTGACAATCCTATGAAGCACAGTTCTACTCTGACACACGTGGAGTCACCATGAGTCAGAATTTACTTGATGGCAAGTCGTTTTGGTTTTACTATTGGAAAGATGAAGTCAATGTCTCAAAGAGATTAAGCTACTGGCTCAAGGTCACAGTGATGTTACTTTGCAGGTTTATCATATTTCCTTTACAGCAGCACTGCTCCTTGAATCTTAAAATCCTTATTTTGCCCTTAAGAAAACTCCAGAGAACTTAACTAACTCCTTCATGACCGCATAACTAATAAATGTTAGAGATAGGATAAAGATCTGGTTCTCTCTGTTTTTAAGATTGATGCTCCTCTGTCTTCTGTGTCTCAGGGAAAATCTGTACTCAACATGGGGAGAGGGAGTCTTGTGAAATATCCTAATAACATGTAACAAACAGCAACTGCAAAGGAGAAACTTGAGGTTTGCTACATTTCTTAGAGAAGAGAATAGTATTACAAAGTTACAGTTTGTCATGCTGAAGAATCTGAGCATTTCACTGATTAACAACTGGGAGAAAGTATCCTTTCAGAATATGTGGAATGACTTCAATTATGGAAAAGAGGATACAAATTCTTGTCTGAAGTTTCAAGTGTTGGTTGGATTCCTTAGGCCAGTGGGTCTCAACTGGAGGCAAGTTTGTCCCCCAAGGAACATCTGTCAATGTCTGGAGACATTTTTGATTGTCGTGACTTGGGAGGGGGAGTATTTGCTGCTGACATTTAGTAGGTGAAGCCAGTGTTGCTGCTAAACATCTTAGAATGCACAGGAAAGCTTTCAGCCCCTCCCGCCACAACATGGAATCCAGTAAACTCGTTGCTGCCCATCGATTCTGACTCAGAGTAGAACCGCCCCATAGGGTTTCCAAGGAGTGGCTGATGGATTCTAACTGCAGAACTTTTGGTTAACAGCTGAGATCTGGACTACTGAGCCACCAGGGCTCCAACAAGGAATCCTTAATCCCAAGATGCCAGTTGTGCCAAGGCTGAGGAATCCTGTCTTAGGCAGAAAGGGGAGATAAGATATAATTTGGGAGCTGGGCACCTTGGAAGAAAAGCCTGGCAATCTACTTTTGAAAAATCAGCCATTGAAAACCCTGTGGAGCACAAGTGTACTCTGACACACACGGGGTCGCCATGAGTCAGAGTAGCCTTGATGGCAACTGGTTTTACTATTAATGTTATACTTTTAATCAGGGAGAACTGATGTAGTTGATCTACAAAACCAAACAGAATACTTGAGTCTTAGAGGCATTTCTTGGCAGAGAGAAACATGATGGATGAAGGAAGGGTGCAGATTTCAAAACATAGAGACGTGAGATCAAATTCTGGAGCTGCTACCTGTTTCAGCTGCAGGATCCTGAAATTCTCAGTTTCTTTGTCTATAAAATGGGAGATGTAAAAATATGTACTTTGGATTGATGTGGGTTTTTTTGAAATTATTTTATTTTGTTGTTGTGTTGCAGGATTTTTTTAAAAAAAATACGTTTTCACTTAACTTGCAAACCATTAAACAGATGTTAGTTATCTTTATTGAACACCTGTTCAAATTGAGCGGATAATACTCTTAAATTATGGGAGAAACCCAAGAAAAACCTTGAGAAATGTCATGAGTCAGATACAGGTTTTATTTGGATGAAACCAAACTAATTTTTGATCTCCAGGTATCTCATATTTGATGTTTGTTCTACTGCACTTCCCACCCTCGCAAATCTGATTGAGGAAGGAAGAGTATCTCACAGAGAGAATGCAGGGTATATTTCAAAGATAAGACTCATTTACAATATTTTTAAGTGCTGGCTAGTAAAGGCCTAGCCTTTGTTATTTTTTTCCTTTTCTAATGATAAAATGATGACTTGTAGAAAGGGAATTGTAATTGTAGTGAGTTTGCTGAATATGATCATATACAAAAGAATTAAAATCACCTCTAAGATCAATATATAGCAAAAATCAGTGTTGATATTTTGGTATGTAGCTTTGTCTTAGCAAGTGGCTATTTGAGAGTTTCTTTTCAAATGCTTTGCTCTCCCTGTTCTAGGTGGATTGACTTCTCCCCGTTTTTCATTGCTGAAAGCAAAAGTAACAATTCTGACTCTCTGTCACTTAAACAGGAGGAGATTTATGCATTTAACTGAGAGGGCACTGTTGGAGCAGGGACGACGTAAGTTAACTGTAATCAGGGTGCTCCAGACTGGCTGTCCTGGCCTCCCTGGCTTTCCTGGCCTTCCTGGTCATTCCTTGTCTGCCCCTGCTGCTCGTCTTCGGCAGTCAGGATTGTCTGTCCACAGAAATGCTGCTGGAGAGGAGAACCAGGAGTGATCAGCTTTTAGCTGGTTGGGTGTCACAGGCCTCCAGCTGGGTGACTACTGATTTTCTTTTTATGGGTCCTATTTTATATGCCAGCAGAACTGTCAGCTGCATGTCTCCATTGACCTATTAGAGTGGGGGAATCAATTGTTCCTCCAACAGCTTGTAAGCAAGAATAGTGAAGTCAGCTTTTGCTTGGAATTCAAACACCGCCATAGGTGCTAGAAGGCAAAATTCCATTTCAGCCAACGAATAGGAGATTGGGTGCCACATAAGTCCTTGTTCCTTCTTTTTAGCTATAAAGAGATATTCAGCTTTCAGTGTGGGAAGCAGGGCCATGTCCTAGTTTAACCAGTTGCCATTGGATCAATTCTGACTCATGGCGACCTCATATGTGTCAGAGTAGAACTGTGCTCCATAGGGTTTTCAAAGGTTGATTTTTCAGTAGATTGCCAGGCCTTTCTTCTGAGGCACCTCTGGTTGGACTCAAACTACAAGCTTTTGGTTAACAGCTAAGCATGTTAACCATTTGTACCACCCAGGAATTCCTGGTTTATAGGGCTCCAATTCCATGGGCAAAGGGCCCAGTGTAGACAGCACGGTGTCTCTCATGCAGGTTCTGACCTTGGTTCTAACAGTGCAGTGATTATGCAGTTGAAGAGGCCTTTTTAATTTTTAGTTTGCTTGTTTTGTTTTGTTTTCTAGGTTGGCAGGTAGATAGGTTGTTACAGCTGAATACCTCTATTTTAAACCTAACCAGGATCATATGATTGGGCAATAACTCTAATTCCAGTTGGGTAATAACTCTCATTTCAGTTTTGGCCATTATGGACAGTTGTGTTTTCCTCCATTCTCACACAAATATAAGATGCAACACATTTTATATTTATGTAAGAAATCCTCCGACATTTCTTCACCGAAAGCTAACTTGAAAGTATGATAGTGGGAAACTTTCTAAGTAATTAAAATACTTACTTTCTAGCTAAAGAATAAAATTTCTGATATTTCTTTTTCTTTTTTTGTTTTACAAGTTCTACGATAATATAGATATCACATAATTTCCCCTGTATTCAGTCCATTGTGACTTAACAAAGAGAGACTTTGCTTTTGAATTTGAGGACTATATTCCCTCCAGAGATAGACTTGCATAATGTTTGCTTCAGAAGCCAGGAGTTTAATTTATAATTCTCCATTATGTTCGGCCCTTGTCAGAGTGGAAGGCAATAACAGATGGAATGGGAAGGGGAGGAGAGTGAAAAGCTATATATTACTAGTATTAAACTTTCACAGCTGTTTGCAAGTAGTTTTGTGTGATTTGTATAAGAATGTGGCATTGGTGGCCTTTCAGGTTTTCCTGGAGGCACTACCTTTTGGGCAGTGGGTGGTACCATAGGAGAATTGGTTTAAATGTTGCCTTGCTCAAAATGATTATGGAGCCTGCACGTCTGATTGGTCAGAATATTGATAGAGGCCAAAACCAAAAGAAACCAAACCCATGGCTGGCAAATCGATTCTGACTCATAGTGACCCTATAGGACAGAGTAGAACTGCCCCATCGGGTTTCCAAAGAGCAGCTGGTGGATTTGAACTGCCGACCTTTTGGTTAGCAGCTGAGCTCTTAACCACTGTGCTGCCAGGGCTCCGAGAAGAGCTTTTCCTCTATTTTTTTATGTGAATTAAATTATTGAATTATAACATGCAGAAAAGGTACATAGATCATAATTTTATTGCTTGAAGAAAATTAACTCCACTCAGATAAAGAAAGAGAGTATTACCAGGATCCCAGAAACACTCTTCATGGCTCCTCCCAATCATTAAGCCCACCAACCCAATGGTAACTTCCATTATGAATTCTAAAGTAAGAGATTCGTGTGTCTGTCTTTGAGAGTCATATAAATGCAATGATGTAGTATGTACTCATTTGTGTCTGCTTTTTATTTTTGTCAACATTTTGTTTCCGTGATTCATCCATACTGCTATATGTAGTATTAGTTCATTTGTTTTCATTGCTGTATGTTGTATGTAAGAAAATACCGTAATTTATTTATCCATTCTTTTGTTAATGGATAATTGAGCTGTCTGAAAATTTTGGCTATTATGAACAGCTCTGTTTACTTTCAGAACTTTAAAAACACCAATATTCCTGTTGAGAAATAAAGCTGTTAGTCTTAATTTTTTTACTCCCTTAAAGGGGAGGTGTTTTTTTTTTTGTTTGTTTGTTTAATTACTGCTTTTAAATATTTTCTCTTTATCTTTTGTTTCCTTCAGTTTTACTAGGATGTGTTAGCTGTGTTTTTTTGTTTATTCTGCTTGAAGTTTATAGTGCTTGATATCTGTTGCTTGATATTCATAGGTTTTGGAAAATTTTTGGTCATTATTTCTTTAAAATTGCTTCTGTACATTCTCTCTCTTTTTTGAGTATTTAATTACATATGTATTAGTCTTTTTCATGCTTCTTTATTTTGTTTTTATGTATGTTTCATCCTTTTTCTCCTTTGTGCTTCAGATGAATATTTTTACTGACTTGTCTTTCAAATCACCAATGCTCTCTTCATCTATGTCCAATCTGCTGTTAAACCCATTCCATTGCATTTGTAATTTCAATACTTGTATATTACATCTAGAATGCCTATTTGATTTTTTATAGATTCCAGTTCTCTGATGGCATTCTCCCTTTTATCATTTCTTTCTGAAGATATAATTACACTTATTTTAGAGTCTATGTCTGATAATTTCATAGCTGTATCACCTGTGTCTCTTGATATGGTCATTTTTTTTCTCTTAGTCCCATCTTTTGCAAAGCCTATTAATTTTTTTATTGAATTCTGGCTGTTAGCTATGAAAAGTTGAAGAGGATCTGGATGAGCCTTTAGCTTCTAGTAGTTAGAGTTGAAGTAGATCAGCTTAGTCCAACAGAAATTGAGCTGTATATATGCTGAGTTTGGGTCTCTGTAGGGCCTGGTCTTTTTACAAGCCAACTTTACTTTTAGGGTATAGTTCTTCGGAGTCTCCATCTGAAAGTCTGAGGTATTTATAAGACCCTTACTCTGTTGATAAGATCTGAACAACAGTTTTTATATCCCCATTACTATGAGGCTGCTCTGTCAACTCTTCAAACTTTTGGCTTCTGATTTCTGCTAAGCTCTTCTTGACCTGTGCCCACAGAAATCAGTGGATGCCTCAGGGGGGAAAAACAGAGCCGAATTTGGGCTCACCTCCGTGAATTTTTCTTCTCTCCAGGATCTTGGTCCCTCAAATCTTGGTGCCTTGATAGCTTTTACACTTTCAAGCAGATGTTCAGTTTTATCCATTACAAGTTAGTCCTATTATTAGATGTGGAAGTTCCAGATACCCTTTTGTATGTTGTCATTTCACCATAAACTTCTTTCTTCTAGCATTAATCAGAATGACAATTTTGCCTTTATTTTTATGATTCCTTGAATAATATGTATCTCCCACTAGATTGTAAGCATTGTAAGCCCCAAGAGAGAAGTGTCATATGTGTTCTTGTGTGTCACTGTACTCCCAAAAACCAGCAAAGTGTATGATGCAGAGTATGAAATCAAATATTATGTGAATTAAAGAATGATTAGGGAGTCTTTGAGTGTGTGATAGAGTGAACAGAGTAAAGCATTAAGCTCAAGTAGCGAAGTGAGGTAAAAGTAAAATTCTGATCCAGAATGAAAGGACTGAAATGGTCATCAGAAAATGCATTAAGTTGTGTCTGACATGGAACCTGGTCAGATTGACACAGACAATTGTCTGAAGTGAGAACAAAATTTTATTCAAGTCTTTAGAGTGACTTGTATGCAGAGACGGTGTTATTAAAGGCTCAAATAGAATAGAATATTTCTGAGAGTTAAATAAGAAATTGCCTAGAGACTATAATAGGTATTCATTCCCAATGGCTGACATTGTTCCATTCTCAAATAGTGAAAATTGACTTTTGAAATTCTGTGTGCTTAGAATACCCATACTCTTTATTTTCACAGGAGAAAGTGCTGTTGATTATAGAATCTCTCGGAATCACATGTTTGAGAGGAACTTTGGATATCACTGATATAAGATAAAATAAACTGGGAGCATGTTGACTCTCTGAGAGTTCTAGGTAAAGAAAAAAAAAAAAAAAGGTGGAAGGACTATTTTATAGCCCTGGTATTAGGACTGCTTTGAGAATATAGAAATAGATTTGATAACTGTCTTTAAATAAATCAGGAATGAGAGGAGTATAAAATACAGAATAAAATTGGTTTCCAACATTGCAACTTTTAATGGACTGTTCTAGAGAATGTTGCAAGGGCTAGATGGCTGGGTTTAAGACTAAGGTCTAATGTCACAGTGAATAAATTATATGTATAAATGCCTCGTTCATGAGTCAGTATAGTTTAATAATGAAGAACACAAATTTTGCAGTTAGTCAACCAGATGTCAAATCCTGGTTCCACTTGGTTCTACTACTTATTAACTGAATGATCTAAGACAAGATTTTTAACTTCAAAAATGGCAGTAAGATAATCATCTGGTAAAATAATGATAATGATAACAACCTATTTCAGAGGGTTGTTGTAAGGTTTGAATTAGATAATTTATGTTAATACATGGAAGCTATTATTTCTTTTTTGGAGTCTCTTATTGTTGTTATAGGCTGTCCAGTCAATTCCGATCATAGCAACCCTGTAGGACAGAGTAGAACTGCCCCATAGGGTTTCCAAAGAGCAGCTGATAGATTCAAACTGTCAACCTTTTGGTTAGCAGCTGAGCTCTTAACCTTTTTGGAGTCTAGGTGGTGCAAATGGTTAACACTACACTTGGCTGCTAACTGAAAGGTTGGAGGTCCAAGTCCACCCAGAGGCACCTTGGCAAAAGGGCATGGTGATCTACTTCTGAAAAATCAGCCGCTGAAAACCCTATGGAACACAGTTCTACTCTGACACAGACGGGGTCGCCATGAGTTGGAGTTGACTTAAGGGCAACTGGTTTTTACTGTTTATTATTTCTTTTTAGATGTGGCTTTAGACCCAATTTATCAGGAAACAAAAAATGAAAGAAGATGCTCTAGACGACGTCCCTACTCCCCCTGCCCCCCAAAAACACATTGACAAAGCAGCATGATTTCCAACTCCTAGAAATGTCACTTTTTTTCCCCTGTGCTTCAATTTACGGATTGTTAGAACATCCCTGCCAAAATGCTAGTGACCCTTGACAAGCACCATTAGTAGAAACACCAGCAAGCGCAGTGTGCTCAGCAGGGGTCCACTGTGACTCATCAACTTGCATGGTTTTTCAACAGATGCCCTATAGCTAAATGACCTGTGCAGTAGGTTGGTTCTATGCAAACACCATCCAAGGAAGTGATCTGAGATATTTACAGCAATTACCAGGGGGAAAATATGGACACCTCACAGCTTACATGAAGTTGCTGTTATTTTTCAATTATAGGTTCCTCATAATATGACTGGAGAGCAAGTGAATCTAGGAAAGTGCAACCGTTTTTTTTCTGGTATGTCTGAAATATTCTGTTTTTACCATCAACAAGCATATAAATTCCTCTGTGACCAAAACAAAGAATGTGCCTGCAAGTTTAGGAAGACAGAAACAATTAATGGTGAACTTTATTTTCCCTTGAGTGTAACCTTTTACACACAGAGAATTAATTTAGCCTTGTTAAGAAACTATTACAAGGCATCGCTTACGTGGTCTATTTACTCTGTTTATATAATTAAAGATGATTCCCTTCCACTTCATTATGGTGTTCTTACCATTGCTGGGAATGCTACCTAGGTTCTGGGGATAATGAAACAAATATTACAAAGTCCTTTTCCTGGAGGAGATAAAAGTATAGTTGCAGATACACACACAAACAGATACGTGTGAAGTAAGAGGGTAAGTGCTGGTGATGGGGGAGTGAGTGCATTAGGAGAGGGATAACAGGTCATTTGAATTTTAACACCAGATTAGGAATGGGTTATATGCATCGATGTTGAAATCACCTAGGAGTGTAACAAAAGGTGGGTTGTGGGGATTGACTAGGATCCTGTTACATGGTTTTAGGCAAGTTGAAGGGTGTGGACAGCTGCTAGGAGCAGGTAGTATAAGCTTTCATAAAAGAGGAGAAGAATGATGGTGCAGTAGATGGAAGACAGACGTAGACTCCACATCTTAACTAACGGGTTGTGGGAAAATGATTGGCCTACACTGAAGAAGACTTGAGTGAGAACCTCATTTCAGTTAAGAAAGGAGAAAGGTAATAGAAATAAATCTGTGAAATTTGGAGGATGAGAAGGAATTTAGAGAGGAAGAATGGAAGTTCCAGAAGGTCCAGATCAGTAAAGCAGAATTCACTATGAAGGTTACCTTGCTTGAAGACTGAGAATTATGGTGATAAAAGGGATCATGGAAAATGACTTCAACCTCTTAAAACATTTTTCTGTCAAACTGGCTTAGTCCAGGCCCAGGGTCCTAGGTAGTATTTGGCTTGTACTCAGAGAGCTCTGTAACAGAGTTTGCAGCAGGCTGACAAGCTTTCTGTTCTTGGTGGTAGTAATTTTTAAAAATAAAGAGCAACATCAATGGCCGTGGTTAGGAAAATCTGGAGAGTGACCGATCCTGAACCAGGCTTTTGCTGATTGTAGCGTTTCCATGGAATCTGCCCAGCCCCCGGAGTTTTCTGAAACAATATGGTGGCTTTTTCATATGAACAGCATACAGATGCAAGAAAAAAAAAAAAAAAAGATTCTGTAAGACTTAGCAACATAGTTCAACTTTTGGGATATATAAACTTACCTTTGTGAACTGAGAAATAGAGGATTCACATAGTTAAGTTATTATCAAATAGCTTTGTCAATGTGTTACGATCACGTGAAGATAAAGGAGAGAACATTAGTGTACTTTCAGATTCATTGCACCTATTTCCCTTGCTCTGTTATGTCACATAGAAATGCATTTACCCTGTCTTCTAGCCTCTAGTTGGGTTTGGGCAATGGGAGGCACAGGCAGAATACTGGAGGAGTAGGGGACAATGGAGATGCCTCTCCTTTTTCTCTCCTGTTTCCTGCGTCATCTCCAGCAATGGTTGTGCCTGCTCCTTGGCTCCAGCTCCTACCGGGAAGCCCTTCTCTCCATAGTACTGGTAGCCTTGCTATAGTTCTCACTATTAGGATGGGCCTGGCTTCTAGGTTCTAAGTCATCAATTCTTCTGTTTTTTATACAGTCTTTGTGTGATAGCAGCTTCCTCCTCTTGCTATACTCTAGGTAATTATACCATCATCCTTGGCTCTTTATTTCTTCCAACACCCAAATAATATATTTTCTTGAATGCATTCCCTGTTTGAAAGACCTACAGAGGTTTCTTTTTTTGCTTTGTCTTTTCCCTGCTATATTTTCATTGTTACAAGGGCAAAGATTCAATAAAAAAATTGATAAAAAGATAAAGGATTAAAAAAAAAAGCCATCGAGTTGATCCCAACTCATGGCAACCCTCTGACTGCAGAGTAGAATAGCTCCATAGGGTTTTCAAGGCTGTGACTTTCTGGAAGCAGATCACCAGTCCTTTCTTTTGAGGTGCCTCTGGGTGGGTTTGAACCACCAACCTTTCGGTTAATAGTTGAGTGCTTAACTCTTTGAACCACCCAGGGACTCCTGAAGGATAATAGGGGAAGAAAATTTTAAATAAACCGAAAACAAATAAGATTATTGGAGCCAAATGACTTGATTGCAATTGTCCATAGTGAGGTATGTGGCCAGGTGAGTGAAGGGTGTAGGTTAAGATCTTTTCCTGAAATGGCCCTCATGCATTTCCAGATGTCTATTCCTTTTATAACAACCTCCCCTTCCTTTAATTAAAAAACAAATATGACCTTTAAGGCTTCATACTCGACGGTTCGAATCCAGTGGCTCCTCAGGAGAAAAACCTGGTGTTCTGCTCGCATAAAGATTATAGCGGAGAAACCCTACGGGGCAGTTCTACTTTGTCACATGGGTTGCTGTGAGTAGAGATCGGCTCGACAGCACGTAATAACAACAGCAAGGCTTCATATAACCTTAGTCCCTTCAGTTCAGATGCCACGAAACCTTTTACTGTGCATCTGCCGATTTATTTGGGCCATAAATCTTTGTTTTAGTTTTGGGGTGGGGGAGTGATGGCTGCCTGGAACTGGAGGTATTCCTGATTCTAGAGGCTACCTTGTCTGTGTCTACGAGTCTTACTTTATTGGAGGTTTCTTAATCTCAGCATCTGCTCATAACCTTTAAAAGTGAGCCTTTTTCGAGGAGTACCGTAGCAAAACGAGGACAATTCACAATGCAGTTGAAAATAATGACTAAAGCTAAGGACAATAACAATTGTCCAGAAAACTCACAACAGCTTTCTATCACTCTCTAATACCTGTGTTCTGAATTTTCTGGGCAATTGTCTTCCATTCTGTACCATTAGCCTTCTGCCTTAAGTGGCGGCAGTGGATACATTTAAAGGAAGAGAGAAAACCCTAATAGGGGACAGCGAGCATGGATTTTTGCACAGGGTTGGAATGATACTCTCTATGATACTCTACACCATCATTCAACATCATCTCTGGCTGCTACAACTCTGGCTAGATCAGCAGTCCCTGCATCTGATATCAGATGGTAACACAAACACTATGGAATGTGTAGACCTTGAACACAGACAGCTGAGGTTGTTCAACAAAATTTAATCAGTACTAATATTAGAGGCTATGTGTTTTGGGGTTAAAAATCACTGAAATCGCTGAAGACCTAATGACTGTACAAGCAGTTCCCGACTTAAGACAGAGCCCCGTTCTGAGGACTCTGGCCTAAGTCAGTTCTGAGGAAAGAGGAATACTTCTTCTTCTTCTTTTTTTTTTTTTTTTAAAACTTTTCATTATTATTGCCTTTTATTATCAGTATCTTTATAAATCTGATCTTTATTTGTCTTTGGGGATTGGAAACATTACACATAAATTTACAGATACATTTTAATACATACATACATACATAAAAAATACACAAATCAAAAATATAGTCTGACGATGAAGAAGAGTTGGATGATGTTGGCATTTTGTCTGTCAGTTTTGGTAGTAAATCCACTTGTGGGAGGTTCTGGATCATCAGGATTATCTCTGGGAATGGGGGTGGTGTTTCTAGTCAGAAAATTAGTGAGAGTTTTCTATATGGTCCGTTTCTTTTTTCCTTCACATATTTCGTGGTAACATCTCACTGCTTCCTGAATATACCTATCGACTTTAGCAAAATGATCAGCATTTGGGTCCATGTTTTCAAGCAACCGAAGCCCCTGATTTAGTTTCGAAAAAAACTTCAGCTAATCCTTTCACTGAAAATGTTTTTCTCTCCTTCCTCTTCCTTGTTCTTTCTTCTTCAGTTCAAAATCCGCTAAGTTGTGTTCTGTCAGTTCCCCTTCTTTGTGATCTATGAGCTCTTCTGCATTGGCGATACCAAGTTCTAAATTCAGGATTCTTGTCATATGGATGATTTTTCCACAGATCTCTTCCATCATATTATCCTGATCATATGCTTGGAATTTGTTCATATAACTCAGCATTTTTTTCCATATCGCCTGCTCGCATTTTCCTGTAACTTCCTCCTAGGAAGATGCAATGTTCCAGATACAATGAAGAATATTATAATTTTTCCAGAAATCACATAATATTACTGTACCTCCAAATGTTGCAGCTACTGCCTGAGCAAACGTAGTCCGTAGGTACTCCTAGGTATATATCCTAGAGAAATGAGAACCATCACATGAAGAGACATTCGCACACCCATGTTCATTGCAGCATAGTTCACAACAGCAAAAAATGGAAGCAACTAAAGTGCCAATCAACAGATAAATGGATAAACAAATTATGGTACATACACACAATGGAATACTATGCAATGATAAAGTACAATGATAACTCTGTAAAACATCTCACAACAGGGATGAATCTGGAGGGCATTATGTTGAATGAAATAAGTCAATCACAAAAGGACAAATATTGTATGAGATCACTATTATAAAAACCCGAGAAAAGGTTTACACACAGAAAAAGACAATCTTTGATGGTTAGGGGGAGTGGGGGAGGGAAAATCACTAATGAGATAGTAGACAAGTGTTAACTTTGGTGAAGGGAAAGACAACAAACATTATCAGGGAAGTCAGCACAACTTGACCATGGCAAAGTTATAGAAGCTTCCTAGACTCATTCAAACACCTTGAGGGACTGAGTTACTGGGGCTGAGGGCTGGGGACCATGGTCTTGGGGATATCAACTGGCGTAATATAGTTCATAGAGAAAATGTTCTACGTCCTACTTTGGTGAGTAGCATCTGGGGTCTTAAAAACATGCGAGTGGCCATCTAAGATACATCTATTGGTCCCATTATGTTTGGAGCAAAGGAGAATGAAGAAAATAAAAGCACAAAGAAAATATTAATCCAAAGGACTAATGTGCCACATGAACCACAGCCTTCACCAGCCTGAGTCCAGAACATCAAGATGGTGCCTGGCTACCACCACCGGCCGCTCTGACAGAGATCAGAATACAGGATCCTGGACAGAGAGGGAGAAAAATGTAGAACAAAATTCAAATTCACAAAAAAAGACCAGACTTACTGGTCTGATAGACACTGGAGGAACTCCTGAGACTATGATCTCCGGACATCCTGCTTACTCAGAACTGAAGCCACTCTTGAAGTCCACCCTTCAGCAAATATTAGGCAGGCCTATAAAACAAACAATAACACACGTGAGGAATGTGCTTCTTAGTTCAATCAAGTATACGAGACCAAATGAGCAACACCTGTCCAAAAGCTAAGATGAGAAGGCATGAGGGGACAGGAAAACTGGATGATGAATGGACACAGAGAACCCAGGGTGGAAAGGGAAAGGGGGAGAGTGCTGACACATTGTAGGGATTGCAACCAACCTCAAAAGAACAATTTGTGCATAAAATTTTTGAATGAAAAACTATTTATGCTGTTTAAAAAACAAAAACAAAAACCAGATGATCGTAAGTGTGGTTCGTTGTAACTTGAATAAGTCGGGGACTACCTGTATATCTATTTTTTTTTCACAATTAACACCTTAGATAAAAAATTTCAGAGAAGCGGTCCACCAATTTAATCCCTTTTTAATATGAATTGATAAGCTTTTGCTATATTATGATCTTCTAAAACAAAAGTAATTTTATAACCTACAAAGTGGTAATCTACTTGAAAATAGGATCTTTGAAATCACCTCCTGTGCTCTACCTTTCTTCTCCTGAATTATGCTTCTAACAAATCTCTAGCCTGCAGCCTTGTACTATTCCAGTTGCTGGTGGCATCCTCCTGTCACAGTCATTTTAATTTCTGTCTAGGAGTTTCCTAAACTTCTTCCCATGCCTAAGCTAGATTCTTTAATAGTGCTTTGGCTATATTTTCATTCAAATTAATTACTGTGGGTCTCTATTTTTTTTTTAAAAAACAATCTCTAAATGACCTATCATCAGGTCATTTGTACATAACTTGCAGCATATCTAGTCAGAGTATTTTAAATGAGTGTTTTCATGTATCACCCCTCTATTATTCCTTTCTCCCCCATTTATTATTGTTACATGCTATTGAGTTGGCCCCAATTCATGGTGGCCCCATGCACAACAGAACAAAACACTACCCAGTACTGTGCAATCCCCATAGTCAGACCATCGCGATCCAAGGTTTGCACTGGCTAATTTTCGGAAGTAGATCACCAGACATTTCTTTCTAGTCTATTTTAGTCTGGAAGCTCTGCTGAAACCTGTTAAGCATCATAGCAACATGCAACTCTTCACTGACAGACAGGTGGTGACTGTGTATAAGGAGCATTGACCAGAAACAAAACCCAGGTCTCCCACATGGAAGGCGAGAATTCTGCCAATGAGTGACCAATGCCTCACTCTCCCCACATTAGTCTCTGATTAAATTGACAGTCATATTCATTTTTGTATCTACAGTGCCCTATACAATGCCTGACAGGTAGAAAAAGTTCAATAAATATTTCTTTAACCAATATTTGTTGAATGAATAGATGGATGGGCAAAGGCTTGACTTTCAAAGGCCATATGTGGAAATTGAATGATTCCAGAGAGACCACCCATCTTTCACATTGCCACCAGCAGACCTATTTTAGATTTCAGAATCTGTGAGTAAGCAGATTTAGAAAGGCAGTAT
Source organism: Trichechus manatus latirostris (assembly GCF_000243295.1). Classification (NCBI taxonomy): domain Eukaryota; kingdom Metazoa; phylum Chordata; class Mammalia; order Sirenia; family Trichechidae; genus Trichechus; species Trichechus manatus. The sequence continues at coordinate 9,176,303 of NW_004443950.1, read as the reverse complement.
GAAACATATACTGTATATTATGGATCAGTGCTAGCAAGACTGAGACAGCATCCCGCAATTGAATGCATTAATATTTCTGTAGTGAAAAAGATGCAGATTCACAATAAATAAATACAAAATTGGCTCACATAAGTTCAAGTGGGATTTTGTGGCCAAATGAATTTACCATGATTTATGAAAAAAACTGTCAGTGTCTAGAGTGCTTTGGATTTTAGAATTGTGGATAGGAGATGGTGCACCTAAGTGCACATTGGATTATATAAGGAGTTTCTCATTGCTTTTTACAGAGGTTGCAAACTGCCAGCCTGGGGGTGGAATCTTGCGTGCAGACATGATTTTATATGTCCTTCACAGGCTGTCCTTCCTGGCTGAAAATATAAATGATAGCTAAGGTTTAAAAATTAGAAGACTTCACATTTAGAAAATCAGTTTTCCCTTGAAAAATCCAATGGTCTGTTAAGAATGGATCTTGATTCAATTCCTGAGCAATTTATTTAACTTTCTCAGTCTCGGTTTCCTCATCAAAACAGTGAAGTTGATAGTAGCTATTACATAGTTTTCTTTGGAAAATTGAATAAGAAAATGCATACTAACATTTTAAAATTAGAATGACTGTTAAAAAAATTGTTGTTTTATTGCCGTGGTTATTAAAATATAAATTCTTAAGTCTTTTTACCATCTTTTTCTATGTTATGGGATTCATATAAATTATATTTCTATGGAACTTTAGGGAGTTAACTGTGCATGTGTTAAGGGATATATGAAAAGATTACATTTTCTTAAATTATGATAAAATTTAAAAATGAGGAAAAATTTAAAACAAACAAACAAACAAAAAAAACCCATTGCCATTGAGTTGATTCCAACTCATAGTGACCCTATAGGATGAGTAGAACTGCCCCATGGGGTTTCCAAGGAGCGGCTGCTGGATTTGAACTGCAGACCTTTTGGTTAGCAGCCGTAGCTCTTAACCACTGTGCCCCTAGGGCTTCTTAAAATGATTAACATAAATATTTTCAAATTTTTAAATGAGAAATATCTATTTATATATCTTGTCAATATATCTATTTATTTATAATACTTTTTATTTTGAGATAATTATAGATTCACATGGCATTGTAAGAAATAATACAGACAGAACCGGTATACCCTTTACTTGGTTTCCTAAAGGATATTTTTGCTGGGTATAGAATTCTGGGTTGATAGTTATTTTCTTTCAGCACTTGAAAAGTGTTGTGCTACTTCCTCTGACTTCCATGGCATCTGATGAGAAATCCACTGTCATTCTAATTGTTGTGTGTGTTTTTTCTCTGGCTGCTTTCAAGATTTTTTTTCCTTGTCTTTGATTTTCAGAAGTTTAATTATAATGTGTCTTGGTTTAAACTTCTTTGTGTTTTTCCCATTTGGTGTTCACACCTTGATACAGCCTTACAAGGTTGGAAGTCCTGGTTTGCCACTTGACTTTTGCTGGTATGAGTGGAGGTGTAGTCACTGATTTTTATCTGTGGTGTTCAGTTGGAGTGTAGTAATTATTGTGTAAAAGTTTCTGTCTTGCTAAGCTGCCCCTTTCCTGGTCCTTTGGCTAGAGAGAGTAGGCTTTTGTTCTGGCTTTTCTTTTTTTTTCTGCCTGCGTTCTGTTAGCATTTCCAGATTGCTGTCTGCTTCAGCTCTAATCCTGGGAAGTATGAGGCAAAAGGAAAACCCAGGTAACTCACCACCATGTTATTCCTTGAGTCCTGAGGTCCCTAGCCTGTCTGCTTTCTTCTCTCCACCTTTCAGAGTATTCTTTTGTGAAATATATATATGTATGTATGATATATATGTAGTTATTGTTTACAATTTTTATTTGTACTTAGCAGGAGGAATAGGGAAAAGTATGTCTACTCAATATTCCTAGCAATGAAAGTTCTAACTCTGTTTTTTTAATGCCATATTTGTCCTTCAAATGGCTACTTGACCTCTTCAAACTCTTGGCAGTTGTCATTATAAGAAACTTTGTTCATGTGATAAAACATTGGAAAAATTGTAATCATTCCAAAATTCACAGAAGTTGACATTATATTTAAGAAATATAATTGCTTTTATTTATTTTTTCATAGCTAAATGTAACATTGAAACATGTTATGGAAATGGGAATGAGTGTAGAGATTCATCAGACTTTTCCATATCAAATATTTCAAGACAGTGATGAGGTTGTAACTTGTAGACTATACCTCCATTATTAAAACAGTTATCTGGGTTTTAGCTTGTATGTTGCTAAAAGGACACATTGGCTGCAAATGGACAGAAGTAACAGATATATGAGAAGATAGTTTTTGTTCTGCTGCTTGGAACTGCACCTGGCAAAAGCCTCTGCCTGGCCTCCTCACCTTTTCCTCATCACCAACAGACTCCACCATGGGCTACCCACCATGTTCCTTGGACACCTGGAAGCAGATCTCCAGAAGTCCCTCATACACAGTTTCTGTATGAGAAGCCTCTTATACACAGAATGTGGGTAATGATAACACATTTACACGACTGTTAATATAGTTGCCCGAGTGATAGAGAAATTCTGTGGACACATTCATCAAGCCATGTTGGGCAGTGCCAAGTGATGCTCACTAGATCTGCCAACTTAGAGGGCTACAGGGAGAGAACAGTCAGACACCAGTCAGCTAAGGCCAACCTCCAAAGAGCCCAAGAATAGCTTACTTATAGAGGAAGGAAGCACAGCAACCCCTGGTCATTACTATCTCTTAAAGGCTGAGGTGAAAAGTATCTCATGGTGCACCTGTAACCCATTTGGTGCACATTAATTTGGAAGCACTGCATTAAGTGAGAGATTATGGTTTCCCTGCTTTGCTATTCTTCCCAGGTTCTGCCTCAGTACTAAAAGTCTGGTAGTAGTTAGTGCTTGAAAAATAGTTGTTGAGTATATTTACAAAAGAATGTTTGTGATCACCAGCAGATTTTCCATGCCCCGATGAACAATTTTAACCTTTTATTATTTATGAAAATCTAAAGAAAGAAGTTGTTATGATAGGAAGAGACTTAAAAAAAAAAGTAAATAATCATCTTCCTATTTGTCAAGCTTTAGATCATCCAGGGAAGAATGCAAACAATACCACTACTGAATTGCCAGACCAATATATTTTAGCTTTACTAATATAGAGAGCATAGATTCCATCTTAATACCTAAAGTGAGAGGTACTTTGAAATTTCTCTACTGTGCACAGATGTATTCTGCAGTTGGAAACATCAAACACTAGGTTGACAGCTAACATCACAGATGTTTCAAAACAAACAAAAGGTGAATACAGTTGATTATTTATTTCCGAAAGTTCTAAAAACAATGCACCACCACTTCATTTGCTAACTGACAAAATGAAAGGCATTGCACATATGCCATTTCCCATCTCAACTGGGCACGCTTTCTACCATACTTGTTTTCTTTTGTGGCGGCTCTATGTTTCCTTGTAACACATCCCCAGTCTGTTTTCCTAAAACTGGTATTTCTTAAAAAACTCAGCTTCAAAAATGTCAAACATAATGAAAAATGAAAATTACAAAAGAGAAGGTTGCTCACAGCCACTCCCCTGGGGTTCCCTCGTGTTTCTGGGTCACTATGCCGACGTGCCATGTGTTAGACATGACATCCATAGTGTACTTAGCAGGTAACCCCTTGTGATCAGGGTCAGCCTGGTCTCCAAATAAACAAAATCAACTCTTTCCTTGAAGACACCACAGCATCTGCTCAGAAATACTGTGCACCATCCTCCAAAGCAGCTCCAAAAGAAGTTCTCTTTTCAAAGAACAAGAGAAAGAAAACTCCTTTGCAACAGTCATAAAAGGGCACTTTATTTTCATCATTTGTGGCTAGAACAGATGAAGGACATGGATCTGCCAATAAGTGAAGGGGGTTTGGGTGAACTTGAACTTGATGAAGACCATCTGAGGGAGGCAGTGAATGAGTGCCGAGGTTCTGATGAATTGCGGACCTATAGGCTCAAATCAATATAGAAGAGAAACAAATGGCACAGTATCTCAGAAGATTAAAATCAGCGGTGAGCTGTAAAGATTATGAAATTCCTTCTCATCTTTTAAAAATGGAACGTCTGAAGTCAGAGAGAGAAATGACCTTCAAAACGTTTAATCCCGTATATACTTCCTTGCTTGTATTATTAATATTAATATCACTGATGATCTTAGCTACAGTTTACTGAGCACATGCTATTGTGCCAAGTCCTATTAGGAGTGCTTAAAATCTCAGATTATGGAATAGGAGAAGATCCAATGAGAGTATCAACCATACCACTAGGTATGTGACCTTGGCCAGATTACATAATTAACATTTCTCAGACTCAGTTTCGTATTTGAAAACTGTTTGAAGTAATAGTAGCTTTCTCATCAGTTTGTGGTAGAGATTGCAGGTAAAAAGCCTAGCATAGTACCAGGCATATGGTAAATAAATGATCCATAAATCTTAGTTATTATTATTTATATCAACTATAATAATATTCCTATTGTTTGTTACATACTTCACAAACTGAAAAGAAAGGCAATCATATACTTAAAAATCTCAATAAGCCCCCAGACACCATGCTAACTCAGAAATGAAGCCACATCGGAAGTCCACCTTTCAGCCAAAGATTAGACAAGCCTATAAAACAAACAATAACACACGTGAGGAATGTGCTTCTTTGTTCAATCAAGTATAGGGGACCTAATGGGCAACACCTGCCCAAGAGCAAAGACCAGAAGGCAGGAAGGGACAGGAGACCTGGAAGAAGGGACACGCGAAAGCCGGGGTGTAAAGGGGAAAGGGTGAAAGTGCTGACACATTGTGAGGATTGCAACCAATGTCACAAAACATAAATTTTTGAATGAGAAACTAGTTTGCACTTTAGCCTTTCACCTAAAACACAACAAAAAAAATCTCAATAAGCAATATGTAACTTTTGTACAGAAATGTAGGTATAGATAACAGTATTGGGCATTGAATCCAATTGATAGAATGCTCTAAATATTGAATATAGTGAACATTAATCTAGTGTAATATATATTACATATATTTTTATACACTCTCCAAAATTTTTCCTAGCTTTAGTGAGTTTTGTAGTTTTTGCTGAAGACTCCCGTCTTGATATTTGTAACAAACCTCATAGGTTCTTCTAATTCTCAAAATTACACTGTGCAGTGATTTTATAAAGGAAACTCACACAGAGAAGAAACACTAGGCAATCAAATTAAACCCAAACTTGCACTGTTTCCAATAAGTAGCCTAAATGGCCAAATACCCTTCACAGCTTTTTGAGAGGGCTCTTCTGTCTGCCAGCTTTGTTCCAAACTGTTTCATTTGGAAACTTCCATGTCACGTCAGTGGGCTGTTGGCATGCCTGAGTGTGCATCTGACTGGCAAAGGCCAGGGTCCTTCCTCCGGTTTGTCTCGGCTGCCAGCTTGATTTGGAACATCCTAGGGGATAAAGAGCACCTCTTTCTAACTGAATTACATGCTGAAATCCAGAAGATGCATCATTAGGCCCAAACCACCAAACCAACTGCCACTGAGTTGATTCTCACTCATAGCGACCCCATAGGGTTTCCAAGGCTGTAAATCTCTACAGAAGCAGATTGCCACATCTTTCTCCCATGGAGCCGTTGGTGGTTTTGAACTGCCGACCTTTTGGTTAGCAGTTGATCACTTTAACCGCTGCGCCGTCAGGGCTTCTTGCTCCATTAGGCAATGCTGGTTAATGAGTCTATAGGGTTGCTATGAGTTGGGATTGACTCAGTGGCAATGGGTTTGGTTTTTTGGTTTATTTTAGGATGACCTCTGTGATCAGAAGGTGAGGTCAGTCAAGAACTGTGAAGGGTCTGAGGCTTTACTCTTCATGTAAGCTAACCAGTTAACCTGCCATAGTTTCATAGATGCTGGCAGAAGACATGAGACTCCTGGATCAGAGTCAAAGGATTTTATTACACATGGCACAGCAGACAGCATGAGCTTCACATTCATATTGATTTCCCTTGTCCCCAAATCCCATGGATTGATACAGAGGTGGACCCAGATGGATGCTGCACATGTAGAGGGTCTCTGTCACAGCTGGGGAATCCAAGATTATGAAACTCTCGATCTTACAGGGGCTTCTATAAAATCTTCCCAACCTTTATCCCTAAGAAAGGCATTATCTTTATTATCCTGCTCAGGAAACAAATCTACCCTCTGCCCTAAAAGGAAACACCACCTTTATCTTTCCAGGCTATTTGCGATACAAGTACATTTTAAAAGATAGTTCAGAACAAAACCTGCCAATGCCTTTGATCAGAAGACGGGCAGAAACACAAGAGACTCACGGAGAAATGTCTCTCAACAGGATATAATACAGTATGGTTCTGTGACAATAGCTCAGTGGTGCCACTCGAAGGAGGATGGAATGGAAATCCAGGAGGGGTCACTTCCATTGCATGTATTTTCCATAGTGAGTTTCTGTGTAAGCTTTCATTTAAAGAAAAAGTTCTATAGCTAAAACCAAACCAACCAGCAAGTAATAAAAACCCAAAACACAACAAAACAAAATGTATTATAACATTATTGTGGAGAAAGGTAATGAGTTATAGGTTAAAGTGATTGTGTAGTAGACCCACACTAACTGATGTGTGGAGCTGTTGGGTGGTGCAAATAGTTAACATGCTCAGACGCTAACCGAGAGGTTGGAGGTTCTAGTCCACCCAGAGGCACCTCGGAAGAAAGGCCTGACGATCTACTTCTGAAAAATCAGCCAGTTGGAGCACAGTTCTACTCTGACACACATGGGATTGCCATGAGTTGGAATCAACTCGACAGCAACTGTTCTTTTTTTTTTTTTTAACTAATGTGTGACAGTGAACAAGTTGCATAAACACTAAGAGCACCAAATTTATTTGTAAAATGGTGATAATAGTGCCTATCATTCCAAATAGTTGGGAAGCTTATTAAGATAATGTATGGGAATCTGACACATAGCCCTCAAACACAGTGTTTCCTTCTGTAGCCAACATAGTGCCCTGCTCAAATGGCTGAAACCCGTTTTGCCTATTGGATGCATCCATCCACCAATTGCTGTAGGTGCCTCTCTTATTGGCTCACCCCCACAACTTGCCCTGGAGAACAGCTCTTGGGTGATTGGGCAGCCTTTCTTGGAAGTATCTTGCAATTATGTTCCCTCTGCTCTCCCCAGTAGCCAATGGTTGACTTCGCCTTACATCAACCTGGGACATATTCTGCCATGCAATTTATAGTCCTGAGCTCCCAGTGGGATCTGGCTGAAGTTAGGCTTCACCTCAAGTGCATCTTTGCTTAGCTTATTCCCACCCCCATCTCACTTCCTCTCCTCTCTTACATGTCTCTCCTTGAGAATAGCTCCTTCATAAAGCACTTGAACATGAATCCCCATCTCATGTTCTGCTTCAGAGAACCTTCCCTAAGACACTGTGCAAATCAGCATTGGCCCCCATGTTTACACAAATTGAACAGTGTGTAACTTTACCAGAGATATTGATATTCTGATTTCCCCGGGTATACATGTCTAATCTCCCTTTATAATTCCAAATTATTGGAGATGAGAGGTATATTCCTTATTGTATCCTTATTTAAAGCAAGAAAAATTTCCCCAAGGTAAATATATTGAAAGAGGAGAGAATATTTTATCAGAGAAATCAGTTATGTTGTTTTCTTTGTTTTGTTGATACAGATCTGTAATTAGCTTTTTATTTTATATTGTACATACACACACATGCATACGCATAAACATAAGTCAGTTCTGCTATAACACCTGTTTTGAAAATGTGAATTTGTTCCAACTTCGTTGATATATTAGGGAACAATTTGAGCATGACACAAAGTTCGTGTTTACTTATGTGCAACCGTGAGAAACTCTAGGTGAATGCAGAAAACTAAACTGCACCCAGCTGAACTGAGCCATATAGGAATACAGAAAATGCACACACATCTCAAACATCTACCAGCTATACTTTTGTGTGCTATGTTTGTTACTCTACAATGTTGTTTTTCTCTTTTGCATTTCTGAGTTTTCCTAGATTAAAAAACACCCATTCCACATCCCAACCATGTTTAAATGCTCTGGTTCAAAATCCCCAAGTAATGTATGCAGAAGGAAGGCTTTAAATATTGAAAGACATGAGAACACATCCTTAGCAACAAGCATAAAGGAATCCACACTGGGTCATCAGAGACAATACAAGAAAATAAAAGAAAGGTCTATGACTGGGACAACTTCAAAAGCTGCAAAGGCAGTAAGAAAAAGGCCTCAAGAAACAAAAGAAATGGAAAGATTGTTAAGCACATGGGATTGAAGACCAAGCAGTGGACAACCTTTTTCACAAAGAGAAAGCATTATCTATATATGAAGACTTTAAATGAAAATCATCTAATTCTGTAGAAGAGGCTCCTTTTAGAGCTGGCAGTGAGTGGCTGGTTCGTTGGTTCAAACATCCTTACACGTTTCCAAAGCCTTCAGCTGTTGGGTGAAGCCGTGAGCTTGAGTGCAGATGATAAAGTTGGGCAAGGAATTTCCAGCAGTGATACAAAAGTCAACTGAAGAAGAATGTTATTCATTGGATTGAATTTTCAATTTTGATGAAACAGTTATCTATTACAAATGCATGCCTGGAAGGACGTACATCTAAAAGGCAGAAAAACATGCTCCAGGATTTAACGCTGCAAAAGATACCACATTTTGATAACATTTCTTCCAAAGCTTCCAATAACTCACAAGCTGCAATCCTTCTGATGGCCACATCCACAAATTGGTTATGTATTCTTAACCATTTAACATATATACCGTATTTGTATGCAAATAAGGTGCGTGCTATGTTTTTGCGCACTGCGCAATCCCGTGCGTTATTTTCATAAGCAGGCTATACCAATATTTTTTTTTACATGTTGCTGACTTCAATTTCTTTTTCTTTCTTTCTTTCTTTTTTTTTTTTTTCTGTTTAATGGATTTAATGTTAAGTCTTTGTTTCGGTGCCTGTCGACGCAAAGGTTTGGTTCCCAGCCGCAGATCCTCACGAGCCTATCCTTGAGTTTATAAAGCAGCCCATCTCTCGGTAGGATTCCTTCCCTGCTCTGCAAACTGCTTTCTCCACCGCAGGAAGAAATCACTTTTTCCGCTGGGAAACAGCCCCCGCCAGGGCACTGGCCCAAGCCCACGAAGTGCGCGGTTCTGCACACCCAGAGCCAGAGATGCCACTGGGCGGGCTAGGCCGGCAGCTGCCGGGCATTCCGCCAGCATTCCTGCAGGCCGCCTCTGCGCTCCCGCTGTTTGAATCTCCTGCACAGACGCTGCGGGGCAGGCTTGAGATATGCAAGTGCAGAGGGGTTACACTGCCCCTCGCTCCTCCAAGACCGGTGCTAATGGCCGGCCAGGGTGCGGCGGGGCCGGGGCAGTGCGCACAGGCACCTGCACCGTCCTGCCGCCTGGCTTCACGTGGGGTCGGCAGCCCAGGACCGGGCGCGCGTGGACAACGGCCTCCGCAGGCCAGGGGACCAGCCGGTGCTCAGGCTGTGGCAGCCCCGCGCAGCCCTCTGCCCGACCCTCTGCCCGTCTCTGGCCAGGCGCACCTGGGCGCAGATGGCTACAAAGAACTCCACTGCTCTCAGGCCTGAGGCAGAAAGTGCAGTTTCAGTGGTTTGTTTTCCAGTTACCGGGTTATTTGCAAACTCGATCCACGACTTCTTGATCATGGCTTATACCTTTGTTATAGAAATATGATCAAAAGTAACATTTTCGGACTATTGAATGAGGGTGAATGAGGCCAAAATTCACTTCTGAAAATGTCACGGGTCATGTGCTGTGTATGCATGGGCACGCCATACCAGAGCGTGTTTACATAATTTTGTCATTTCCTCAAGTTACATGTGAGCGTTTTGCGAAAAATACATTAAAACCATTTCTATTGTTTTTCTAGATTCCCGTCTATCTTCAGGTACCATTGCTGAAGTTTGTGAGTGTTTTGCCCTTAACTCCATGAATCCCACAAGCCTGTGGTTTTTATTGTGTGATTTTGCATAGCACCATGATTTTTAGAAATGCAAATGTCTCGTTATAGCAGAAGTGACTGTGTGTGTGTGTGTGTGCGCGCGCGCGCGCGCGCGCGCGCACGCGGACTTACTGTAATTTGCATCCCTCTTTCTTCTATGCTGTTCCCTCTGCCTGGAACACTTTTCCCTCCCCTTTGGACTACTTGACTCCTACGCTTTCTTCAGAGTGATCTCTATTTATTCAGAAAAGATTATGAATTATGCTCACTGTCCATACAGTAGACTCAGACAAGGATTTGGGGTGCAAGTGGTTTATCTGGGAGGTCATTCTAGTAAGAACTAGTAGGGGAGGGTGGAAGCTTTACCACAAGCGAAGGAAGCCTATATACGGGAAACGTTAATGAGCAGGTTACTTCTGTGGGCACCCGAGGATCAAACCCTCTGGGGCTTTCTGGGTGATGGTGTGGAGCACCTCTCAGAGTTGTTCCACCTCGAGGCAATGAATCTAGGATGTTTGTCCGCCCCTTTCCATCTGTCCTTGTTCGAGGGCTGCTCCCAAGGGCATTAACTCCCTGTCAGGTCTCGTCCGCTCCTCCTGGGCTGAGAGAGCCGGCAGATGAAAAGTGGCAGGTGTTTTCAGTGGAATGCTATCAGCATATAATGAAATGGTGAGTGCCTGTGGGATATGGTGTGTGTAGGGGATAGCAATAGCATCTGCTCCTCCTCCACTGACTTCCCTGTCAAGGAAAAATACTCCGATTACACACTTGTTTGAACTAACATTTTTTTTCTTTGTACAATCTCTCGCACTGGGAATTTGGCATTTATTTCTGGAATTATGTGATATACATTCAGTGATGTGCTGGAGTCAGCTCACACTGGCTCACAAGAACCGATTATTTTGCAAACCCATGGATGCCATGTGGATAGCTTAAAATAGCCCATGCTGGGAGCATTTACAGCATGGAAACAGACAAACACCACAAAATATCCCCTCCCACTTCCTAGAAAGCCAGTTGTTAAACGTTTACAAGCACACCACCATGTGCATCAAGGGATTGTGTCAGTTTATGTCACCAGCGTCTGAACGCTCTCCTTGTCCTCTAAACCACACAGGGGACTGGGTCTCTCCTGTGACTGAACCAACTACTCACTGGCTGGATAAAGCCACTGAAAATGCCTGGTTGGGTCGTGAAGGCTGTCCTCCAAAAACCACAATATTAATCTTGGTGGACTGATATTGACCCCTTCTTGGCAGTAATTAGGCCACAGGAACTGTTGCAATGTGAGGCCACCATGTTGTCAGTGAAGAGGAGGACATATGTCATCCTAATTGCTCTGGTGAGAGAACATTCATCCAGTACGTCTTAATGCTGAATATTATTTAACTCTAAATAGATTTCAGAGAAGAAGGGGCAGGGTTATGGATGATTTAGATAGAACTTTAAGTTCTAAGATCCGTGCTTACTCTTCTTTTGAAAGTGCTATTATATAGGCTTTGCAAAACCAAAAAGAGATGGAGAGGCTGAACTTCATAACCTGAAAGCTTCTTGTGATCCTAAATTATCTGTAATATGTTGCCGATAATTTCCACTGTTTTTTTTTTTTATTGCAGTATTCAGGTACAGAGTAGGCCTAAAACATTAGCAGTAATAACAACGACCCTCCAAAAGTGCTACATGTATGTTAGTAAATGAGTGGAAAGAAATTCTTTGGGAAAATAAAATAGTCTCTGAGGAAAACGATCTGAAGTGTATGGATTCCAGCTGATTTGCTATAATTTGTTATGCTTGCACATTTCTAGAAACAAGTTGAGTTGAGTCAAATTGACTCTCCGAGTGTCTGATGCTCACAGTCATACTTTAGAGATAAATGCACCCTCCTGTAAAACAGGCAGGTTTCTAACACCCAGTGACCAGGTACAGAGCAATTATTTTTGACAAGGAAGATATTGCTCCCAGTGTGCAGTCTTTTGTAATATCAAGAGAAAGTTGGAGTAATCAAAGTTACAGAAGATAATACAGATTTTTAAATTTCAAGCTGTGTGTGAGTGTGTGTGT
>NW_004443950.1:9163131-9164119 GCF_000243295.1 Trichechus manatus latirostris | reverse complement strand
AATGCTGACTTTTCTGTTAGCCGCTGAGAGCTTAACCATTGTGCCACCAGGGCTCCATTATTTTTATTAATAGCTAACAAATGTACAATACTTATTAGGTGCAAACATTGGTTTGTGTTTCTAACAGAGAGACGAATCTCTAAAACAAATAAACGCCTCATATTAGTAGGGAGGAACACCCATCCACAAATGGCTGTGATACAAGAAAGTAAATAATACAACAGATATACACACTGTATGTGGCAGGAGTCAGAGAAGGGAGCAAAACTTGAGCTGAGATCCAAAGTACGGTTTATAGTTCCCCAAGGAGTCAAGAGAGAAGTGTGTTGTAAGAACAGGAACATGTTCTAATTCAAGGAGGCATCCAAATACGTGGTAGAACTGCCTTTTACAAAAAATTAAACACATTCACAATGTATGTTTTGTGTGTAGGTGGTATCTTTATGTTTAATTTAAGATGCTTGCTTCAGTGATGGGATAAAATATTTTGTAATGCTATGGAAAAAATATAGGCTTGAGGATGTAAAGACCAGATTTTCTTTGCCTCAGCTAACTGTGAAACTTGGGCAAATTTTCCTAAGGACTAGATCACCTCTAAGGCCCCTTTACTTCCCCAGTCTGCTTTTATTTAAGATTTGCGTGTTAAGTTTGCAGTTTAACACAAACATTGGACAACTTCTATGTAACAAGAGTTTTCAGATCTATAAATACAATCTAGTGTGGATGCTAGAGAGAAAGATAAAAATGGATTTTGATGCTTGCTTTGTTAATTCACTTGGATTTTTCTATGACAGGGCAATGATGAAGAAGAATATCTGTTCCGTTTGAATATTTATTGATAAATTGACAATAATAGTTTATATTGGTTAAAGAATAGTCCCTCCTCCAGAGTATAACCTTATTTTAATTCTCAAAGTTACTAAACTGGATCATTAAATTAAAATAAGGTAGATTCTTTCTACTGTGACCCAGATGTCTCTTTCTAACC
>NW_004443950.1:9161627-9163028 GCF_000243295.1 Trichechus manatus latirostris | reverse complement strand
TGACATTCGTTTTAGTGTAATATTTTAGCGTGGATTTATGCTAGACCAGTGAGATAATTTTAAGAAGATGGAAAAGATTTAAAGTTCAAAGAAATAAGGAATTTTTCTAAACTATGCAATGCAAAGAATAAGCCTCAGGACTTATATTTCTGTAACCTTCTTCCAACACTTTGAGGCTTCATTTTCCTTTACAAATAATGCAGAGTGACTACAAACAAAAATCATTTTGAAATTTTGATAACATGACACTTTTTTTCAGGCATGATTTCAAATGACTTTTCACCATTCTTTTTCAATTTACAGAGTTTTTGTGGGTTTCATTCATTTGTTCAAGAATCCATTCATCTAACAAGAAATGATTCGTCAACTAGTATGTATGAGCGTTTGCTAGCTAAACATAATTCAAATTTCTCAGGGAATATACAAGAGACTTTTTACATAATCAACTTTTCTTTTGCATCTGTACTATGCATACTAAATTTTATAATTTCAAACTGGAAATCACATGATACTCTCAAAAGTATGCATTGAGACATTATAGTGGTAAAATCATGGACCGTCAAGATGGATCTTCTGGGCTTAAAAATCCCAGCTTTGCCTCTTACTGGCTCTATAATCTATGTTTCTTGTTTCTTGCCTCTATAATGGGGATAATGATAATAGTATTTATGTTGTTGTTGTTGTTAGGTGCCATCGAGTCGGTTCTGACTCATAGCGATCCTATATACCACAGAACGAAACTCTGCCCGGTCCTGTGCCATGCCCACAATCGTTGTTATGTTTGAGCCCACTGTTGCAGCCACTGTGTCAATCCATCTCGTTGAGGGTCTTCCTTTTTTTCGCTGACCTTGTCCTTTGCCAAGCATGATGTCCTTCTCTAGGGACTGATCCCTCCTGGCAACATGTCCAAAGTATGGAAGATGTAGTCTCGCCATCCTTGCTTCTAAGGAGCATTCTGGTTGTACTTCTTCCAAGACAGATTTGTTTGTTCTTTTGGCAGTCCATGACATGTATATTCAATATTCTTAGCCAACACCACAATTCAAAGGCATCAATGCATCTTCGGTCTTCCTTATTCACTGGCCAGCTTTCGCATGCATATGATGCAATTGAAAATACCATGGGTTGGGTCAGGCACACCTTAGTCTTCAAGGTGACATTTTTGCTTTTCAACACTTTAAAGAGGTCTTTTGCAGCAGATATGCCCAAGGCAATCTGTCTTTTGATTTCTTGACTGCTGCTTCCATTGGTGTTGATTGTGGATCCAAGTAAAATGAAATCCTTGACAACTTCAATCTTTTATCTGTTTATCATGATGATGCTTATTAGTCCAGTTGTGAGGATTTTTGTTTTATGTTGAGGTGTAATCCATACTGAAGGCTGTAGTCTTTGATCTTCATC
>NW_004443950.1:9153816-9161527 GCF_000243295.1 Trichechus manatus latirostris | reverse complement strand
CATCCTCCAAACAGAGGATAAATGGAGAGTAAAATAAAATCTAAAGGCACATTCTACACTGGAGGAATTAGAAACTGTAAAAATTATGTTTAGAGATTAATCATTGTGGACAGCTATTTTAGATTAATTCAGCTAAAATATTTAATATTAGAATATATGGCTTTTAGTCATTGTTGTTGCTCAAGTAGTATGTTTAATAAAGAAATGTTTGTCTTCAGGGCCCAAGTACATCTTAGTAAACTATAGGCGGAGTTGGGGCTAGAGTAGATGCTTCTCTTATTGCAAAGGATGAAAAATATTTTTTTTCTTTCTTTTTTTAGTTTTTTTTTTTGTTTGGAGCAGAATTTTGGCTCTGAAATCCATAAGACCTCCATATGTATGTAATCCCCTCTGTAATTTATGAGTTGTGTGCCTTTGAGAGATTCACTTTAATCTCTTTAAGCCTCTGTCTTCTAATGAGTAGAAACCAAAATCAAACTAGTTGCCAGTTCTGACTCATGGCTTCATAGTAGAACTGTGCTCTGTACTGTTTTCTATGGCCACGACCTTTCGGAAGTAGATTGCTAGGCCTCTCTTCCCGGGCAACTCTGGGTAGATTCGAACCACCAATCTTTTGGTTAAAAAAGTGAGGATGAAAAATAGTGCCTACTTAAAGGAGTTATTGTAAAGATTAAATGAGACAGGCTGTTTAAGACACTGAGCACTCTACCTCATTCAACAATTATTACCTTTATTTTTGTTGTAGCTGTTATATAGGCATACTATTATTTATGTAGTCATTTGGTTGTTGCTAAAAAATTGATTGGTTTTAAAATTTCTAAATAACTCTGAAATGAACATCTTTGTATGCATTTTTCTTGATAATTTGGCTTATTTCCTTAGAATATGATCTTTCAAAAATTGCATTCAGTTCAAGCATTTCTAGAGTTATAATAACATTTTGAAATTCCATTCTGGTGCCCCTGACAGAGAGTGACTGGGCTTACTCCTGGACTGATGCTTCTTATTGCATTGCAAATAGCCACAGGAGCATGGCTTGTTTTCTGGTGGAGTGACCCACACTCAGTGGTCTACTTTCCTGGTTGCTGGCCTTTAAAAAGGCTAACTAACAAGCTGTTAGACCGCTGCCCTTTGAAAGGGCAAATCCCAGACTGCATTCCCAGACCAGAATTGCTTATTTGTTCTCGCCTGATATTTTTGTTCTGCACATATCACAAGGTGTTCAGGTGGTTCCTGGTGTTTGTCCCTGAAAGCCGTGAGGTTGCAGCTAACAGGAAACTAATAAAATCGTGGCGTAAATGGGCCCATCTCATAAGACTTTTTCCCCCCAATTAGCTCACTGGTTTTGTCTCTGGATTCCTGCCCATGTCTGCTTTTCTTAAGATACAATCTAAGAGAGAGAGAGACAGAGAGAGATTTGAAGTGATTTCATAAAGAACAGAACTTACTAGAATTAAGAACAATGTTTTTTGTACATTGAATCAGTTTAAAAAACCCATTGCTACTGAGTCAGTTCCCACTCCTAGTGACTTCTACAGGACAGAGCAGAACTTCCCCATGGGGTTTCCAAGGCTGTATCCATTACTGAAGCAGACTGTCACATCTGTCTCCTGTGGAGCGGCTGGTAGGTTTGAACCACTGACCTTTTGGTTAGTAGCCAAGTGCTTAACCGTTGTGCCTTGAGGGCTCCCAGTGAATCAGTATAGGGCATTATAAAAAGCTGGGCTAGGGCACCAGTTGTTCTGGTTTCCTGGGACTGAAGGGTTTTCCAAGAAGTAGGACTTTTAGTGCTAAAACTGGGAGATTCCCAGGCAAACTAGGATGGTTGGTTACCTTATGGGAAACTTTAAGTCTGACTAAAACCATGTCAGTGGTCTACATCTTTTCAATAAAAGCCCCTTTATGCTCAATGTGTTTTACACTGGATTTCTGCCACTTTGTACGAGAAGAATTCTGAATAATACACCTTGTTGCCATGTGCACCCACCAACAATGCCTGGGACACCCTGGCCTGTACCAGGTTGTAGTAGGGACTGGAAATCCCTTTTATGCCACACCGCCTTGGAGGCCTTAACTTCAGTCCAGATCAGCTATTCTCCTTGGTCACAGTGGGCTGTGATTGACTCACCCTGCCTTCGTTCACACAAATTGAGAAACAGGAGATTTTGTAGGAAGAGTGTCTGATTAGAATGCTAATAGTGGGACATGATACACTTTCACTTTTTAATTCTCTTGTTCCTTACCTTTACCTTCAGTGCCATATAAGATTCATTTCCTATCACAGCTGTGCTCCCCAGTCACCTCTAAGACACACAGATATTTTGCTACTACCACCACCACCACAACTAATTATTATTATTACTAGCATTATTATCAGTTTTCTTTATTTATTACTTTTCTCTTTATCATCATCAACAGCCACCATTTATTTACTGAGTAAGCACTGAGACTAGGCACTTTATGTATTATCTCATGTACTTCTCCATGCATTCTATGAGTTAAGTATGGTTATCCTCATTTCACGGATGGGAGAACAAAGGTTCAAGAGTTTGGGTAAGCAACACTAGTAAGAAGCAATGTTTCACAATGAAAGGCATGGAGGTTTGGAAGTCTGGCAAACTCAGGGCCAAATCCTGGCCACTCTCCCTTGCCAAAGACCATGCAGCTGTTAAGGGTGAAGTGTTCCTCATTTCAGAGGATTCCGTCCAGATGTGCCTAGATGTCACATGAAGACGTGTTTCTCAAACTTCATTGTGTATCAAATCACGTATCTTGTGAAAATATGAAGATTCTAACCCAGCAGTTCTGAGGTGGGACCTGAAGTTCTGCATTTCTATCAAGCTCCCAGGTGATGCTGTTGCTGGAGTTCCTGCAGATGACACATATACTAGCAAGGTGGAAGCACGAACACCTGAGGCCACATAGCCCATGCATCAGTTTTGGAGGTGGTCAGAGAAGTCAGAACAGTTTTCTCTTGGGCTGACCTATTTCTCTTGGCCAATGGTAATGTTGCCATTTTTAATCAAGCTCTTTTCAAATCTGCAACCAGAAGAACCAGAAAGTCTTCTCTCTTCTGACAACTGCTCGCCTTTGCAGTAGAATGCAGGAGGCTCCTGCTTGGCTCAGAAGTTAGATTTCCTTGCAACGACACAAATTTTCTAGTAAAAAGAGAAAATTACTTGCCCCCACACAAGTGAGGAGCGAAGGGCAATTGGCTGCTTTCTGAGTGCCAGTACTTGAGGCAGAAGGATTTGGTTTTGGTCCATTGGATACCAAAGAGTGTTACTGAAGTTCTTCTGCTCTTGTCCTTCTCATTAATTAGTCTAATAATCGATTAACCAATTCTCTGTCAGACAGCACAGTGCCTGGGATATTGTGAGGACTCAGTGATTGAAGGCTTTTTGAAATCCTTATATTCGCGTGTCTATTAGTGGTCTGTAGAACTCCCCATATCTTAAGATGTGTCATGAAACGAAAGGGATCTGTTTCAAATAGTTGTTCTCTTGATGAGTGAGGGATAACAGTTTTCTTTTACAATTCTGTTCAATGAAATAATACATGTATAGGTTTTAGTACTGCATCTGACACTTAGAAAATGTTCATTATTATTGCTGGTATTATTATTCCTTGATGAGCAGGACTCATCTTTTTAGCATTTGTTACTATTTAAAACATGTTAACAATGTATGTCAGCAACTTAGTAGGATGATGTTATTGGTTGAATTGTGTCCCTGAAAAAGATATGTTGAAGTCCTAACACCTGTGCTGGTGAACATGACCTTGTTTGGAGATAAGGTCTTTGAAGATGCTATCAGTTAAGTTAACATGAGGTCATACTAGAGTAGGGTGAGCCCTACACCAATATCGCTGATGCCCTTATAAAAAGAGAAGAGACACAGAGACAGAGGCACACAGAGGGAAGATAGCTATGTGAAGGGAGAGGCAGAGATTGAAGTGATGCAACTGCCAGCCCAGGAACACCAAGGCTTGCCAGGAACCAGTGAAAGCTAGGAAGGAGCAAAGAAGTTTCTTCCCTGAGAGCCTTCAGAGAAAGTAGGTTGGTGGTTTGAATCCACCCAAAGGTGACTTGGAAGAAAGGCCTGATGACTACTTCTGTAAGATTACAGCCATTGAAAGCCCTATGGAGTGCAGTTCTACTCCGAAACACACAGGGCTGCCATGAGTCTGAATTGACTCAATGGCATTGGATTATTCCCCTTTTTGAATCTCTGTATACATTTGTAAAAAGATTGAATTGAAATTTACTAGACGATTTTATTGTCCTGCCAGCCATGTTAGACCCAGAATCCTCAGCCTCCTGACCACACAACCTTAGAACTTAGTCCCCTTTTTCGGTTGGAGGCACAGGCAGATATAACTTGGACTGAGAAGCTTGACCCTGGAAAATAATTTTTATTTCTAAGAAAAAGAAAGAGAGGTGGCCAATACTTTTAAGGAGGTGGTAGTTTAATTTAGTCAGGTATGTTTATGTCAAAATATATTTTTTACCAAACTAGCATGTAAGCTCCATAAGGTTTGGGGCTTGGTTGGTGGCACAGTGGTTATGCACTCGGCTGCTAACCAAGAGGCTGGTGGTTCGAACCCACCAGCCTCCACAGGAGAAAGATATGGCAGTCTGCTTCCTTAAAGATTACAGCCTTCGAAACCCAGTGGGGCAGTTCTACTATGTCCTATAGGGTCGCTATGAGTCAGAATGGACTCGATGGCAATGGGTTTATGTTCAGTCTCAAATTTCAGCACCCAAAATAGTTGTTGAATGAATGAATGGATTATGTTACATTGGGAACACCTGAGACAGTGGGCTAAACTGGTTTCTTGTGTGGCTTTGACCTTAGATGCTAGCAGCTTGTGGTCATTATAATCTGCAGTGATAAAGGCTGCTCAAAGGAGTTACTGTCAGGAGGTGTGACGACAACTAACACCATATCTTCCCAGAGGGGCGAAGTTCTGCACGTTGATTCTAAATGGGGGGCTGTTTTCCCCTGCCTAACACTGTCAGTGTCGAAAGCATGGGAAATCATGGGGGATGACAAAGTCTTCTTCACTTTGTTAAGAGTAGTTAAATCACCATGGTGATTACTAAAATGATGGCACAGCCGCATGAGGCATGTGAGCAGAGATTTCAAAAGTGTCAATCGTGAGTGTTCGTACACATACAGAGTCCACAGGGAAGCCAGGGGATGCTTTAAGTATTATTTTATCCAGTAGATTTAGTGTAAAGACGCATGCCAAGAAAAAAGATGAAAACTACCAGGTTTAAGTGAACTCTTCATTGTTTTATCATTATCTTCATTGTCTTTCAAAACTGTGACTCTTGAACATGCTTAAATACTCTTCAGTGGTTTCCCATTGCTTTTAGAATAATATTCAAATTTATCAGAGTTGTATGTGAATTACATTCCACATTCTATAGGCCTTGCCGATTTATTCCACCTTGTCTTATGCCATTCTCTCCTTTGCTCACTCTACACAGGTCACCACCTGGCTTTCTTGAACATGAAAAGTTTTGCATCAGGACTTGTTCTTGCTATTCCTTATTTTGGAATTATTTCTCTGTGTTGTTTACCTACCTGGCTCCTTCTCAATCCTCAGGTCCTGATTCAAATACCAACTCCCTAGAGAAGTCTTCGTCAACTACTAACCAAAGGAGGCCTGCCTTGGTTATCACCTAGCACTGCACCGTGTTTGTTTTTTTTACATCAGAATTTTTCTCCTCCTCTTTCTCGTTTTCTTCTTCCTTCTCTTTCTCCTCCTCTATAACTAAGGACTAGCATAGTACCTAGTTATAGAGCATTGAATAAAATATCTGTTTAATAAACAATAAACCTCAAAAGAATAAGAGAAAGCAAATCCAGTCTGGTAATTCTTCTTCATTTCTTTAAGCATTGAAAATAAACCATGCAAGATATGGTATGTAAAACTTAAAATCCTTGACCTGGAGCCCTTGTTCCAGTCATTTCACATGAAATATTTCTTCAACTCCAAATTTTTAGAATTCCTTAATGCCTGGGCTGCGAACATGCACACAGGTTAGGTGATTTCCTAAAGGAATCAACGTTATTATCTTCCAGCCACGTAACTATTTGAGGAATAATAAATTTATATTTTTAAAATAAAACTTTTATTGTGAGAATAAAAGAAACTATAAGAAAAGCTAGTCTATTTTTATTTTATTTAATCTGGCATTTCTTAAACTGAATTATTGTTGAAACACTAGTGTTATCAATAGTGTTTATAGGTGTTCATGGCGTGAGAATGATGCAAGTCATAAACCTTCTTATTAATGTAAAATTTAGAATTCGTTATTTATGACAAAGATTGGAAACACAAACACAGTGTATATGTGACTGTGTAATACGCGGTAGACTATCCCGAAGATGGTCCATGGGCCCAATCCAGCCTACTGCCTGTTTTTGTACTGCCCACAAGCTAAAACTGGTGTTTACACTTTTAAATGCAAAATATAAAAAAGACAATTAGGCATTTGACAAGAGCAGTTGCTCAAAGAGTTGAGGACTTTGCCTCCTGGCCTGCAATATTTACTATCTGACCTTTTCCAGAAGAAGTTTGCCAACCCCTAATCTAACTCATGAACTTAGAGTACAATGAGCCTGTTGGAAGCCCGGTTGAAAATCCTGTAATAATAATAGCCTATTATTACAAAATGTTCTTGACCATATAATCTGAGGAAATACTAATTTATACTGGTCTATTGCTAAGCCCTCTGAAAGCTGCTTTTAACAGTCTGACTGTTAAGTAATAAAAATAACAGCAATAATAGTAATACATTAATGATAACAGCAAGAATATTTACTGAGTGCTTACTATGTTCCAGGCACTATTCTCTGAGCTTAAAAGTCAGCCATTTCCTGCATCACTGCCTTGATCAGCTTTTGTATGAGGGCTCTACCTGAGACCCCAACCAAACCCACTGCTGCTCAGTCAATTCTGACTCACAGCGACCCTGTAGGACAGACTATAACTGCCCCACGGTTTCCAAGGCTATAAACTTTAAGGGAGCAGACTGCCACATCTTTCTCCCGTGAAGCGGTGGTGGTTTCCAACCACCAACTTTTCAGTTAGCAGCTGAGTGCTTAACCACTGTGCCACCAGGGCTACCTGACATAAGCATTTCAGATTTGATGAATGATCTCTACAGGTGATGAGGAGAAAGTTCCAAAGACCCAGATGCCAGGGATTGGAAAGCAGAGGGAGAAACATGTACACAGAGAGATATCTGTGCCATCTCTCATCGTGCTGAGTGAACTGTATTTTCTTATGCTTAAAGCAGAACTATTTGCTGTTGAGAGGAAGATGAAGATTCACATTGCTTTGATACCTCCTATGTTCCCAGATCATGAGTTAGGAAAGTCCACTCTGTGATCACATTTAATATCAGGCACTGTAGCATCTCCTTGGATGGGCCCTCTTAGATCCCAAGGACATGAGGTTACTAGCTGCTTCATAAAAGTAAGGACAAAACCCAAAAAACTAACACAAACATTACATCTATTTGGTATGCAGCCCTTAACATTCTGTGTGGAACAGGTAGCAGGTGTTTTGCAAACCTGCAGAGATGAAATTAGAATGGAGTCTCCCTTTGTTAAGCTTGGAAAATCTCAATTCTTTGAGCTTTTCCTGGTAGCATTTTGAGATAGTTTTCTTCCATGCTGTTAATCATCTGTCAAGG
>NW_004443950.1:9133449-9152992 GCF_000243295.1 Trichechus manatus latirostris | reverse complement strand
GCAGAGGATCCTACACTGCTCCCAACTTATCCATTGGATAAGTCAGAGCCAAACCTTCCTCTAAAGGCCAGATCAAATATTCCCTTGGTGTGTAGCCGGATCTGGGATTGGGTTAGTTGTCCCTTCCTCTGTACCTTATAGATTTTGATATCTTCTACAACCAGCACAAACACATTGAACGATGGCTATTTATTTGCGCCTCTTGCTCCCCTACCATATTGTGAGACGAGCCTTCTTCATCATTGTATCTCTAAGGCCTAACCTCAGTGCCTGGGAAGAGAAGGCACTACATGAAAATTTAAGTGAAGAATGAAGAATGAATGAATTAAAAGAATTCCTTTGTAGATTCATCTCCTGTTACTATCTGATTTATACACTGGGCTCTGCCAGGCCCAACCAAAGAGACATTTCCCAAGCAGGTCAACTCCTTTCAAACCTGCTTGGTATTCTTCTTACATGATTGAATCTTACTGTCTTGTTTTCCTAGAAACTTTCTATTCCGAGCAACTTGCTCACACCTCATGACCTTTTCTGTGAGGACATGCTCAACATCCAAAGACAGAAGTGATCACCCAGTCATGTTCTTCCCTAACACTTTGTTCTTTTTTCTGTCCCAGTAGAGCCTGCTTTTCATTGGAGTCATTAGCTTATCCTGCTGCCTCCTCATGAAGAAATGGAAACTCTTTGGAGGCAGGGACCGTGCTTGTTTCAGGAATACAGAGTGAGTCTGCTATAGAACATCTGTTTAATGTGGATTATGAGAAACCCTAGCCTTTGTCTGAATTCCATACCCAAAGATACATTTTAGTATACCAGATTTCATTTCAATCTTGCTTTGCTGGGTATCCATATCCTTTTAGGATATGGAGAATAAAGAGTCAGAATGAATGAGAAGATTGAAGAATTCTAAAGATCTCACAAATTTCTTTTCTCATAACCTTCTTCTAGCTTAGTCTTTACCCAGGAGACACTTCACCTCTGTTACAAAGTAGTGCAAGTATTCAGCTCACTTGACCTGCTTCTTTAGTTTGTATTTAACCACTTGGGCTTCTTATTTTTGACAGTTGCTTACAATTCACATAATATTCTTTATTAAGACTATGACTTTCTATAAATGAAACAAGAAATTCAACTAAAGAAAGTACATTTCCATCAGGTACAAACGATTTCAAAGAAGAAAAGGTTTTAATGAATTCTTAGACATCCCGTCAATTATTTTGATTAAATGTGTATGAAGCAAAGCATTTCAAAGAAACCTGTAATGAAAACTAATATTTTTATTTTTTTTAATCCTGTTTTTCTGGAAACTGTCCCTCTTCCTTAATCTCCATCTACTTGTTTACTGGGGGTGCTAAAAAACTACCCGCATTTTTTCTCTCCTGTTGTTGTTGTCAGTTGCCATTGGGTCAGCTCCAACGCACAGCAACCCCATATATAATAAAGCAAAATGTTACCAGGTCCCACACCATCTTCATAATTGTTAGTATACGCAAATCCATTGTTTCAGCCACTGTGTATTTTGAGTGCCTTCCAGCCTAGGGGGCTCATCTTTCAGCACTATATTGGACAATATTTTGTTGTAACCCGTAGAGTTTTGGCTAATTTTTAGAAGTAGGTCGCCAGGCCTTTCTTACTAATCTTAGTCTGGAAGCTCCCCTGAAACTTGTCCACCATGGCTGATCCTGCTAGGATTTGAAATTCCAGTGGCATAGCTTCCAGTATCATAGCAACATGCAAGCCACCATGGTATGACAAACGGACAGATGGGTGGTGGTTTTCTTTTCTAGGAACCCATATATTAATAACTAATATTATAATCAGAAATGGAAATTAGGGAGGTATTTTCAGTGATGTTCTGCTAGATAGTTTGACTAGAAAAAATTCAGGGAAGAGTGAAGCAAGTACAGGGAGAGGTAAAGTAACATGTAGAGAATGGCACTTCCTAGTTTCCCCAAAGCCATCGTGGTCTGTCAATAAAGCCCCCTGCCCCACTTTAGCTCAAGCAATTTCAAATTAGGCTTCTGTTGCTTGCAAGTAAGAGTCCCAAATAAGAAAAAATCCAAAGTCACATTCTGGCATTTGAAGGAAATGAGGAATCTGCATAATATGTGAGGATTTAATTTAACCAGAACATTATCTCTCTTACTTCCATTCTGCTTCCTTTTAGGTGTCTGTGATAAGGAAGATGGCTCTATATTTAAATGGAGAATTTGCTCTGGCCAAAACATGTGTAAGTTCATTATTATTTATGAAGTAACAAGTAAACTGCAACCAATGAATACTTCTAGCCACTGACAACCATTCTCAGGCCTGTATTTGAAATTTTTAATCTGTAGAATAAGACATAGCAGCTATATTGTGCCCACATGATGGAAAATAATTTTAGGGAAAAAGGATAAGGGTGCATTGTCAGAATTTGAATATTGATAGTCCCTTGAGGTAACTGATGCTTCTTGAAAGGAAAATGGTATGTTTGTCACAAAGTATTTTGTTTGATGAATTTCTCTAAAACTCTTTTGTGAAGTTTTTTGAAGATAACCAGACACATATGCATAGTTTCCCATTTTTCAGTCTACTCTCCTCTATATCTGATGTATATCATAATTTTTACAGGGTAACATATTTTGAGGGATACATGCGTACTATGAAGGGGTTTTCCTATTTTGTTAGATTCTCCTTTATTTCTGAACTCTTACTTTGGATTGTGCAATAATATCCTGAATTATCCACTTAGTCATATGCGTGGAATTGCACAGAAGCAATGGCACTTAGTAACAATATCCAGCATATGCTGAGGGATTATTATAGGTACTCTTCTGACCGTTGCTTATATCTTATTTAATCAGAATGAGATAGGTACTACTTCTACTATCATCTTCACTTTAAAAGTTTGAAAAATTAGGCAAAGGGAGTTAAGCAACTTGCCTGAGGTCACACAGATAGTGTCAGTGAGAATATGAATTAACAGCCTATATATGAACCCAACACTTTGTACCTCTTTGAAGGCCTAAGTTCGAATTCTGACTCTGCCACTCCATATCATGGCACTTCTTAGCCTAGTCTCCTGTCTGATAGGTGTAATAAAACCTACCTCACTGGGGTCTGGAGATTTACTAGACAGCATTGGTTACCTAACTGTGTAAACAGCACGCAGAAGTTGATCAATGCGATTTTATTGGATCTGAGATTTACATCAAAATTCTCGATGTGGTATTGGCGAAGGCTGCACAGTATGATTGATGCAATTTGTATCACTGTACATGTGAAAAATGTTGAATTGGCAAATGTTATATATATATTTACAACAATTAAAAACAAGTTCTCAATTTGGGATTGCTTTGTAAACTGGATCCATATGCTTTATGTATGCATGGCCATGTATTTTTTTTTTTATGGAAAGATGGCCTGAATTTCTATAATATTATCTAAGTGATCCACAAGAACAAAAGAGATATGGACTGTATGAACATCTAATTTATCTTCTAAACCTATAGATATTTGAGAATAAGTGGGCGTGCTATTATTGATAATTACACTGAGAGAACAAATATAAACCAGGCTGGAAGGCCACTATAAATGATGAAGGCAAATACACATCTCTGAGTTTTAGTTTGCCTTTATGTACAAATGAAGGGGTCAAATTAAATTATTACTAAGGGCTCTTCCAATTCTAATATATGACTTTTTTTTTTCCAGTTAAATTTAAATCCAACTGGTTCAATATGCCAGTGAGATCACTTAAGGCTGCCTCTTACTTTCATCTGTCATTTGGGAGAATAAACACATTTACCATTACATTTAGCTAAAATATGATTAGGAAAGAAATGCGCAGTGATAACAAAGAAAAACATAGAAATGCAAATCCAAATATAAATGGGTTTTGGATTATTCTGTTATGTATCATTCAGGATTCCAGACTCTTTCATTTGCATGGAGAGTTGGGGGATGACTGTCTGTTTTCTTCTAAGTCCTAAAGAACAACATCCTCATTTCAGAACAGAAATGTTTGATGCTCAATAACATGCACATTGGTAAGGCTTTTCTCTAACTCTGAGCTTAATATAACTATTGTACATCTGCTTAAAAACAACATCACGATAGCACCAACACACTGGTGGTCTTCCAGTGGTCAAGTATTCTTAAGGACAAAATGAACCAATGGTCCACACTTTTGAGGGGCCTTATAAAGTGGTGTCATTACCATGTTGAGCTGTTGATGAGGTTCTGATGATATCCATCTTGCCTCCAGACCTGTATCCTCTCTAAACATACCTTGGAATTCTTCCAGGGCTTTGAGCTATTAGTAAGGAGACCAGTGACTGGAACCAAAAAACTGGTCAATTATTAATTGTTGGAATGAAGAGAGAAAAAACTTACAAAATTCAGAAAGAAAAATGAAGAAGTAATAGTGGTAACTACTTTCTTTGCTTAGGAGATTTGAGATGTTGTGCTAATTATTTCTCTCTTCTTAAAATATAATAAATTATTATAGGCTGAAGATTTGATTCAGTACATGTCCCCAGAGAGCCATGTTGCTTTTTTAATTGATTAAAATATGAACTATATGACAGAGATTACAACTATTCATCTATTTTGTGCTCCTTCGCTCATAGTTCAGAGTCACTGCTGGAATTGTATTTCCCAGCCCACTGACATTTATGAGGACACATGACTAACTCTTGCCTGTAACTCCGAGTGGAAGTGATGTGTGTAGGGCCAAAATTATGAGAAAGTGGGTATGCCTTCACTAGTTGCTGTCTCCTTTTTCTAACTTGATGTACATGATCACTCTAACCTTGGAAGTCATGTGTGGAAAATGGTGGAAGGGCCAGACTGGTGGAGGAGGAGGGACTGTTTGATCCCTGAATCATTCTTAAAGGACTCTGCCTTTATTCAAAAATATGATTTTAAAATTTTACGTGAGTGATAAATGAACTTCTATCATTTATGAGCCATGTCATATATGGGCTTTGTTGATTACAATAGCTAGCTTTATCTTAAATAATACAAACTATAAGCTGAAGAAGGAGCCCTGGTGGTGCAGTGGTTAAGTGTTCAGCTGCTAACCGAAAGGTCGGCGGTTCAAACCCCCCAGCCAATCCTCAGGAGAAAGATATGGCGGTCTATTGCCATAAAGTTTTATAGTCTTTGAAACTCTATGAGGTAGTTCTACTCTGTCCTATAGAGTTTCTATGAATTGGGTTTATAAGCTGAAGAAGATAAGGAAACAAAGATAATTAAAAAATGCTCTCTATAGCTCCTATCCACCCTCAGCTTATCCTATCTGCCCTTAATTATTAACGCTTTCTTGAGAGGCTAAGGGAAAAGGTAAGGAAAAAAGGTACACAGGATATTGTCAGACACAACTTGTGGGGAAATGAATTCCAAGCAGCATTATTGTAACGTGTGAACCAATACAAAACTTTTTGATATTTTTATGAAACTAAAAATAGTAGAATATTGCTAGAGCTTGGAAGGAGATTGAGGAGGATGGGAGTATTGGATTGCGGTGAGGCAGAGGAAGCCAGGAGGACACAGAAGTCAGGACATGGAAGATTTTGGATAACACAATGCAGTTTGGACTTTTTCTCATAAGTGATGGGGAAACCAAGTGTTCTAACTTAATTCATTTAATATTTTTTATTAAATTCTAGAAATATTACCCATTTGGGTAGCCACGAAGGATCTCTTCTGTGATAATAGCATTTTGGGGGGTTGGTCCTGTAGTATCATAAGGAAAGACAGAGGCCATAGGTAGCAGAACCTACAACCTGTTACTGATACATGACAATGTCCTAGTCCAATCTCAATTTTGATAGAGAGGTTTTAACAAATGATGCATGAGCAGTACTTCTTCCACCAGTTCTTCTCCTGTAAGCACTGAAACCACACACAAGAGAGGGTAGGGAATTTGTTTCCTGGGAACATTGGAGAAATTACTGTCGAACATTTCCTTTGTCATGGGTTGTTTCCATCACTCTATTAGACAGGATAGATCTTGGATATCCTATTGTATGTTACTTGAAATAGGCCTTGATGTGATTTTGTGACATCGCAAGCTAAATATCCAAAATCATAAATTTCCTGTTTGTGTCTCTGATTCTCAACCAACATGTCTCTGGTTCTGAACTAGGTTAGTCTGACTTGCCAAACAAAAGATGCCAATGTGAAGCTCTATGTCCATTCAGTGGTGCTTATGTCAATGAATAATGAACTCAGTGTCATCTGTTAGGGAAGAAATCAGGTTTGCCTATTTTTGAATCTCCTCATAATTAATAGCAGACCTCAACATTCTTTAAAAAAATAAAAAAAATAATTTATTTACATACACCAGTTCAACAATTCCTACATGTCCAGTTCAGTGACACTGATTACATTCTTCAAGTTGTGCAACCATTCTCACCCTCGTTTGCAGAACTGTTCCTCCCCCATTATCATAAAGACATTGCCACCTAAGCTTCCGATCTAACCTTTCAAATTGCTATTGTCGATTTGATCCCATATAGATAGTTCTTTATAAGAGTATAATGCTCAAGGCAGTCATTCTTTATGAATTAAGCTAAGTTATTGTTCAGAGCTCAACATTCTTCATATATTTAACAAAATATTTTAGGGTGGTAAATATATATACTGGGAGAAAAGACCTGGCAATCTGCTCCCATAAAGATTACAGCCTAGAAAGCCCAACGGGCAGTTTTACTTTGTCACAAGGGGTCACTGTGAATTGGAATTGACTTGACGGCTCCCAACAACAACGACAACAAAATATATATATATATACTGAGTTACTTATTGGTTTGAGGGTAGAATAAAATAATCTTTTTCAACGAATCAATGAAATCTTTTTTTTCTAGCAGTAACGTTCATCCTAATGGTTTGATTTCTTACTTCTCAATTATTATACTTTGAGTTGAACCTTCCTAGGGCATTACTTGCTTTTCTTTAACAAGACAACATGCAGTTTGCATTTTTCCTTTTTTAATGGCCTCTTTAAAACACTATTTATTTTGCTTTAGAAATCATTTGTCCTTTGTTTTTGCAACCAAAAATATTTGGGGTTTAATTAAAACCATCAAAAATGCCGTTACAAGACCATTAGTAAAAACACCTGCTGCCATTAGTTGAGCGCTTCGTTTTCCCCAGAGCTCAAAGGAAGCTTCCGTTTGTGGAAATGTGCAGATCAGATCTTCACGGAATTGTGTTGCTGGATCTTTGCCAGGATTAGGAAATTTTTATCCACGTTTCAGAAACTGTTCTACTTTGGACTGTCTGAGAAGTGCTCCCCCCAAGTGAACCAAGTGCTGTTACAATTCCTGAATACACTTGAGCTCCAGGTTCAGGCTCCATCAAGACCTCCCCATTAATTTTAAGTCAGGAGCAAGAGGAACTGCGTCCAGTACAGGGATCATTTTTACTCACCAATGCACTCCTGCCACATCAAAATGGTCCCAGATCTCTGCTGTCTGCAGCACATTTGTGATTTACCACTGGAAGGAGCTAGAGGAAAGGTATTGAGAGAACACACTGTAACTGGGTAGCAATGTGGTTAAAAAATGACACGGATGGAAATGATGAGGAGAAAAAAAAAAAAAAAAACAATGAAAAAGAAAGACTGGCCTTACTTTCTGAAATGCAACGACTCAGTTTTGAAATTCCGTGGCACGGAGATACCTAAGATCACTTTAACTAGTTGAAATGTGGGACGTGGGTGTGAAAAGTCCCAAGGCAGTAGCTTGAAAGCCTGTCATTTCCTTTTATTTTGCTTGCATCAAAGTTTTGAAAGGGAAACAGTATAGAAGGAGCTGGAGAAGAAACTGAAGACCATAACTCGAACTCAGGGAACCCTTAAACCTTTACAAAGACGAGATTTCAGAAAAAAGAGATCTGCCACAAATGTTTAACTCTTTACTGACAAAACTTCTCAATGTTTTTGTCTCAAAGAGGGATAACATTTATTTGGCTTAGCTGCAAAACTTTTTCTGAGTCACCATTCTTGAGATCACTAATAATTCAGTCAGTAGAAGAATACAAGTAGGAGTTAAAGTTGGAATCAGACTGCTTCTGGGCATATTATCATCTACTCTTTTTTTCTGAAAAAGAAGCAAGCAAACAAAAAAAGTCAGTAAACACTACTGATAATAAATTCTAGCATCTATCTCTATAGCTAGAAATTCCTTCCCAGTTTCTAAGTTAACTACTATTTTGATCTGTCTTCAGTGATGACAAGTAGATTAATCTACATACAGAAGGATTTCTTACGATAGCCCGTGCTTATTCTCTCTGGACAAAGGTTTCATCCACAGAACATTAAGAGAAGTAGAAAATTAGTAACCTTTGTGTTACATAGGGAAGGGATATAGCTCAAATCACCAAGAAGGTCCAAGAGGTTCAGATCAGGATGCTTTGTTCTTGGTAGTTGCCATGGCAGAAAGTTAACCACGAAAATTCTAGACTCCTAACATGTTACTTTGAGGGCTGAGAGCACCTCCATAATGAAGCTGACGACAGAAGAATCAGAGATGGTCTGTCTTTCAGGCACCATTCTGTGTAAGCACATCATGCATTTTAAAAAATTAAAAAATCAAGTCATTTCTTATATATACAAATCATGTAGACATTATCTTCAGGAAAATGGTTGAGTTTCTGGTGTAACCAGCATTTCCCAAAATAAATCTTGATCTGCAAGGGAGGGAGGGAAAGAGAGAGAGAGAGATTAATTTCATTTAAGGCAATTGATTCAGATTAGTTTTGTCTTTGAGATTCATAATTTTTCTTTAATATGAATTTCTGGAGTTAATTTTGTGTAACTTGTCCATTCCCAAACTTATTTGCCCTCAAAACTTTAATAAATATTTTCCATATGTCATACTCTGAGAAGTGTTTTATTGCACAAAATAACTCCTAGGATTTGCTTTCTATGGGTTAATGAAGGATTGAAGGATAGTTTTACACACACGCGCACGCACTGCTTACATTGTATAATTTGTCTGATAGCTGTAGGCCCTACTGTTGCTTATTATCTCTTCTCGCATAATTATTTTGAACATAGTTATCTTTGAAACCACACTGTTACAGTTTTGTATGTCATATGGGAACGGAGTTACCCCTCCCCCCTTTTTGTAGTCTAAAGTAGTAACTCTCAGGTGATTTTACAAAAATTGAGTTTTGACTTTTGCATCCTGAGAAGGAGATTTTTAAGCATTATTTTTTCACTATACTCTCTTTATCGACCATGGTTCCATGCTGTATCTATGGTTATAAAATCTATTCCTGTTTCAAAGCACTGGGAAATAATTTCTACTGATGCCTTTCCAAAAGGAGCATCCCTTTTGCGTATGCTTAAATATTTGTATTGTTTTCTTATTTAGTTCCACAATGGATGCAGAATGCTTTGCCAATCCAAATAACAAGAGCATCCTTGGAAATGGCAAATTGCAACAAAACTTTAAAACACTAACTCAGAGGAAGGAATATTTACATGAATTCGTTGAGATCTGGCATTATCAAACTCAGCCCAGTGGACCCCAGCTTTCTAAGAGAGTCATCATTCCAAACAGCACATTATGTTTGGAGTAGAATGTGGACTTTTCTGTACTTTGGAGGTCAGATTCCAGGGTTTACCAAAGTCAGAAAGACATGATTAAATGTCTTAGGCTGGGTCTTTAGAGAAGCAAAACCAGTAAAGTGTATAAATATATATACAGTGAGATTTATATTAAGAAAACAGCTACCATGATTGTAGAGGCTGGAAATTTCCAAGTCCGTGGGTCAGGATACAGGCCTTTCCTGATTCACATAGTCACAGGGGCTGACGAATCCAAGATAGGCAGGTCAGACAGCAAGGCTCTTGCTCACAGACCGCAAAGATTGATGAATCCCAAGATCAGCAGGCAGGACAGCAGGTAAGCTGCTAGCTCAAGTCCCAAGAACCGGAGGTCAGACAAACAGGAGCCAGCTACAGGATCCAGAGTGAGCAAAAGCCCTCTAGCTTTGCTCGGGGGTCCACTTATATTCGATGCAGGCCACAGCCCCAAGAAAACTCCTTTTCTACTGATTGGCTACTCACAGCAGATCCCATCATGGAGGTGATCACATTGTATCAGATCTCATTATAGAAGTGATCATATCATCATATGACTGCCAAACTACATCATAACTGCCAGACCACTGAGAATCAGGGCCCAGCCAAGCTGACACACAACCTTAACTATCACAAACATATATACTGACAAAAAGAATTCCTAGAAAATATAAATGACAACATCTTGTAAGGAAATAATTCTGGAATGGGATCAACTAAGTAGCAGTGAGGGCTTTTGCAAATGTCTTCACATTTCTGATTTTCAGGGTTCAAATCTTAAAAGAAGGGGTCAAGCAGCCTGTAAGTAGAAAGGTCTGTACTATTCTGCTTCTTTCTAATCAGTGGACTTTTCTGTATTTGTGGGCATAGTGACGGGGAAGGAGTAGATTGGCATTTTCTATTATGTAAAATTAAACCCAAAATCTTTTGGAATTTCTCCTGAATGCTCGCATACTCTAGGAGTCTGGAAGGTCACTGTTAAATTAGAAAATAAACTAAAATTAACCTATTCCTGGATTTGGAATCATCTCTGTTATGTCTACATACATACATTTGTCAGTCAGTGTATCCCTCCAAATACCCTCAATTCTTTTTTACAGTCTAATCTCAGAATGAAGGCATTCACGTGAAGTGTTTCCACAGGCATCAGGTAACAGGTAGCTTGCAAGTCATATGTATTGAGCCCTCTCAGAATTAGGATATATTCTATGTACTGAAAAGTGACACTAAGGAAATATAAGATTTTGGACACCTGCTCTTGGATTTTCCTAAGAGTAACTTTGAAAGGATGAGGAAGAAGTGGATATGACTGACCCCCGATGTGACTAACCCAGGTCATCAAATCTGCTTCTAAAAAATGCTAACAAGTCATTGGCTCTGTCTTGTTACTCAGGATGGTGTGTGGTAATGTATTTCACTCCCTAATGACTGTACGCCTCTCTTTTCTCTATTTCAATTGCCCCTACCTTGTGTCTTAATTTCCTAGTGTTGCAGTAACAAAAAATACCACAAGTGGGTGTTTTAAAGAACAGAAACTTATTTGTCCACAGTTCAGGAGGCTAGAAGTTGAATTCAGGGTATGACTCTAGGGGAAGGTCTTTCCTTGTCTATTTCAGCTTCTGGTAGCTTCCAGCAATTCTTGGCATTCCTGGGTTTGTAGATGCATCTTCAATGCTGTCTCTCTTTCTCTTTGCCCTGTGTGTGTCTCTGTGTCTATCCTGTTCTTTTTATAACTCAAAAATGATTAGCGTATGAACCGCTGTACTCTAGTACGACCACTATAGTGTGCTGTGACCTCTAGTATACTAAAAGAAGCCCCTTATTTCCAAACAGGGTCATATTTATAGGTACAGGGGTTACAATTTCAACACATATTTTGGGGAGACACAATTCAATCCATAACACCTCATTCAGGCAATCGTGTCTGACCTAGAACTTTGAAGTTTCCCCCAATTCATCTTTCCTGTGAATTCCTCCATCACAGTAGCATTTTGAGTATGTCACATCCTGGTTTTAAACTATTCACTGTCTCCACATGGTCTCCAAATAATGGCTGAAATCCATAGCTTAGAATTTAAGACCATCCATTCTCTGGTCTTAGCCACACTTACAATGTTAGCTTCCACTCTAACCTCTAACACTTCCTAGTCCTATTCACAGAGGTCCACTAGATCTCTCTGCATTATTCATAATTATGTATTTACTCTGTTTCTTTTGCTTCAATGCATTCCCTCTTTTCCCCACCAGCAATATTCTGTTCATCCATAGAAGCACATCACAAATGCCAGCTTCTCTTATGAAGGTCACTCTGTTGTCCTTAATCTCTGCCTTTTGACATAAAAATTTATGCTCCTATTGCATTATCACATCACATTTCATTTCTGCAGCCTGTGTACATATCTTCCCCCAAAGATTATGTTTTTCCTTGAGAACACATTCTATTTTATATCCTGTTCATCTTTTGATTCTCAACAGTACTCAGCAGAGTTCCTTGCATAAAATTTTTTTCTAAAATTTTTTTAAATTAATTGAATCAATTGCCATATCATTTTGACAACTCAAAACCATTTTTAATTAGTTTTTTGTTTTATGCTTATTCATTAACTTTCTAATTTACTCTACATTTCCTTTTCTTTTAAGTTCAATATGAGATCATTTATTTGAAAATTATGACATAAGTAATGAGTATAATCCTAAATGAATAACTAGAGTTGAGAATGTTTGCTTTAGAATTATCATACACACACATACACATATTTTTATCTCACGATAAAAGAAAAATACCTCAAGTCAAGGCATCAAATTGGTCTTGACAGTTGTCACATTATTTCATTATCGTTATTATTATTAATTAGAAATTTCAAAAATAATGTTTTGCCCTGTTAACTATGTTGTTGGATGCCATTGAGTTGATGCTGACACATAGTGACCCAATGTGACAGAGTAGAACTGCCCCAATAGTGTTTTCTTGGAAACACTTTTTATGGAAGCAGATCACCGGGTGTTTTTCCCATAGAGCCGCTGGGTGGGTTTGAACCTCCGACATTTCAGTTAGCAGGCGAGCACTTAACCATTGCACCACCAAGGCTGCTTTTGTTAAATATAGCACACTGTATACTTGCTTTCAAACACCCTTGAGTATTCTCAGGTGTTACACAATTAGGTTTTAGATCCTCTGTTTAACATCAGAAAAACAATCTATAGGTGGAAGTATGTGTATGCATATGAGAGAGCCGAAAGGCTGTCAGTATTCAAACAGCTGAAATGGAGAAAAAAAATGGTTAAAGGGAACATGTCATCTGCCAGGTAGGCAGAAGGTAATGTATAAATGACTGACAATCCAATTAGAGAATTCTTTTTAGGCAAAAAAGTATGGCAGAGTAGAAAGTTATGAACTGCATAACACACCATGACACGAATTCCCAGGGCAAACAGTACCATTCCATTTTCAAACATATGTACGAGAAAAGCCATGAATAATGGATTTCATATAACATCTTTGCTCTGCATTATTTAAAATATTTGTGCTGACTGAAAGTGATCATATTCTTTTTTTCATTACAGTTTGTGATGTGGTTAATATCCACTGCTTGTGCTATTAGCGTAGAGACATGATACTGGACATGTTGTTTTAAAGCCTACGACAGATTATCAGAAATTAGATGCCACTGTGTTTGTAAAAAAAATCATGGCAACACAAAGTTTTCAAAATGATTCAAGATTTGCTTTTTTTTTTTCCTCAAAATGAATGACATAAAAATAAAAAGGACAGATACATGTTAAATTGTGATTTGGTTAATTCTCCAATTTAATGTCATGGCTTATTCTTCATTTCACATCTCCACAAAATCTCAGGAGACGCCTTTTTTCCTCCTTCAGCTATCTCCAACTTAGTGGAAGCTATTACCCAGGCAAAATTGAGTTAGAATGTGAATGACTTAATTGTCTGAATATATCAAGACTCTCCAACCAAAACTCATATTTAAACCTACATCTTGGTACAAAAAACAGCTTTAAACTAGAATGTCAATTTTGAAAGCTACCTCAGAAGTTATCAAGACTAAACTCATTTTCTTACAAAGGAGGATGTCAATGCGTATTAGAAATTAAACCAAGGTACCAAACAAAACAATAAACAGTTTCAGTCTTAGAAGAAATAAACCAGAATGCTCCTTAGAAGTGAGGATGGCGAGACTTCGGCTTGTTTACTTTGGACACGTCATCAGGAAAGACCAATCACTAGAGAAGGACATCATGCTTGGTAAAGTATAGTGTCAGCGAAAAAGAGGGAAACCCTCAATGATGGATTGATGCAAATATCTGCAACAATGGACTCAAACATACCAATGGGCATGAAGATGGCGCAGGAACAGGCAAAGTTGGAATGGACTTGGTGGTATCTAACAACAATCATCACATTATTTTTTAGCACAAATATGTACATTTGCTTAAGTATTTATCAAATGCACACCATGTTCTAGACCCTGTGCTATGATGTGTATATCATAGCAGTAGGAGACAGAAGTTATCAATCTATCAATATCAGGGAAGATTTTATTGGGTTACTGGAACTAAATTTACTAACAACCAAATTATATATATACAACAGGTCAGACTAACAGAGTGAAATATGTACATTTTATACTGTTTCAGTGTCAGCGACTGGGATGCCTAGTCTATAGCAGAGCGTAGGCGCTTGTATATGTAGTTCTGATGGTTAAGATGGGCTGGTGATTCAGTCTGGTATTTCTTCAGTGATCGCTTTTGTTACATCAACCATAGTTTATATTTCACAAATCACAATTTTCTCCATATAAAACCAGATTTAAAACTTCCTGTGAGGAAGATTATGTCTTTTTGATTCATAGCTATATCCACAACACCCAGAAGAGTACTCAAAACATAGTTGATATTCAATAAAATTTGTTGAATAAATAACTGAATGAGTACATCATATATGTCCATACATGTATTTATTTGTGTGTATGTGTGTGTTTGTGTGTTATTACTATTCTATTTTAAATCTCAGGTTCAAGAGGGATTAGAATAATGCATAATACTTTTAATAGTATATACACAATATATACAAAATAATTGTAATGACAGAACTATCTACAATTTCTGAGTTCTCAAGTAAAAGCCAGGTCCTGGGCTAAGCCTTCTACATAATTTATCTCATTTAATCCTTACAACATGCCTGGTGGGTAGATAATTATTCTCATTGTGGAGCTGGGGATACTGAAGCTCAGAGAGTTTGAGTAATTTTGCACAATATCCTCATGTGAACCATTGGCGGAGCTGGAATTCAAAATGAGTTTTCTCTGATGCCAAAATTCCCACTTCTGTAAGGTTGGCAACATTTCCAGTAATTCAGATGCCAGCATGCCATGGCCTGGTGGACCTAACTGAGTACAATAAAAAAATGCATAATGCAAATTTTGTTAGACGCTAAATTATTATTAATACTACTACTGGTAGTAGTACCCTCAACGCTTGCCTGAAGTTATTCAGAATGAGGGAGTGAGGGTTTGGCTAAGCTGCTTCTCTTGGTTGCAAAATTCTTTGGTGTGAGGACTTTGGTTTTGCTTTCATGAAGCATAATTAAATATCCAGCCAAATGTAAGCTAGTATTTGGATGCTTTATCTAAATCAAGCCAAGAAAGAGATTTTTTTGTAACTTTTAAACTTTAACAAAAAATGCACATATTATAAATATACAACTCACTGAATTTATACAAACTGAATATATCTGTGTATTTAGCACTGAGATCAAAAACCAAAAATATTACCAACACCTGTAAGCTCCTGGGGTCCCTTTCTACCATGAATCTTTCTCCCTCCCCCAAGCGTAATCAGTATCCAGACTGTTCTGACTAGCCTGTCTTCTAACAGCATAGATTAAATTTGCCTGTTTTTGTACTTTATATAAATTGTATAATCATCCTTAATTTTTTTGCATATGGATGTTGATTATTCTCAATGCTGAATATGAATATTGATATTAGTATAGTAATTTACATATTAATTACATATATAAATTGTGATAAATCACCGTGCAACTATATCACAATTTATTTATCAGTGTTTCTGTAACGAATATTTTTTTCTAGTTTATGTATAGTGCTGCTATGAACATTCTAGTACATGTATTTTGGTGAAAATATTTGCACATTTCTGTTGAGTTTATACTTAAGAGTAGAATTACTGGGTCGTAGGATCTGTATATATTCAACTTAGTGTTTACTGCCAAATATTTTTCTAAATTTATGCTGCTACCAGCAATATATATAACTTCTGGTTGCTCTGCATTCTAGACAATGCTTTGTATTTTTATTTTATTTTCATTTTAGCCATTGTGGTGGGGATGTATGAAGTAGCATTTTATCGTGATTTTAATTCACATTTCCTGATGCCAAAATGATGCTGAGCACATTTTCATGTCTATTGGTAATTCTTTCGTGAAGCATATGTTCAATTTTTTCTTTTGAGTTGTCTGTCTTTTTGGTATTAATTAGTAAGAGTTTATTATATATTTTGGATACAAGTATTTTGTATGATACAAAAAACAGATGAACAAACCCATTTCCATGAAGTTGATTCTGACTTACAGCGACCCTATAGGACAGAGTAGAACTGCCCCATAGGGTTTCCAAAAAATGGCTGGTGGATTCCAACTGCTGACCTTTTGGTTAACAGCCGAACTCTTAATCATTGTGCCACAAGAATATATATGTGTGTGTGTGTGTGTGTGTGTGTATTTCTGTATATATAACACAGACCTTCTACTTTATGGGATGAGGGTAAAGACTTTATACATATAGATTAAACTTATCTAAGCTATATATATAATGCCATTCCTCTTCATTTTGTCATCCCCAGCATAGTAGACCATATGATTGCCCATTCAAGATGGCCAATACCAGTCCATTTCACCTCACTAATGCCTAGGATATCGATGTTTATGTGTTCCACTTCATTTTTGATGATTTCCAATTTTCCTAGATTCATACTTCGTACATTCCACGTTCCGATTATTAATGGATGTTTGCACCTGTTTCTTCTCATTTTGAGTCATGCCACATTAGTCAATGAAGATCTGGAAGGCTTGACTCTATCCACATGATTAAGGTTGACTCTACTTTGAGGAGGCAACTCTTCCCCAGTAGTCTTTTGAGTGCCTGCCAACCTGAGGGGCTCATCTTCTGGCACTATATCAGACAATGTTCTGCTGCTATTCATAAGGTTTTCACTGGTTATTTTTTTCAGAAGTAGACCACCAGGTCCTTCTTCCTAGTCTGTTTTAGTCTCGAAGCTCAGCTGAAACCTGTTCACCATGGGTAATCCTGCTGGCATTTGAATACTAGTGGCATAGCTTTCAGCATCACAGCAACACGCAAGCCCCTACAGTATGACAAACTGACAGATGTGTGGGGGAATACATACATACATATGTGTATATACATATAATATACATATACATATATAGGAAATCCTGGTGGTGTAGTGGTTAAGAGCTACGGCTGCTAACCAAAAGGTCAGCAGTTCAAATCCACCAGGAGCTCCTTGGAAATGCTATAGGGTAGTTGTACCCTGTCCTATAGGATCACTATGAGTTGGAATCGACTCAACACCAATGGGTTATACATATGTAAATATATATAGAGAGACAAACTAAATTTTTTTAACATTATGTAACAACTGCTTGATTGAGTCCTTAGGATTATTACTCCTTTTTTTCCTCCTCAACATCTGGGTCCCTAACACAATGCTCTCCAAGAAGGAGATACAGGGAAACACAAGTTGCTGACTTCCTGATGAGTTGCAAAATCACATAGGGTTCCTTGAGATTAAGGAACTCATATTTCTTTTTCTAGACAAATAATGAGAAACAACCACTTTAAAATTATTTTCTAGAAGAACCTCAGCAATCTAGTTGAGAAATTCAGATAGTACTAAAATTTTGAACCTAAACAGGGCCGGGCTAAATTTATTCCAAACTCTTTCTTTCACTGTTAAGCAAAACCAAAAATTAAATGAGAGCAACTTTTACAAGTCTGGGTTGAGTATTGACGCTTGAATGCCAGACGATATTAAATCTCAATTTCTTGGGGTTAGAAACAGCAAGACACCATTTGCTCTTTTCATGGCAAAACTCTCAACATTCTTTATAGAGCTTGTCATGGTGTGCGTCCCAATTGCTGTCAAACAGGCTGTGATATATCTTGCTAAATGTAAGTTTGAATTAAAAATCTTCAGGCATTTATAGGAAAGTACTTTAGATATGGCTGAGGGGACTCTGGGAAAGATAAATGACTTCACGTTCTTCCCATTAAGAACTGACCAGAAACAAGCACAATGACTGTGTTCTGTTTAGAGTAACGAAAGAAGACTGATAGATTAATTAGTTTAAAATAAGGTTATAGGTGACAAGCCCCATGTTCCAGCTAGCTAGTAAGATGTCATCATATATTTTAAAGCAAATGTGCTCCCCGCTCAAGGAAAGAAAAGTATTTTTATTCACAGACACAAAAGTCCTTTTTAGAACGTGCTCAACACAGCGTCTCTAATCTTTGTCACAAACATTGCATTTCTTAGGTAGACTTGCTGATTTCATGAACTGTGCTGGTAAGCAGGAAGGCTAAAATTTCAATTTTCATGTACTGATTCAGTTATGTAGCCCTAGCAAAAAGGGAAAATATTTTTGAAGAAGAATTACTATAAGTGTGCTATTTTTCTTCTCAGTGAGATGGGGAGCAGTAAGTTCCAGAGTCTCACAGGATAGTACATGGTAGATGTGCTGTTAAGCCTGAAAGCTTGTCCTTTTCCGTCTAGGTCATGCTACCTTAATTTGGATAGTATTACTCCTTTTTCAGTCTTTATTTAAAAAAATCAGATCCTGTCTATAGTCGTGTTGTACAATATTCAGAATCCTGTCTACATCCCCAACTGTGTAAGCAGTTTTCATTGTTCAACTTCATTTGAAAGAGTAGTTCTCAAGTCCTGCTCCTGAGAGGATGTGTTTACAACACAGACCACAGAATTTTAAAAAATACTTTCAATAGTTTCACAGACGTTTTGAAGCCCATATATATATCCCAAGGGCGGGGTGAGGGGACTATGAGATAAGGACAGAGGGCTTGAACATTGGAACTTATTTCAAAGCCAATGATAAAGACCTGTATTAAAACCATGAAATTTCCATAGAGCATGTTGGTCAGAACCATTCTAATTCATCAGATATTGGAAGATCATGGGTCAATATCAGGAAATTTTCTGCACATCAAAGATTCTAATATAAATTGCTTTTGAGGCAGAATCTAGAGTAATTGAATTTATTAGGACATGCCAAGAGGAGAAAGAATAGAAAAATGTAGACTATAGTCCAGAAGGCAAAGTGGGTAGAACCCACTTTATAGATAAGTAACTGAGATTCAA
Organism: Trichechus manatus latirostris; assembly: GCF_000243295.1. Taxonomy (NCBI): domain Eukaryota; kingdom Metazoa; phylum Chordata; class Mammalia; order Sirenia; family Trichechidae; genus Trichechus; species Trichechus manatus. Next base: position 9,133,977 of record NW_004443950.1, on the reverse strand, counting down.
AGAAATAATAGCTTATTGGAAATCACACAGCTAAGAAAGTGTGCAAGGATTATAAAAGAAGTTCTATCTGATTCCAAATTCTTATTCTGAGTCTCTTTCCACTGTTCTAAGATGTTTAGCTCAAATTAGTTCATCTCTTCTGGAAAGCAGCAGAGATTAAATTAAAATGGAATAGAGCTGACAGTTTCAAGTGGGCAAGGATACTTTAACCAAAATAAAAATATCTTACGTGTGAATAGGGCTATGTAGTCTATCCTAGTTTCCAGATGCACTCTTTCACTTAACTAGTCTCTCTTCCTTTTATTATAGGACGATATCACATCATTGTGCTATCAGGTAAATCAAGAACTGGTTAAAACTAGGTCTCTTGAGTGCAGTTTTGGAGTCTGAGAGTACTAAGGGTGGATGTTTGGAAGGGAAATTTAGAAGTAGGTGCCTTGTCTACTTTACATCAGTCTAAGAGGAGAAAACAAAATTATTTAAATAACAAAATGATATTTTTCTTTCTTAAAAAGCAATAACAGAGGT
>NW_004443950.1:9122496-9124121 GCF_000243295.1 Trichechus manatus latirostris | reverse complement strand
TTGTACTGCCACAGTAGTCAAAACAGCATGGTACTGTACAACAACAGATACATAGACCAATGGAAAAGAATTGAGAATCTAGATGTAAATTCATCCACCTATGAGTAGCTGATATTTGACAAAGGCCCAAAGTCTGTTTAATAGCGAAAAGACAGACTCTTTAACAAATGGTGCTGGCATAACTGGCTATCCATCTGGAAAAAAATGAAACAAGACTCATACCTCATACCATCCACAAAAACTAACTCGAAATGGACCAAAGACTTAAATATAAAATTTAAAATGATAAAAATCATGGATGAAAAAATAGGGACAACATTAGGAGCCCTAAGGCATGACATAAACAGAACACAAGGCATAACTAACAATGCACAAACACCAGAAGAGGAACTAGACAACTGGGAGCTCCTAAAAATCAAACACTTATGCTCATCAAAAGACTTACCAAAAGAGTCAAAAGACAACCTACAGACTTGGAAAAAAGTTTTGGCTATGACAAATCCGATCAGCATTTAATCTCTAAAATCTACAAGATACTGCAAAACCTTAACAACAAAAAGACAAATAACCCAATTAAAAAATGAGCAAAGGATATGAACAGGCAATTCACCAAAGACATTCAGGCAGCTAACAGACACATGAGGAAATGCTCATGATCATTAGCCATTAGAGAAACGCAAATCAAAACTATAATGGGATACCATTTCACACCAACAAGGCTAGTATTAATCCAAAAAACACAAAATAATAAATGTTGGAAAGGTTGTGGAGAGACTGGAACATTTATAAACTATTGGTGGAAATGTAAAATGGTACATCCACTTTGAAAATCTATTTGATGCTTCCTTAAAAAGCCAGAAATAGAAGTAACATACGATCTAGCAATCCCACTCCTTGGAATATATCTTAGAGAAATAAGAGCTGTCACAGGATTAGATATATGCACACCTGTTGTCACTGCAGCACTGTTCATGATAGCAAAAAATGGAAACAACCTAGGTGCCCATCAGCAGATAAATGGATAAAAAAATTATGGTATATTCACACAGTGGAATAGTACGCATCGATAAAGAACAACAATGAATTCGAGTAACATAACATGGAGGAATCTGGAAGGCATTATGTGGAGTGAATTTAGTCTGTTGCAAAAGGACAAATATTTTTATGACACCACTATTATAAAAACTCAAGAAAAGGTTTAAACACAGAAGAATACATTCTTTGGTGGTTACCAGGGTGGGGAGGGAGAGAGGTGTTCACTAACTAGATAGTAGACAAGAATTATCTTAGGTAAAGCAAAGGACAACACATGCTACAGGGGAAGTCAGCATAACTGGACTAAACCAAAAGCTAAGTTTCCTGAATACAACCAAACAATTCACGGGACAGAGTAGCAAGTGTGAGTGTCTGGGGACCATGGTTTCAGAAGACATCTAGGTCAATTGGCATAATAAAGTTTATTAAGAAAATGTTCTGCATCCCACCTTGGTGAGTAGCATCTGGGGTCTTAAAAGCTAGCTAGTGGCCATCTAAGATGCATCAATTAGTCCCAACACGCCTGGAGCAAAGGAGAATGAAGAATACCAAAGACACAAGGAAAATATTAGCCCAAGAGACAGAAAGGG
>NW_004443950.1:9119643-9121467 GCF_000243295.1 Trichechus manatus latirostris | reverse complement strand
TTTAAGGATTTGCTCGCCTTCAAGGTTCAAATCTGCATATTGTTCTACATCTTGCTTTTGTTTGGGTTGATGAAGGGGCTTGTCTAAGACTGTTTCAGTGGAACGATATCTACCTAATTCTTTTGAGGGTCTTTGTGATCTTCCATGACACTTGGTAGTTTTGTAGCAGTCATTCTGCATTGAGCTTCTACATGTTCCTGTGAAGCAATGATATCTCTGTCATCAAAGTGCACCTTGCCCTAAATCAGGGACAAAGACAAGTGACTAGGTGAGATTTGCTTGAAATTTCAGGATGGTGAACTTTACCATATGTTCTATTAGTTTGTTAATTAGGAGGGTGACTATACAATTTATCATCTAAATGGGGACACTTACGAAAAAGAAAAGAGAACTATTAATAATTACACCTGGACAACAAGCATAAATTGAGAAGAACAAGGGCAAACTGGGATATATGGTCACTCTCAAATGGAGAAGGAGCCCTGGTGGCGCAGTGGTTAAGTGCTCGGTTGCTAATCGAGAGGTCAGTGGTTTGAACTAAGATTTGGCAGTCTGCTTTCATAAAGATTACAGTCTTGGAAACCCTATGGGGCAGTTCTACTCTTTCACAGAGGGTGGCTATGAATCGGAATCGACTCTACAGCAATAGGTTCTCAAATAAGGATATGAAATACCTAGTTTTGTTTTTTCCTGTTGTGCCCTAGTGCCACTGGAATCTCCGTACCAAATTATTCCTTACAATTCTACCAAAGTGACATCCGATAAAACACATCTAATGACCTCTGCCTAAACCAACGTATTGAAATGATATAGTGCCAGAAGATGAGCTCCTCAGGTTGGAAGGCACTCAAAATATGAGAGAGGAAGAGCTGCCTCCTCAAAGTAGAGTTGACCTTAATGAGGTGCATGGAGTAAAGCTTTCGGAACCTTTATTTGCTGATGTGGCACTACTCAAAATAAGAAGACACAGCTGCAAATATTCACTAATAATCAGAATATGGACTGTACAAAGTATGAATCTGGGAAACTTGGAAGTCATCAAAAATGAAATGGAACATATAAAGATCAATATCCTAGGCATTAGTGAGCTGGAATGGACTGGTATTGGCCATTCTGAATAGGACAATCATATGGTCTACTATGCTGGGAATGATAAATTAAGAGAAATGGTGTTGCATTCATTATCAAAAAGAACATTTCAAGATCTATCCTGACGTACTGTCAGTGATAGGATTATATCCATAAGCCTACAAGGAAGACCAGTTTAATATGACTATTAAAACTTATGCACCACCCACTAAGGCCAAAGATGAAGAAAGTGAAGATTTTTACCAACTTCTTCAGTCTGAAATTGATCAAACATGCAATCAAGATGCATTGATAATTACTAGTGATTGGAATGTGAAAAGTTGGAAACAAAGAAGAAAGATTGGTAGTTGGAAAATATGGCCTTGGTGATAGAAATGATGCTGGAGATTGCATGATAGAATTTTTCAATACCAATGACTTCTTCATTGCAAATACCGTTTTTCAACAACATAAACGGTGACTATGCACATGGACCTCGCCGGATGGAACATACAGGAATCAAATTGACTACATCTGTGGAAAGAAATGATGGAGAAGCTCAATATCATCAGTCACAACAAGGCCAGGGGATGACCACAGAACAGACCATCAATTGCTCATATGCAAGTTCAAGTTGAAGCTGAAGAAAATCAAAACAAGTCCATGAGAGCCAAAGTACAACACTGAGTATATCCCACTTGAATTTAGAGACCATCCCAAGAACAGATTTGACACATTGAACACTAATGACCAAAC
>NW_004443950.1:9117534-9118624 GCF_000243295.1 Trichechus manatus latirostris | reverse complement strand
TGTGTGTCAGGGTTGTATCCTTTCACCATACCTATTCAATCTCTATGTTGAGCAAATAATCTGAGAAACTGGACTATATGAAGAAGAGCCGGGCCTTAGGATTTGAGGAAGAATCATTAACAACTTGCGTTATGAAGATGACACACACAACCTTGCTTGCTGAAAGGGAAGAGGACTTGAAGCACTTACTGATGGAGATCAAAGACCACTGCCTTCAATATGGGTTACACCTCAACAAAAAGAAAACCAAAATCCTCGCAACTGGATCAATAAGCAGCATCATGATAAATGGGGAAAAGATTGAAGTTGTCAAGGACTTCATTTTACTTGGATCCACAATTTACGTTCATGGAAGCAGTAGTCAAGAAATCAAACGACCTTTCAGGTTGGGCAAATCAGCTGCAGAAGACCTCTTTAAAGTATTCAAAAGCAAAGATGTCACTTTTAGTACTAAGGTGCACCTGACCCAAGCCATTGCCTCATATGCATGTGAAAGCTGGACAATGAATGAGGAAGATTGAAGATCTGATGCCTTTGAATTATAACGTTGGGGAAGAATATTGACTATACCACAGACAAATCTGTCTTGGAAGTACAGCCAGAATACTGCTTAGAATTGTCAATAACTTCATGAGTAAATCAGGAGTAATTCCATCCAAAAGATTGTTTTAGTGGCTAAAATGAGAAAATAATACATCACAATGCCTAACACATTATAGAAAACAGCAAAATAAAAACAAACACACAAAACCAAAAAGTTTTGAATTGTATTCAAGTTTTAAGAACCTGTCAAAATATCGTATTCATAAACTGCTTTGGCAGGAAGATAAGATAGTAAATTGCCCATCTTAAGGATCAAAGGCTACACTAAGAATCTATAACTGTAAATAGAATCAAAGTGTGAAGCTTAATAAGCTTATTACTGATTGTTTACAGTAACAAAATTTATGATCATTAATATTCAACTAGCCATTGATTTATCGCTTGTTTCAGTTATCTAAAACAAATCTTGAAATAAACTCAAGTATAAGGGTTGCTAATAGGTGTTTCAAAACCTGAAATCTAGAATACATTGATTCTAACATTCTTT
>NW_004443950.1:9114561-9115742 GCF_000243295.1 Trichechus manatus latirostris | reverse complement strand
GGGGAGTTTAAAAAAAATTGTTATCCTGACATTTTGAAAAGGCAGGATTTTAAATTCTGCTATCATAACAAGGTAGTGGAATGTAATGGAAAAAAACATATATTTTATTATCACATACTTAATACTTACAAGAAACCAAAACCCAAACCAGTTGCCATGGAGTCGATTCCAACTCATATTGACTCCATACGTTGCAAAGTAGAACTGTGCTACATAAGGTTTTCATGGCTGTAGCCTTTCAGAAGCAGATAACCAGGACTTTCTTCTGAGGCACCTCTGGGTGTGTTCGAACTGCCAACCTTTTTGTTAGTAGCCCAGTGCTTAACCGTTTGTGTCACTCAGGTACTCCCTTGATACTTATGGTCAAATACTTAAACTCTCTAACATTCAATTTTCTAGTCTGTAAAATGGGGATAGTAACAGCACCTACTTCATTAAGTGTCACTGAGGGTTCAGTGAATGATTGTGTGCTTACCCACACTGCGTGATCAATGTATGTTAACTACTATTATCATTTGCTGTTAATATCAGTTAATCATTTATCATTTGAGGAGGATTGGTTCAGGCTATGCACTCGGCAGAGAGACCAGAAAGAGGGATGCAAAGAAAAACGATTCATACTTCTTACTCTCAAGCATCTGATAGCATATAAAGAGATAATATACATACATAAAAAACTACTCAATTAACAAATGAATCCAGTGATTGCCTAAAGAGAGGACTTTGGGAATTCTGATTTGGATGAGATCAGCTTGAAGTGGGAATTGTGTGGGGAGCTGGAACTACTGGTTTGGGAATCTTTCTCTTAAAATTGAGTCCCACATAATTTTTAGGGTTTCTTCATTTTTTAAAAATCTTTTTATCTGATTTTTCCTCAGATAAGTTGGTGTCAAGTGCTTTATCTTGAGTCTTACTAATTCTGACTTCCATTGCTTCAATTCTGCTCCTATGACTTTCTATTGAGTTGTCTAATCATGAAATTTTATTGTTAATCTTCTAGATTTCTGATTGCTGTCTCTCTATGGATTCTTGCAGCCTGTTAAATTTGTTATTATGCTCTTCTCTAATCTTTTTAATTTCCTCTATTGCATGTTCTGCATTTTGCTTAATTTCCTGAAGAGTTCTGTATATTAATCTTTTGTATTCTGCCTCTGGTAATTCCAAGAAATTTTCCTCTTCTG
>NW_004443950.1:9111044-9112535 GCF_000243295.1 Trichechus manatus latirostris | reverse complement strand
TCTTTGATCTTCATCAGTAAGTGCTTCAAGTCCTCTTCGATTTCAGCAAGTAAGGTTGTGTCATCTGCATATCGCAAGTTGTTAATGAGTCTTCCTCCAATCCTAATGCTGCATTCTTTTTCATACAGTCCAGCTTCTCAAATTATTTACTCAGCATACAAATTGAATAAATATGGTGAAATGATATAACCCTGACGCACCCTTTCCTGACTTTAAACCATCCAGTATCACTTTGTTCTGTTCAAACGACTGCCTCTTGGTTTTTGTACAGGTTCCTGAGCATAAGTAAGTGTTCTGGAATTCCCATTCTTCCCAATTTTATCCATAATTTGTCATGATCCACATAGTCCAATGCCTTTGCATAGTCAGTAAGATACAGGTAAACATATTTCTGGTATTCTCTGCTTTCAGCCAGTTTCCATCTGACATCAGCAATGATATCATTCATTCCACTGCCTCTTCTGAATCCAGCTTAAATTTTTGGCAGTTCTTTGTTGATGTACTGTTGCAATTGCTTTTGAATGATCTTCAGGAAAATTTTACTTGTGTGTGATATTAATGATATTGTTTGATAATTTCCACATTCTGTTGGATCACCTGTCTTTGGAATGGGCACAAATATGGATCTCTTCCAGTCAGTTGGCCAGGTAGCTTCTTCCAAATTTCTTGGCATAGACAAGTGAGCACCTCCAGACCTGCATTCGTTTGTTGAAACATCTCAATTAGTATTCCATCAATTCCTGGAGCCTTGTTTTTTGCCAGTGCCTTCAGTGTAGCTTGGACTTCCTCCTTCAGTACAAGGGGTTCTTGATTGTATTCTACCGTCTGTAATGGTTGAACTTTGACCAATTCTTTTTTGGCACAGTGACTCAGTGTATTCCTTCTGTTTTCTTTTGATACTTCCTGCATTGTTCAATATTTTCCCTGTAAAATCTTTCAGTATTGCAACTTAAACCTTGAATTTTTTCTTCAGGTCTTTCAGCTTGAGAAATGCCTAGCATGTTCTTCACTTTTACTTTTCTAATTCCAGGTCTTTGCACATTTCATTATAATACTTTACTTTGTCTTCTTGTGCCACCTTTTGAAGTCTTCTGTTCAGCTTCTTTATCATTTCTTCCATTTGCTTTAGCTACTCTACGTTCAAGAGCAAGTTTCAGAGACTCTTCTGACATCTATTTTGATCTTTTATCTCTTTCCTTTCTTTTTAATGACCTTTTACTTTCTTCATGTATGATGTTCTTGATGTAATTCCACAACTTGTCTGGTCTTTTTTCATTAGTGTTCAATGTATCAAATCTATTCTTGAAATGGTCTCTAAATTCAGGTGGGATATACTGAAAGTCATATTTTGGCTCTCGTAGACTTGTTCTAATTTTCTTCAGTTTCAACTTGAACTTGCAAATGAGCAGTTGATCTGTTCTGAAGTCAGCCCCTGGCCTTGTTCTCACTGATGACATTGAGCTTCTCCATCGTCTCTATTCACAGATGTAG
>NW_004443950.1:9107519-9109679 GCF_000243295.1 Trichechus manatus latirostris | reverse complement strand
CACTAAGTATTTTTGACAGAGACAGGATCAAAATAGTACTTTAAAAAGATTAATCTCCTTTAATGTGTAAGTTATATTAGAAAAAAGAGAAACAAAGGGCTGAGACTCCAGGTGGAAGGCTCTTCTTGCTGAAGTAGACTATATTAGACTTTATAGGAAGTGTAGAGTACCCAAGATGAATCAAATGGGAAAATATTATGGAAGAAAAAGTGATAGGATTTGAAGATGATTTACTCCTACATGCAAAGAAAACATCACAGTTTTGAACTTGAATCATTAGGAATTTTTCATTGTTGGAGGCGGAAGTCAGGAGGAGTTTATGAATTATTTAAGAAATAATGACCCTTTCAGTTTGTACAATGGGACATCTTGGGGGTACTATGCAGAAAGCATCTGAAATGTGGGTCTAGAAATCAAAAGTTGGTTTGGAGATATATACTGGAGAAGAGTTAACCCAGACAATTAGCCAATGGGCTTATGCATAACTAAGATCTGAATTTTTATCATTAACAGGACACAGGAATTTCCTTGTATGTGGTCAGCCTCTTAGAAACAATTGACAAGTGGTATAATAATTTATCAGAGTTCAGCCTCCTGGTTTTAAACTTGAAGTCTGTGGGATACTTAAAGGGAAGCCTTCTGCTTTGGAATAATGTCCAGATAAGGAGACATCATAGAGCTCCAATATTGAGATTTTATTTTCACATGTCACTTATGACGGTTGGATTCAGTCTCAAAAGACTGGTGAAATGGAATCAAATATTTTAAAAATATTTATTACCATTCTCTGGAGTCCCTGTGGCACAGTGGTTAAATACTCCACTGCTAACCCAAAGGTCAGTGGTTTGAGCCCACCAGCTGCTCTGCAGGAGAAAGATGTGACAGTTGGCTTCTGTAAAGATTTACAGCCCTGGAAACCCTATGGGGCAGTTCTACTCTTTCCTATAGGGTCACTATGAGTCGGCATCGAATTGGAGGCAATGGGTTTGGGTTTTTTTGCTGTTTCTGAGTTGAGTATTACTGAGTAGAGAAAAAAACAAAACAAAACAAAAAAACTGGTGTCATAGGCAGCCCCCACTAATCTCCTCACATACATCTTTGATGGACAAAACAGCAAATGAGATTCTTGTTCTTTCTTATAGTATCAAAAACTGGAATATCTTCCTAATTCTGGCCCAGTCCCCTGTGGATGCCTCAGCAAATCATTTAAAATCTTTTGTCCTTGGTTTCCTTATATGTAAAACATGGTGCAATAGGGGAATATTTTTAATTATCTGAGTTCATTAGTGTAGATATCACTTTCATAAAATAATAGGGCATATTTCTGAAGACATTCAGTCAGTTCCAGAATGCAGTAAGGGTGTCTGCCTTCGAGCGAGGTGGCCTTAGGAGGACGTGTGAAAGATATGCCTAGTGCAGTAACTGGAACTTGTGACCTTATAAATATGTGCTATGTGGGTGAATGGAATTCAACTGATCTATGGGGAAAGGCAGACAGAGGAAATTGTCAAGGCATGGTAATTTGAGTGTGAGACTTTCAAAATGAGCTAAAGTATTGGACATCTAATTGGACTTCTTAAGTACCTGCATCTTCTGGAGACTGGGCAGTTGAAGCTTAAAGAGGGAATAAATTATCCCAATACTTAAAAAATTAATTTTACAAAATGATATCCCAGACTGAGCTAAAATCTTTCTCCCGTATTAATGATAAATTTTCAAAACAACCATATTTGTTGGATATTATTACTTCCTTTTCAAAAGGTGACATCTAAGTGTGAGAGTGGCTAAGTAACTTGCAGAAGGTTATTCACAGAAGCACTGAGTTATGACTGTGATCTGCCAACGCTGAATCTTCAAAGGTGACAGCTTTGTCCATTATTTTCTAGTACTTGCCAATAGCAACAGAGTAATGGAGATTCTGTGACTACTTATATAGTTCTCATGTCAGGCTTGCTCACTTATTTGAAGTAGTAGTTGAGCTGAGCCAGAATTTCTTTCTGATTCCAACTGAGTTTCTTCCAAGCTCCGAGTCTATGGGCAGTAGCCAATGCACAGGGCTGGGAGATGTGATATAATGGTGCCTTCAGGCTAGGAATCTGGTCTGTGGGACATATTGTTATTTACAGAGTTGCCATGAAACTTGGCTGGGGACCCAGCCCT
>NW_004443950.1:9104772-9106403 GCF_000243295.1 Trichechus manatus latirostris | reverse complement strand
GCCAGAGTGCTCCTTGGAAGCAAGATGGCGAGACTTCGTTTTGTGTACTTTGGACATGTTATCAGGAGGGACCGGTCCCTGGAGAAGGACATCATGCTAGGTAAGGTAGAGAGTCAGTGAAAAGGAGGAAGACCCTCGATGAAATGGAGCAACACAGTGGCTTCAACATTGGGCCTAAACCTAGAAACCATTGTGAGGATGGCGCAGGACCCCTGTACAGTGTTTCATTCTATTGTATATAGGGTCGCTATGAGTCGGAACCAACTGGATGGCACCTAACAACAACAACAGCAAATTATAATTTCCAGTCTCCCTAAAATTAGGCTACTGGTATGATTGTCCCTATTTTTATGTTTTATGACCTGGCAAGTAGAAGTTTACTCATAAGAATAGTGGAACAAAGCGCTGCAATTTGGCCTGTCCAGTATGTGTGGTTTCCAAAGCTATTAGACTTTTGATGAGGAAACTAAAAGCTATCTGGAGCTGTTTTAAGTAGCAGAGCATCATGGCATCAATGTTAACTGCTAAAGCATTGAATATCAGACTTAGTATTAACAATCACCAGACTCTGGCCTTTCCCAGTGGGGCCACATGATGTGCAAGCCTCCAGTCATTTTCTACATTCACTTCCAACTGTGAATGAGATAGAAGTCTAGAGTTGACAACTGAAAACAAAACCTCATTACTAGTCCTACTCCATATTTGAAAGAGAATGTGAAAATGATATATATCTAACATTTAGGTAATTTTTCCTATAAAAAGATTTCCAAAATTAATCTTAACACTAATAACTGCTAACTTTTATTATAGGTTTACTCTATGACAATACCTCTGCCAGTTTTATGTTTTTATTCTTACCACAGACATATGAAGTGCTGACTAACATTTCTCCCTTTTTAAATTAGAAAAGTAAGATTTAGGAAGATTAAGTAATTTGTCACATATTATAACAATACTTGTAATTAATAGAGTTAGGATTTGAATGAGGCCTTGTGCTTATTCAAAATTAAAAAAAAAATCATATTATTGAAAATCTGAAAGAAACTATAGGCAGCATCTCTCCAAGAGCTTTGGAGTTCTTTTATCGCAGAAAATCTTCAATTCTAGCTGATTTTGTTTTGTTTTAACATTTCCTTGGATTTTGAATAACCATAAGGCATTTTGATTTTCTTATATTACAAACAGCTCACAGTAGGTCAAATTAGGGGTAGAAAGATTTCTATCTTGTAAAGACAGCATATGTTACTTGAGAAAAGTCAGATTCTCTATCATACTTACATGGGAATCAAAGATGCTTTGGAATCATACAAGGGAACCTTACAATTGTTCAGTATCTTAATGCTTAAAAAGAAAAAAAAAGATTTCCAGTTTTGTCAGCCTTTCCAACTTCATTTCCCAGAAGACAAGCATTGTTTCAGTTTACCATAATTAAGCCTGAGCTAGTTGGAATTCCTTCGCCTTCTTACCTATCCCAGCTTCTGGTCTTAGGCAAATTCATGTACTCAGGGTTTATTGAGCAGGAAATAGAGCCTTTGATGCCCTTTCTGGTATAAGAAATTTCTTAAGTTTTAGTTATTTTTATTATGAATATAACACATGAACATGACAATAAATAGGCAGTATAAAAGGGA
>NW_004443950.1:9098939-9100725 GCF_000243295.1 Trichechus manatus latirostris | reverse complement strand
GGATGTTGTCAGATTTTCAAAATGGCGTGCAACAAGAGCCAAACAGACAAAATATGGGCAAATTCCTCCCAGCAAAACTGAAATTAAAAGAGGCATTTTCAGATGACTTGTCGTCAATCTGTGTTAACTTCCCATCAGATTCGGGGGGGTGGGGGACAAAATGCCCTTTTGGCATTCTCTTTGACAAAGAAGCACTACTCTCTGACTTATGGGAAAGAAAAGTGATTCTGAGAGCCGCTCCATCCAGAGCAGGCTCTGAAGAGTTATAAGTCAATAAAAAAAATGTTTTCTTTAAGTGGCCTTCACAGCCCCAGAGTTAACAACATTTCATTAGCTTTTGCTTTCAAGTGTCCTTAATTGAAAGAATAAATTTTCTTTAGAAGCTACATTCATATTTCCTTTTTAATGCTTTTAGGAGTGATTATATTAATAGTAGGGGGATGCAAATAATTTAAGGAAATGCTTGTTAATTGTTTGTTCCACAATTATTTTCTTTTCTTTACAATTGCCCTATATAGACACACTTTACAAACTGAATAGAGCTGAGTTAAAATGCTAAAAAATGTGGCAGAAATGTATTCATTAATTAAATCATATTTTTTGCCCATCTACTTTTATCCATCCGGTGTTGGCGAAGAATATTGAATATACCATGGACTGCCAGAAGAATGAACAAGTTTATCTTGGAAGAAGTACAGCCAGAGTGCTCCTTGGAGGTAAGGATGGCAAGACTTCATCTCACATACTGTGGACATGTTATCAGGAGGGACCAATTCCTAGAGAAGGACATCGTGTTTGGTAAGGTAGAGGGTCATCAAAAAAGAGGAAGACCGTTGATGAGATGGACTGACACAGTGGCTGCAACAATGAGCTCAAACATAGCAATGATTGTGAGGATGGCTCGTGACTGGTCAGTGTTTCATTCTGTTGTACATAGGGTTGCTATGAGTTGGACATGACTTGACAGCACTTGACAACCTTTATCAGTAGTGCTTACTTAGAATTAACAAAGATGAGCGCCACATATAAAGTTTTTGCTCTCAAAATCTTTTCCATCTAGGGAAATGGGACAATTAACCAAACACACAAGTTTATTCTAGATAGTTATAAGTAAAGGAGCCTTGGTGGCTCAGTGGTTAAGTGCTTGGCTGCTAAGCTAAAGTCTGGTGGTTCAAACCCTCCAGCCACTCCATGGGAGAAAGATGTGGCGGTCTGCTTCTGTAAAGATTTACAGCCTTGGAAACCCTATGGGAAAGCAGAACTGTCACTATGAGTAGGAATTGACTTGACAGCTATGGGATTTTTGAGTGCTGGCACCATGATGTAGTTTCCAGGAAGGCAGAAGTTTCATCCATTTTATTCAGTAATGTATCTCACATTACTCAAACACTGCCTTCATGTAGTAGAAACAGGATGTTTGTCAAACGGATGACGTGTGTGATGATAGAAAATGACAAGAATGAGGAGAGTTATGGTGATGCAGTGGTCAGGGAAGTTCTCTCTGAGAAGGTCATGTTTCATCTGGGACATGTAGGATCAGGAGGGTCCAATGATGTGGTGATCTAGACAGAGAGGAGAGCATTCTAGAGCAAACAGCTAGCACAAAGGCCTGCAAGCGGGAAAGGGAGTGGTGAGTTCAAGGAGCAGAAAGTCCACAGTGGCAGGAGCATTGTGAGTGACCAGTGAATGATGTGGACACAGAGAAAATGACTGGAGGAAGGCTCATTAACAACCTGAGATATGCAGATGACGCAACCTTGCTTGCTGAAAGTGAAGAGGACGTGAA
>NW_004443950.1:9095426-9096882 GCF_000243295.1 Trichechus manatus latirostris | reverse complement strand
TTAAGGTTCATCCATGTTGTAGTGTATATCAGAACTTCATTTCTCTTTATAGCTGTGTGATATTCCATTGTATGTATGTACCACATTTTGTTTATCCATTCATCTGTTGACAGAGATTTAGGTGGTTTCCACCTTTTGGCGATTGTTAATAGCGCTGCAGTCAACACTGGTGATTATGTGTCTGTGTCTCTGCTTTAAAGTCTCTTGAGACTATACCTGGTTTTGCTTTTTAAAAACAACTCTAAGTTATTGAAACTTTTAAAGTCTTGAAAAATAGTAACGTTGCTCTGCAGTGGTTAGATATTAACTATTTCAAGGGTATTGTCAGATTCTCAAAATGGTGTGGATTTTATGCAGAGAAATAAAATAATATGATCTGCCTTTTAATAACAGCCCTCTTTAGGGAGTGAGACTGGAAGTAGGGACTCTTGTAATAGTCTTGTGAGAGAAGGTAAATTGGAGTGGAGTGGAGGTGGAGAGAATTATATGCAGAATAACAGTAGTGATGCCAGGACTTGCTAATAGTATGGGTGTAACTGGTGGGAGAAAAGGCAAACTCTAAGATGATTTCTTCAGAGTTTATCCTGATTGGATTTTCATTCCTTATGTGAGTTTATTTAGTTACTGGGTGACAAAATTTTTCAAAAAGTCTCCCCAGTAAACCAAGTTATGAGTTTTTGAAAAAGGCAAGTGAAATATTTATTGCAAAAGTATGTTATTTACTTCAAAAGCTTATTGCAAAAGAAACACACATGTTCCGTCTATATTTAGGACTAAAATTTTCTAGGCGATGGGAATTATTGCTAATGGATTGAGAGAGAAAAGCTAGGCATTAAGAGGATTCAAAAACCCAAGAAGGGAGAAGGAGCATGATCAGGGGAGTGATTGGAAGCAGAGAACTGTGTACACAGAAATATTACACCAAATCCTAATGCACATGTAAACCATAAAACGTCAAGGAATGAACCTTTCTAAATGGGAAAATGATCGGGGTGGGGGGGCTGAGGGTTTGCTTCTCAAAGCACCTGCTTTTTTGTTTTAACCATTTAATTTGGAAGTTCTTCTGTCATGTATTAAATACACCTTAGCCATCTGATTTGAATCTAATTTGCACTTATCCTGCTTAGCAATGGTCACTTTAATATAATAATAACTACCATTTATTGAGTGCTTATTAAGTGCCAGCCACTGTATGAAACTCTTTTTGTTTGATCCTTTTTACAGCCCTCTTGAGTAATGACTGTTATTATCCCCATTTTTTCATATGAAGAAATGTGGCTTACAGAGGTAGGTAACCTAAGTGATGTTATACAGTGAGTAAGTGTCAAAACATAGAATCAAACAAAAAGCCTTAGTAGTTTTAAAAAATGTATAAAGCTCATTGAGTAAAGCATAAAGTAATTAAACATATCTTTCTCTAGCAGTGAGCTCAGTGACATTATCATTAAATGCTCTA
>NW_004443950.1:9092177-9093834 GCF_000243295.1 Trichechus manatus latirostris | reverse complement strand
GGAACCATAGTTTCAGGAAACATCTAGGTCAATTGGCATAACACAGTTTATAAAGTAAATGTTAGACATCCTACTTTGGTGAGTAGCATCTGGAGTCTTAAAAGTTTGCGAGTGGCCACCTTTAAGATACATCTGTTGGTCCCATCATGTTCAGAGCAAAGGAGAATGAAGAAAACCAAAGATACAAGGAAAATATTAGTCCAAAGGACTAATGGACTACATGAACCATAGCCTCCACCAGCCTGAGCCCAGAAGAAATAGATGGTGCCTGACTGCTACCACTGTCCGCTCTCACAGGCATCACAATAGAGAGTCGCAGTCAGAGTGGGAGAAAAATGCAGAACAAAATTCAAATTCACCAAAAAAAAAGACTAGACTTACTGGTCTGATAGAGACTGGATGAACCCCCAAGAATATTGGCCCCTGGACATCCTGCTGACTCAGAATGAAGCCACTCCCTAAGTCCACCTTTCAGCCAAAGATTAGACAGGCCTATAAAACAAACAATAACAAATGTGAGGAATGTGCTTCTTAGTTCAATCATGTATATAAGACAAAATGGGCAGCACCTGACCGAAAGCAGTAAGGTACAGGGAAACTGGACAGTTGGACGTAGGGAAGCTGGGGTGGGAAAGGGGAGAGTGCCGACACATTGTGGGGACTGCAACCAATGTCACAAAACAATTTGTGTATCAATTTTGAATGAGAAACTAATTTGCTCTGTAAACTTTCACCAAGAGCACAATAAATTAAAAAAAAAATCCACTATCTTCATTTTAGAGACCATTGCATATGGCTAACATACTTTATCAGGGTTCATTTTGGTGTGAGGTGTCACTCAAGTAGTTTCTGGCTAAAGACTTTCAAGAATAATCTCTCTCTCTCTGATAGTCATTTAGTTCCTACCAACCATAAGTCAAGATTTTGATTCCCCACACTGGACTAAACCAAAAGAAAACTGCCATAGAGAATGCAGTTTACTTCTTTCTGAATGGGCTAGAGATTCCCTTAGAGCTTATGAAATTTGTTTTTTTAATTTCTAATCCTTATATGATTTTTACCCAGGAATACTATCTGATCTTCAGAGATGTACACCCTCACCTCATTTATTGACATGGTTAGGTTCTAAAGACCAGGTTATTATGTGAAATCAGCATTATGTGACAATGGAGGATGACCACATCAGATTACAAAATGGAGGATAACTACATCATTACATAACTGCCAGATTACACCATTACATAACTGCCAAATTACATCATTACACAACTGCTAAATTACACCGTTACATAACTTCCAAACCACCGAGAATCATTTGACACATAACCTTAACCATCACAGCCAGCATTACTGTCACCTCATACCTCAGCATTCATTACTGCCAGATGTAGGTCGTTAATGCACAAAATAGTCAAATAGATTTTTTTACTATTGTAAATGTGAAATGTAGAATAATGAGATAGTTGATAAGTGAAGAGAAGATGTATTGTTATTATAGAAAAATGGGGAAAACAAGAGTGTCTTAGGTTGGATTTGCTCTGGGTGGTGCAAACAGTTAAGAGGCTTGAGTCTTGACTAGGTTTGAGTCCACCTAGAAGTGCCTCAGAAGAAAGGCCTGGTGATCTTCTTCTGAAAAATCAGCCATTGAAAACCCTAT
>NW_004443950.1:9085756-9091654 GCF_000243295.1 Trichechus manatus latirostris | reverse complement strand
TAACCCCCAGGACTTCCAGCCTGCCCTGCACTCCTGGGTGAGAAAGCTCCCATAACTAGAGAAAGCCCTTCCTTGTGCAGAGACAGACAGGAGGGTGTGCATGGAACGCGGAGTGCTGAGAAGGTTTGGGCAGGGCACTGACAATGTCTGCTGCATATGCATCCTCACCCAAAACAGAAGCAGCAGCTCACAATGATCTTGGGTTCTCAGGAAATGATCCATTTCAGTTCTGTGTAATCACATCCTTCTCTCCCTTCATAGCCTCACAATTTGCCTTAATCCTCTTGTGTTTCACTTTGTCTCCTGTGAAGCAGCCATGTAGTATAAGAGATCGATTGAGCCAGTACTAATTGCTATTTTAACAGGTTTTTATCAACAAATCAAGTACTACTGACAACAAATCAAATATTAACTACTGTGAATAAGGCACCATATAAGGCAGCGTGGATGCTGTAAATACGATGGTCCCGACCCTCTGAATGTGCTCCAGTCTTGGTAGGGAGAAGACAGACATACAATGAACTAAAGTAGCCAGCAAGATATATTCTGTTTATCTCCAATACGAATGTTACCTGATCAATCCAGCTAGCTGTAAGTTATCACCACTATATCTGAATTTCCATTATACGATTCTATCCATCTCACCTGGTACTAAATCTTAAAGGAAGCACTACAGAACTATAGGCAGAAAAAATGTTACGAGAGAACATCATGGGCAGGGTATATGTAATGAGGGAAGGCACAGAAATGTGAATGGCTCATTCTGAGTTTATTTCCATTCCAACTGGTACATACCCAGTCTCCAAAGTGTGCCAATTTAAGCTCATTTTGTTCTGTATAGTACCGTGGACTTAAAGCTTACATTGTTGAGTAGGAGGTGCCTTAAAGAAGTGTCTGGTGTATAGTGGTGTTTGGGGGACTTGTTTGATTATCTTTTTAAAATACTATTTAATTTTGAACACAACAAAAGTAGAGTGAGCCCCAGAAGACCTAGAATGCTCTCTCTTTACTCTAGCAAAATCAAAGAGCAGTTTAGGCTCCATTTGGTCAGATGACTGTAGAAAACTGTGTCAGTGTAAAGAGATGGTGAAAATTTAGGATGGGTTGTCTTTATGAAGGGCCACTTAATGGTTTTTCATCTATCAAGAGAATCTTGTTTTTTTTAAATCTCCTGGAAGTTAATGTGGTAAATTATATAAATATACTTCCTAATGTTAAACCAAACATATTTCTAGGACAAATCTAATGTGGTCTTAATGTATAATTATTATAAATAAATTTTACATTGCTGTATTCACTTTACTAACATTTGTTTAAGATTTTTTCCTTAATACTAATGACAGAGATTGGTCTGTACATTTCATTTCTCACACTTGGTCAGGTTTTGGTCTCTTGGTTAAGAGAATTTTAACAAATAAGTAGAAGATTCTTTTTCTTTTTTCTGAAAGCGTTTATGTATGATTGAAATTACCTGTTTCTTGAATGTCAGTGGAACTTACTTGTACGAGTGTCTAGATGTGCAAATTTTTACTATTGACTCAACTTCTGCAATTTTCATAGGACGATCTCCTGCTTTTCCATTTGTCTTGAGCCATATATATGTTTATATATTTCAATGTAGGTTTTCAAATTTGTTGGCATATAGTTGTTCAAAATATTCTTTAAAATCTCTGTTGCATCAGCACATCTGTCCATTATTCACTCTGATAATGTCCTGTATTTGTGCTTTCTCACATTTTTCTTGATTGCTCATGAAAGAAATTCCAAATAAACTGATTTGTTTTGTTATATACTTATTTTATCTTTAAAATATCTAAATATTTCATTAATTTCTGCTCTCATATTGTTTTTCATTTTTTTCTTTGATTTTAATGCTTTACTTTTTTTCTAAATTCTCAAGCTAGAACCTTAATTTCCAACCTCCCTTATTTTCTAAAAGTATTTTAGCCTGTATAATGTTCTTTTTTTATTACCACTTTTCGATACATCCCACAACTTTTAAATGTGTTATTTTTATTATTAGTTTTGTTATTTTTATTAGACTTCTTAATAATTTAGAAGTTTGTTTATACATTTCTAAATATATTTTTAATTTCCTTGCACACATATATAGAATATATGTATTTATATATCTCTACATGGAGCCCTGGTGGTGCAGTGGTTAAGAGATTGGCTGCTAACCAAAAGGTTGGCAGTTTAAATTTACCAACCGCTCCTTGGAAACCCTGTGGAGAAGTTCTGCTCTGTCGTATAGGGTCACTATGTGTCAGAATCAACTTGACGGCAACGGGTTTGGGTTTTTTTGGTTTACTTATCCAGCTAAGGAGCCCTAGAGGTGCAGTGGCTGAGGGCTCAGCTGCTAATCAAAAGGTCGGTGGCTCAAACACACCAGCCTCTCTGTGGGAGAAAGATGTGACAGTCTGCTCTGTGAAGATTACAGCCTTGGAAGCCCTATGGGGCCCTCTACTCTGTCCTATAGGGTCACTGTAAGTCAGAATCTACTTGATGGCAATGGGTTTGGTTTTTGGTTTTTTATTTCTTCAGTGGTTCATAATTTTAAAATTTCTTCTTTTATATAAACTTCTTTTGAATTGATTCAGTTTGACTTTCTTATTCCTTATTCCATTTTTCTCCCTCTACTGATTTGGAAGTCATACATTCTATCTATCTTGCATTAGTGGGAAATTCTATATGCATATTTTCAATGATTGAATTCTAAAATTAATATCTTTACTTTTTTCTAAAAAAAAATCTAAAAATGTGTTAGCTCTGATTACTTATTTGTTGACTTAGACATGTTTTACAGTGTTTTAGCTTGCTTGTGTAACCTTAACTAAGTTTATTATTATTATTATTAATACTGTCATTGTTTATTTAAATTTATTAAGCTGCTAACCAAAAGGTCAGCAGTTCGAATCCACCAGCCACTCCTTGAAAACCCTGTGGGGGAGTTCTACTCTGTCCTATAGGGTCACTATGAGTTGGAATCGACTCGACGGTAACAGGTTGAGCTGTTGTATATGTTTATAAATTTGTTTGCTCACTGTTCATTTTTTAATTTCAGATCTTCCTTTTGGGATAATGTATTTCCTTGTTGAAGTACATTAAAAAAAAATCCTTGTCAAGAAGGTAAACTCTGAGTTTCTATCTGTGTGATGTGTGGGTATATGTGTATGCAAATGAATGTGTATGTATGTGTAAACGTCTCTAGATCACTGATTCTTTAACAGGGAATTCACATTCAACATTGTTACTACAAGTAGCTTTTAGTCAAATGTCTTTTTTTTTAACATAACTCTTTTTCTTCTTTTACACGCAGCGGATTTCCTTTTATTTACCCTCTCTAAGGTAAAGTATTCTAAAACTTGAGCCTCTGTGTCTTTTATCAGTTTCGAAAATTCTCAATCATTATCTCTTTGAATATTGCTTGTCAAGTTCTCTTTAGTTTCAACTTCTAAAAATTGGTATTGGCATTTATGTTAGATGTTATCATTGTTTCTTACAGGTCTCAGATTTCTTTCATTGATTCCATCTCTTTATCTCTCTCTTCTTTGTTCTGGATATTTTCCATAATTATGCCTTCCAGTTAATGAATTTTCCCTGTAAGTATTTCTTTTGCCATTTAGTATTTCTAGTCAGTGCATGGCTGTCTGTATATCACATATGTGTGCATATATGTATTATATATATGTGTGTGTATACACAAACATATGTGTATATATATTTATATATAATATTTTTTCCATTTTTAATTTTCCTGATTATTATTGATGGTCTCTTTTTCTTTATACTTTTTTTTATTGTGTTTTAAGTGAAAGTTTACAGCTCAAGTTAGTTTCTCATACAAAAGTTTATACACATATTTTTATGTGACCCTAGTTGCTCTGTCTGTAATGTGACAGCACATTCCTCCTTTCCACCCCAGATTTCCCGTGTCCATTCAACCAGTTCCTGTTCCTTTCTGCCTTCTCATCTCGCCTCTGGACAGGAGCTGCCCATTTAGTCTCATGTGTCTACTTGATCTAAGAAGCACATTCTTCACGAGAATCATTTTATGTCTTATACTCCAGTCTAATCTTTGTCTGAAGAGTTGGCTTCTGGAATGGTTTTAGGTCTGGGTTAACAGACAGTCTGGGGGCCATGTCTTCTGGGCTCCTCCAGCCTCAGTCAGACCATTAAGTCTGGTCTTTTTACTAGAATTTGAGTTCTGCACCCCACTTTTCTCCTAATCTGTCAGGGAATCTCTGTTGTGTTCCCTGTCAGGGTGGTCATTGGTGGTAGGCGGGTACCATCTAGTTCTTCTGGTCTCAGGCTGATAAAGTCTGGTTTATGCGGCCCTTTCTGTCTCTTGGGTTAATATTTTCCTGTGTCTTTGGTGTTCTTCATTCTCCTTTGCTCCAGGTGGTTGGGACCAATTGATACATCTTAGATGGCTGCTCGCTAGCTTTTCAGACCCCAGACGCCACTCACCAAAGTGGGATGCAGAACATTTTCTTAATAAACTTTGTTATGCCAGTTGACCTAGATGTCCCCTGAAACCATGGTCCCCAGACACTCGACCCTACTACTCTGTCCCTTGAAGTGTTTGGTTGTGTTCAGGATACTTCTTAGGCTTTTGGTTTAGTCCAGTTGTGCTGACTTCCCCTGTATTGTGTGTTGTCCTTCCCTTCACCTAAGATAATTCTTGTCTACTATCTAGCTAGTGAACACCCCTATCCCACCCTCCCCATAATCATCACCATCAAAGAATGTTTTCTTCTGTGTTTAAACCTTTTCTTGAGTTCTTATAATAGTGGTCTCATACAATTTTTGTCCTTTTGAGACTAATTTCACTCAGCATAATGTCTTCCAGAATCATTCTTGTTCTGAGATGTTTCGCGAATTCATCATTGTTCTTTATGTTGAGTAGTATTCCATTGTGTGAATATACCATAATTTGTTTATCCATTCATCAGTTGATGGGCACCTAGGTTGTTTCCTTTTTTTTGCTATTGTGAACAGTGTTGCAGTGAATATGGGTGTGCATATATCTATTCGTGTGACAGTTCTTAATTCTCTAGGATATATTCCAAGGAGTGGGATTGCCGGATCTTAGGGTACTTCTATTTCAACCTTTTTAAGGAAGTACCAAATCGATTTCCAAAGTGGTTGCACCATTTTACAACCCCGCCAGCAGTGTATAAGTGTTCCAGTCTCTCCACAACCTCTCCAACATTTATTATTTTGTGTTTTTCGGATTAATGCTAGCCTCATTGGGGTGAGATGGTATCTCATTGTAGTTTTGACTTGCATTTCTCTAACAGTTAATGATCGTGAGCATTTCCTCATGTATCTGTTAGCTGACTGAATGTCTTCTTTGGTGAAGTTCCTGTCCATATCCTTAGCCTATTTTTTAATTGGGTAATTTGTCTTTTTGTTGTTGAGGTTTTGCAGTATCTTTTAGATTTTAGAGATTAGATGCTGATCGGATTTGTTGTAACCAAAAATTTTTTCCCAGTCTATAGTTGTGTTTTGACTCTTTTGGTGAAGTCTTTTGATGAGCATAAGTGTTTGATTTTTAGAAGCTCCCAGTTATCTATTTTCTCTTCTGGTGTTTGTGTACTGTTAGTAATATTTTGTGATCTGTTTATGCTATGTATTAGGGCTCCTAGTGTTATCTCTATTTTTAATTCAATGATCTTTATCGTTTTAGATTTTATATTTAGGTCTTTGATCCATTTTGAGTTAGTTTTTGTGCATGGTGCGAGGTATGGGTCTTATTTCATTTTTTTGCAGATGGATATCCAGCTATGCCAGCAGCATTTGTTAAAGAGACTGTCTTTCTCGCATTTAATGGACTTTGGGACTTTGTCAAATATTAGCTGCTCCTAGGCGGATGAATTTATGCCTGGATTCTCA
>NW_004443950.1:9036303-9084672 GCF_000243295.1 Trichechus manatus latirostris | reverse complement strand
CAATGTTCATGAGGGATATTGGTCTGTAATTTTCTTTTTTTGTGGTGTCTTTACCTGGTTTTGGTATCAGGGTTATGCTGGCTTCATAGAATGAGTTTGAGTGTATTCCATTCTTTTCTATGCTCTGAAATACATTTAGTAGTAGTGGTGTTAACTCTTCTCTGAAAGTTCAGTAGAATTCTCCAGTGAAACCATCAGGGCCAGGGCATTTTTTTGTTGGGAGTTTTTAAATTACCTTTTCAATCATCTCCTTTTTTAAAAGGTTCATTTAGTTGGTCTACCTCTGTTTGTGTTAGTTTAGGTAGGTAGTGAGTTTCTAGAAATTTGTGCTTTTCCTCTAGGTTTTCAAATTTGTTAGTGTATAATTTTTCATAGTATTTTGTTATGATTCTTTTAATTTCAGTTAGATCTGTTGTAATATTTCCCATCTCATTTCATAATCCGGTTATTTGCTTCCTGTCCTGTTTTTCTTTTGTCAGTTTGGCCAATAGTTTATTGATTTTTTTGATGTTTTCTAAGAACTAGATTTTAGTCTTGTTAACTCTTTCAATTGTTTTTCTATTTCATTTAATTATGCTCTAATTTTTATTATTTCCTTTCTTCTGGTGCCCAAGGGCTTCTTTTGCTGCTCACTTTCTATTTGTTTGAGTTGTAGGGCTAATGTTTTGATTTTGGCCTTTTCTTCTTCTCGGATGTGTGCATTTATTGCTATAAATTGACCTCTGAGAATGCTTTTGCTGTGTCCCAAAGATTCTGGTAGGATGTGTTTTCATTCTCATTTGATTCTGTGAATTTCTTTATTCCATCCTTCATTTCTTCTGTAACCCAGTAGTTTTTGAGCAAGGTGTTGTTCAGTTTCCATGTGTTTGATTTCTTTTCCTTGCTTTTTCTGTTATTGATTTCTACTTTTATGGCTTTATGGTAAGAAAAGATACTTTGTAATATTTTGATGCTTTGGATTCTGTTAAGGCTTGCTTTATGGCCCAGTATGTGGTCTGTTCTGGAGAATGTTCCATGTGCGTTCTAAAAGAAGGTATACTTGGCTGTTGTTGGGTGGAGTGTTCTGTATATGTCTATGAGATCCAGTTGGATGATTGTGGCATTTAGATCTTCTGTGTCTTTGCTGAGCTTCTTTCTGGATGTTCTGTCCTTCACTGAAAGTGGTATGTTGAAGTCTCCTACTAGTGTTGTGGAGCTGTCTATCTCTCTTTTCAATGCTTTTA
The DNA here is from genome assembly GCF_000243295.1 of Trichechus manatus latirostris. Taxonomy (NCBI): domain Eukaryota; kingdom Metazoa; phylum Chordata; class Mammalia; order Sirenia; family Trichechidae; genus Trichechus; species Trichechus manatus. Next base: position 9,083,449 of record NW_004443950.1, on the reverse strand, counting down.
GAGTTTATGTGTTTTGGAGCCCTGTCATTGGGTGCCTAAATATTTATTTTAGCGATTGTCCTCATGGTGTATTGACCCTTTAATCATTATATAGTGTCCTTCCTTATCCTTTGTGGTAGATTTTACTCTAAAGTCTACTTTGTCAGAGATTAATATTGAGGGTCCTGGTCTTTTATGATTGTTGTTTGCTTGACATATTTTTTTCCATCCTTTGAGTTTTTGTTTGTGTGTTTAATTCTAAGGTGTGTCTCTTGTAGACAGCATATAGACAAGTTGTGATTTTATTAATCCATTCTGCCACTCTCTGTCTCTTTATTGGTGCATTTAGTCCATTTACATTCAGCAATAATTATTGATAGGTATGAGTTTAGTGCTGTCATTTTGGTGTATTTTATTTGTGTTGTTCACAGTTTCTTTGTTCCACTTAATTTTCTGTGCTAAGTCATTTTTCTTTATGTATTTTCTTTTCATCTTTTTCATTGTTGTTGATTTTGTATTTGCTGAGTCTTTATGTTTTTCTTGTTTTTTATTTTGATGTGTAGGATTGTTAGTATTGTTTGTGGTTATCTTAATATCTACCCCTTTTTTTCTAAGTTTAAACCGATCTTTTCCTCTCCATAGGAAAGATCTATGACTACATTATTTAGTCCCTCTTTTTTGTTTTATTGTTGTCATCTTTTACACGTTGACATCTCTGTTTCCCTATTTCCAGTGTTTTAGCTTTGATTTATTTCTGTGACTTCCCTATCTGGGTTGCTATCTGGTTGCTCTGTCCTATGTTCTACTCTTGGATTGTTATCTGATGTTATTGATTTTGTATCCGGAGGACTCCCTTTAGTATTTCTTGTGATTTTGGTTTGGTTTTTGCAAATTTCCTGAACTTCTGTTTATTTGGAAGCGCCCTAATTTCGCCATCATATTTGAGAGACAGTTTTGCTGGATATGTAATTCTTGGCTGGCAACTTTTTTCCTTTAAGGCTTTTTATATGTCATCCCATTGCCTTCTTGCCTGCATGATTTCTGCTGAGTAGTCCAAGCTTAGTCTTATTGACTCTCCTTTGTAGATGACTTTTCATTTATCCCTAGCCACTCTTAAAATTCTCTCTTTATCTTTGGTTTTGACAAGCTTGATTATAATATGTCTTTGTGATTTTCATTTGGGATCTACCTTGTGTGGGGTTCGACGAGCTTCTTGGATAGTTATCTTCTCCTTTTCACAATATCAGGGAAGTTTTCTGCCAACAAATCTTCAACAATTCTCTCTGTATTTTCTGTTATCCACCCTGTTCTGGTACTCCAATCACTCGTATACTATTTCTCTTGATAGAGTCCCATATAATTCTTTGGGTTTCTTCATTTTTTAAAATTCTTTCATCTGATTTTTCCTCAAATAAGTTGGTGTCAACTGCTTTATCTTCACTCTCACTAATTCTGACTTTCTTTGCCTCAATTCTGCTCCTATGACTTTCTATTGAGTTGTCTAATTTTGAAATTTTATTGTTAATATTTTGGATTTCAGTTTGCTGTCTCTCCATGGATTCTTGTAGTCTGTTAAGTTTGTCATTATGCTCTTGCATAACCTTCTTAAGTTCCTCTATTTCTTTGTCTGTGTGTTCCTTGGATTGTTCTGCATTTTGCGTGATCTCCTTCCTGATATCTTGAAGAGTTCTGTGTATTAATCTTTTGAATTTTACCTATGATAATTCCAAGAAGTTCTCTTTGTCAATAAGGTTTCTTGATTCTTTGTTTGGGGCACTTGCTGAAGACATCATAGTCTGCCTCTTTATGTGATTTGATATTGACTGTTGTCTCTGAGCCATCCATAAGTTATTATATTTTATGTTTACTTACTGTGTCCTAGCTTCTTGTTTTATTTTGTTTTGATACGCCCAAATAGGCTGCTTGTGTGAGCTAGTTTGTTTACTGGTGCCTTTGAAGTGCTCATGTTCTGTCACCAGGTAGTTGGAGCTGTTACTAGGTATTTGAGCCCAGGAGTCCCTTTTTTTTTCTTGTATGGATTCAGCTCAGGTGTCCAGGTAGTTGGCCACCAAATGTGTGGTGCAGGCTCTCACCTACAGTCCTAGATGGGCAGGGGTGATTGGAGTAGGCTCAGGTATCTGGCTGCAGTAGAGGGTCATGCACTGAGTAAGGCAGGGGGCTGACAGTTGCCCCTGAGTGTCTGGGAGGAAAGCACGTCCCTGTTCCCTAGAGCGTGTAGGTGGGTGGGTTTTGCAGCCTGACTATGGGCACCCAGTGCTGTTGGCTGTAAGTACTGGAAGGCATCCCTTATTCTTGGACCCCTGTCATGGGTGCCTAGGTGGTGTGGGTGGAGCCACCAGTCCTCAGGCCCCTGATGTGGGTAGGTGAGGACCTGCTTAATGGGCAGAGCAGTGTCAAATGTCATGAACCTACCACTCCACCATATAGCTGATACAGTCGAAGTTAGGCTTCAGGTATATACCCTGTTGTACTGTGCTAATGTGGGCCTACATTACTGAAATGGGCCCACATAGGTCTATGCAGTGGTGAAAGGCATTCAAAGTCTGTGGACCTCTTATGCCTGTGCCTAGGTAAAGGGGCCATACCTGCCCTGGGTTCCTGGATTAGGGTAGCTGGCAGATTATTTTTTCCTGTTTGTTAATTTGTTCCCTCTTCAAAACTGAGAGAATGGCTCAGGGAGCGAAATGGGTCCTACTTCTGGACCAGTGGACATGGCAATCGCTGAAGCTGGCCAAGGACCTGGTGCAGAGTAGGGAGGGATCAGGTAAATGAGAAAGAGGTTCTTCCTAAAGGGATATTTTTTGATCTGTGTGGTAGGTTAGAAGCACGTACTTATATTTCACTGATTGAGCACCGCTTTTTGCTGGTTCTAGAGGCTTAAGGAGACTCTCCGCCTCTCGGTTTCTCCCAGTGTGGAAAACGTGTCCTGAGTGCCGCTGCTTGCCTCACCACCTATGCCAGCTGATCCAGACTGCAGGGTGCTGGTTCCTGCTGGGTCAGGTCTGGCAACTCCTCACTGCTTCCGAACTGTCTCTCCCTCCCACTGCTGCTCAGTCTGATTTCTCAACTTTGCCTTTGATGTGCAAGGCTCCTAGATCATCATATATAATCGAGTCACTTTTTTTTGGGGGGTCTTTGTTGTAAGAGGGACCACAGGAGGTGTCTGACTACTCTGCCATCTTGGCCCCACCTCTCTTACTTTATACTTTTCTTACTTCATATTTTAAATTTCCAATGTTAGTTCCTTAAATATATTCTGCATATAACGGTCATTTCTGGACTGTTGCTCATGGACCTTTGTATCTACGTTGTTTTATTATTTAATTAATATTTCAAAATCCTTGGAACTTCATCTGTAGGTGTTAAGGCCTAGATTATTGGTATATACTTCCTAAGATTATTTCATTTCTTCCAGATATCTGGAAGCATTATCAACCTAAATTATTTAAATTATTGGCTTGCATTTGGGCCCCAGTGGAAATTAGGGCAACTGAATAATTACATATTTTCAAGAAGACTCCTTTTCTCCTAAGATTGGAACTAGGGCTAGGAAGGTTTTCCCATCAGTTCACTTTGTGTGGAAGATATTTTTTTTCCTAGTTTACAGTTTCATTGAAGTTTGGCATGTTGGTGGACATAGCATTATATGGGAGATTTATGATCTTCTCCCTGTGTTATGGGATTCGGGGCCTTGCCTCTTGTGCCCTTGATGTGTTATTAGAACCTTGACTTACTGCTCTGGATTCTGCTCTAGTTTTATATTTGGACTCTGGGGATTTATCTTTATTTCAGCCAAGAGTTTTAGAAATATATTATTTAGTACCTTTAGCTGTTGTATGTTGCGTTGTTGTGTGCTGTTGAGTCATTATAGTAGGAAGTTTTCTCAGTGTATCTAACATGCTGTATTGCCTGAAACACAAGTCCCCAAATAATTTTTAATGTTTATTTTCCACATCTAAAGTATTTGTATAATAGACTAGCTTAATTATCCTTTGGCCATTACCAAACTGACTGAGAGGTCAAAAAGGAACAACTTTATCCTTTTACCAAAAATTTCCTTCCTTTTCTACATTACCCACCTGCTGCCGTTGAGTTAATTCTGACTCATAGTGACCCTACAGGACAGAGTAGAACTTCTCCATAGGGATTTCCAAAACTGTAAATCTTTGTGGAAGTAGACTGCCACACCTTTCTCCTGAGGAGCGGCTGGTGGGTTCAAACTGCTGACCTTTCTGTTAGCGGCCAAGAGCCCTAACCACTACACCACCAGGGCTCCTGTTTTCTACATTATGAGTCTTTTATTTATACCTTTCCTCCTGATCTGAATTTATACATGAACCTTGATGAATAAATATTGATCCAGTGGAGATGAGGGTGAATGCGTGTAACTCAGTTTTTCTGTGCATGTGGAGGCCGTGCACATGAAGAACTTAGATTGCATTTGATGTTTCCTGAACCATCTCTTGTCCTCATCATCTTTCCTGCCTGGTGCTGGGAAGTGCTTCTCAGACAACTCGTCAATCGTGAAAGTGTACTACCGGAAATTGTCAAAGAAATTCAAGTTAGTCATGCAGAAGTGGTATTGTATTTTGCTTCCATGACCCTCTATTTTCTGTTCTCTTATTTTACAGTGATAACTTTTACATTTTTCTTTTTCTGGCTCTTTTATATAGATCATTCCCCTCTTAAGAATTTCTCTCTTGAGAAGGAAACCGACCCTAGTTTTGCACTCAGGCTACCATCATCACTTAAACACAATTTGATAATGTGTTGCTTTCATCTCTAAACTAATAACTCTAATTGTACTCTCACTGATCCTCCCTTAGGCAATACCCTCCACACTAGCCTTAATAATTGCCACACAGCATAAACTTCTAACTTAAAGATACTGGGGAGGCTGGCACTGTATTTTTCAGTGTTGATTAGGCCTGTTGCTTTGTGGTATATTTTTCAGAGCAACCATAGAGAAACATCCATAACAGCTTTCCAATTGAATCAGTGTGTGTATACTGCTGATATTCTAGAAGCCCTTTCACCCACCTTATTAATTTATACTTAGAGAGTAGGCAATTTTCAGATTTTATTTTGAGTTGATAAACTGTAATGATCTAAACATGTGAAGATACATATTTAATGCACTTTAATGCCTTTATGGTTTCACTGTTAAAATGTAGAGCCCTAAATAATTCTTTGCAGGCATGCTTACACTGTCACGGCTACAGTCCCAACAGAGCTATGACTATGTTCTAGCCAGTGGAATATGTTCCACCACTCCAAGTTGTTGAAATATTTCTCTCTCTGCAAATTTTACTGAGTACTAGGATTCCATTGGCCAAAGAGTTTAATGCGCTATCGTGCATCGTGAATCCAAAGACAGACACAGGTCTTGCATTTTGCTTCTCACAGAGGATTTAAGGCTAGTGTTTTATGGAAAATTATGTGGGAACTGCTGGTGTAATTATTGCAGATCTTGCATGTCTGCGCTTGTTATTATTGATGTGGAGTTTCTTCTTCAGCCTGGAAATCGACAATTACTTGTACAAAATCTATGCCATATATACTGTTATTTACATTTTATATTTGAAGACTATAAATAGATAAACCACTTTGGGTAATAAATGGCTAATATTTATTGAGAAATTTTCAGTGAAAAGTTGTATCCTAGCATATTTCTTAAGGGAGCCCTGATGGTGCAACGGTTAAGCGCTCAGCTGCTAACTAAAAAGTTGGAGGTTTGAACCCACCCAGTGTCTCTGCGGAGAAAGATCTAGCGATCTGCTACCATAAATGTTACAGTCTAGAAAATCCTGTGGGGCAGTTCTACTCTGTCCTATTGGGTCACTAGCAATCAAAATGGACTCGAAGGCATTTAACAACAGCAGCATATTTATTGCCTTATCTCTTTTGATATGACAGTGTTTTGATGTATTTTATTTTCTCTTCTTTATTCTTGAGGAAGCTGAGTCTTAGAGGCCTGTTCCTAAGGTCATTCAACCAGTGAGTGCTGGAACTTATATTGGAACTCTGACCTTTCTGAACTAGAAATGAACAGAGGCATTGAGGTCCTGGTTTAGGAGAAAAACTTGAACAAGTGCAATATGAACCAGTCATCTAGAAACTTGAGATCTAGTTGAGCCTTTTATGCTGACAATGACTATAACTTAGAGTAAATATCCAGGAAAGGTCTTTTCCCTATTATTAGTTTTGTTTCAGAGAATACTGCTCTAGAATTACAGAATTCCTAATACTAAATCTAGGAGGCCCTCCTAAAAACCAGACAGATCAAGCTGCACATTTTACCAGTGGTAAAACTCTAGTTTAGAGAAAAGAGATAATTTATTCCAAATACCAGGCTTTAAAAAATTTTTTTTTTATTTCACAATTATTGGTCACTTTGTCCGCAACAGAAGGTAAGTTGCTTAAAGATGGTCATTATGTCTCTCTGGGCAGAGCGCAGAGTGGAGGCCCAACAAAATCTTTCTGTAATGTATTAAGTAGGAGTCCCTGGGTGGTGCAAATGGTTGAGCACTGGACCGCTAACCAAAAGGCTTGTGGTTCAAACTCACCTAAAGACACCTCAGAAGAAAGGCCTGGTAGTCTGCTTATTGATAGCTCACAGCCTTGAAAACCCTATAAATTACAATCCACTCTGCAACACATGTGGTCTCCCTGAGCCAGAATTGACTCAACAGCAAGTAACAATAACAAATATATTAAGTCAATAGAAACCACCTTCATAACAACTTGACCCACCCCATGCATGCTATTTAAATAACATACCAATTTAACTGTTACCTAACAGTGAGATAATTTATGTGCAAATGCTTTAAATATGTATGTAGCTTTGCATTTCCTTTGCAGTATAAACCTCAAGACCATGTTCTTGTGTGTGTGTGTGTGTGTGTGTGTGTGTGTGTATTATCATTAGCATTAGTCATTCTATTACCACATTTAATCAGCCCAGCAACTAACTCTGTAGGGTATTACTGCTATTATCCCCATTTGATAGCTCAGAAAACCAAGGTACAGGCTGATTAATAAGTTTGTCTAAGATCACAGAGCAACAGAGTAACAGAGCTGAAGTTTAGCTGAGGCATTTGCTTTCAGGGTTGGCTGCTTAGATCCATGCATCACTGGTATTAAGAACAGCTGTCCTGTTCATTGATATTCAGTATACATTGGAAACAGGTTCACTTCGTCTCATTTGTGCAATCTAATGTATGCAGGGGGGAAGATAAGAAGACTGAGTTTTTTTTAAAATTGAACTTTAGTTGAAGGTTTACAGAACAAACGAGTTTCTTATTAAACAGTTAGTACATATATTGTTTTATGGCATTAGTTAACAACCCCATGACATGCCAGTACTCTCCTTTCTCGACCTATGTTCTTGATGAACAAAATGGTCACTTTGACTTTTATCTTCTTGTTAAAAATACTAATAAGAAATGTTAGCTAATATAATTATTATTATTATTACTGAGCTCTTACAAGGTCCTTAGCATTTCCTTAAGTGTTTATACAATTACAATCTCAATTAATCCTCAAATCAACCCTATTCAGTAGTTGATATTATTCTACCAATTTTACAGATAAGGAAACCAAAGCTTAGAAAAATTAGGTAACTTACCCAAGTAAGTGGGAACATTGGTGGTTCAATGGTAGAATTCTCACCTTCTATCCTGGAGACCCCAGTTCAATTCCCAGCCAATACACTTCATATGTAGCCAACACCCATTTGTTAGTGGTAGACTGTGTGTCGCTATGATGCTGAACAGGTTTCAGTGGAGCTTCCAAACTAAGACAGATTAGGAAGAAAGACCTGGCAATCTACTTCTGAAAATCAGCCAATGAAAAGCCTATGGATCACAATGGTCGAATCTGCAGCCTATCATGGGGATGGTGCAGGACTGGTCGGTGTTCCATTCCATCATGTGTGGTTGTGAATGGGGTCGCCAAGGAGTTGGGGCTGACTCCTCTGGAGCTAACAACAACCCAAGCAAGTGAGTAACAGTACTCGGATTTTGAAGTCTTCCCTCTGAATTATCCTTTCTTTATCTTGGTCTGTTGGTCATTTACTTAATAACATTTATCACAAGATGCAATTATCTACTTTTTCTTTCCTTTCTCTTCTACCAAAATGCAAGCTTCATGCAGGTAAGGTCTACTTCTGAGTTTTCTCTGTTGCGTTTCCCACAGGTAGTATAGTGCCTGCCACACAGAGGACACTTCTCATGTCAACAGTATTTGTTTAAAGACTGAATATCTGATTCCAAAGTCACATCTGGGTACTATACAGTACAGCTGTATGAGAAAAAGTTTCCACTAAACAGACATAGACCATTTTAAGGGGAAAATCCAGATTTTAATGTAACCAATGATTTACTTTGCTATAATTGGAAATGAGGTAATTTCATAAGAATTTTATGTTACAATTTAGTATCCTGAATTATTGAGTCTGAAGAACGCAGTGTCGAAATGTGACTTAATTACTGCCATCACGTATTTGAGGGAAATGATAATAAGGGGGGTGACCAGATGTTACCCATCTGTACTAAGTACAGAACAGAAGGAGAAGGGCTTATATCAAAACCACAAAAATTAGGTTAGTCTCAGAAAGGGCTGGAAGATATGGGAGTAAGTTTTGAGATGTTATCAAGAATCAGTTTTTCCACATAATTATTTTCTGCTTCTTCTCTTTGCATTGCCAGGTGGTATCCCCAACAGTCTGACTATATGCCCTTTCTGCTTCCCAACAGTCCTGGTATCACTAGAAATATAAAATTTCCAACTTACCAAGAGCAAGGCTTTCAGGCCCATGGCCATCACTGAGAATGGCACCACTCAAATAATTAATTTTGTATGCTTTCATGCCAGCCAGTGAGATGAGAGATAATTGGTTCTATCAACGAGGCAATTTGCAGTTTGTGACAAAGTAAGGCACTTGCTTCAATATCATTTAGACCATATAACTATGTTGGATTTAATTTTCTTAATGCATTTGCACTTCTCATGTTTGATAATATCACTAAGAAATAGATGTAATCTTCCAAAATGCTGATCAACTCTGAAATGGACAATTAGTTGAATCAAATATCTAAATCTGTAATTGATTACATAAGGAAGAAGTTTAATCTTCTCTGGAATTCTCATAGATATTAAAATGAAAAAAAAACAACATTGGGTGGGTTTGCTTTTTGCTCTTATAGGGCCACATTCTTTGTTTCATTTCATTTTGTTTTGTTTTGAGTAGAGCTAATCAACTATGACATGGCATAAACTTCTTGTTGGCCCATTTCTACCCAACATAGCTTATCATGCACCATAAGTTTAACTGAATAAATGTTTTGAGTGCCCACTATATTTCAGGCTACTTCAGGTGGTGGTGATGTTGACCAGTAATGAAGGCAAAGTACAAGCAAGGTTTAAAGGGGACATTAAGTCTCACCTATGGTTACTCACAGATGCCAAGCTTCACAAGACCTCACAGGAAGTATAAAATATTTATAATATGTTTAATAGGTGGAAGAAATATGTGCCTTCTGCACATTACATTAAGGAGGCCCTCTGGTAGAGTGTTTAAGAACTCAACTCTGAAGCTGGGTCAAATACCTTCTTTCCCATTTACTTGCCCATGACTGGGAACAAGTTACTTAACCTCTCTAATGCACAATTCCCTCATCTTCTGAATGGGATAATAATAGTATCAAGTTTATGGAGTTATGGTGAGGATTAAATGTGTATGTATAACACACACACACTTAAAACAGAGGGTAGCAAACTGTGGCCCTTGGGTCAAATCTGGCCTGCTACCTGTTTTATGTAGCCCTCAAACTAAGAATGGTTTGCGTATTTTTAAGTGGTTGAAAAAAATTTAAAAGAAGAATAATAGTTTGTGACATGTGAAAATTAAGAGAAATTCAAATGTCAGTGTCCATAAGTAACATTTTATTGGAACACAACCTTGCCCATTCTTTTACATATCATCTGTCACTGCTTTCTCTTTACAATGGAAGGAAGAGCTGAGTAATTACAATTGACTATCTGGCCTGCAAAGCCTAAGATATTTATCATCTGACTCTACAAAAAAGTTTGCTGACCTCTAGTAAATGCAACAAATTGTTACCTGTTATTATTCAGCAGTTTTCTAAATTAGAACAATAATTTGGCTTGAACTCTATTTTAGAAGCTTAATTTAATGCATTTAAGGGTAGTCACGTGATGTCTTATCTTACAGTTTCATTAAGAATGAATATATCTCAACCTTTTTGTTGAGGTAGGTCGGCCTTTAAAGCTTTGTAGGCCAGAATAACTTTGGCAACTGTTCTAACTGGTGTGAATGGCATATCATAGACCACAGCTGTAGATGCTAACCAAAGCTCATGGGTTTTACCTGCCACACTTTCCCTCCTCCACCCAGAGGAGGTTAATTATCTTTGAGAATACCTAAGCACTGTGAACAAAAAGGAGTTAGAATTATATTCCTGTGGCAGACCAAATTATCACCTCTGTAGGAATCTAACTCAAACCAACTGGTGGATGCTAGGACCACGTTCACCTTATCTCTGTTGCAGTAACCCCTCTCTGATGTCTTTCTAATTGGAGGCTTATTTTGGTTCCATGATCACTCAACATATTTGAAGAAGTATATTAGATCTACCATTACTTCAATCCCTGCTATGAAGTATTTCTTTAGCGAGGTGACTCATTCGTTCTGCTATTAATTATTCATGTGTAGGCTTCTTATATAAATTGCTTCACTTACAGTTTTTGGGCTCCCAATTCTGAAGCTCTCTTTTGAAAATTAATAACACCTATCTTCTGAGGGAAACTCTCAGTAAAGCAAGCTGCGATGGCTTTTGTTATACTTGGCATTATTTATTTATGATTATTTATTGAATAATTCAACATGTTATATGATAATTTTAAAATTCCCTACCTTGTTACTGAAAAGTGAGGGCTTTTTGGGCCATCATTTGATTCATGGCAAATGAAGTCATTATCAGGGAGAGCATACAATATGTAAGAAGGTGACATTCAGTTTCCAGGTCTTCATTAAGTGAAATAAAGATGATTCGAATACATTCCATTGCCAATAAGGAGAACAGGAAGCTTATTTCTATAAAAGCTGTACAGTAGGTAAAAGAGAGTTAACAGTATAATGTTCAAGCAAGTCTTGGGGAAAAAAGGACACTTTCTTGGGTGATACAGTGCACTGAAATAATGAAGTAAGATATCTTCTTCCTTCTATAGTTAATTAAATGATATAAACTGTTCCCAGAAAATGGCCACTAAAATATTTCTAAATGATATATAGTTTCAAAATCTTGTAGTTACATTTGAACCAATGACCAGTTTTAATACTCTGTTGTCAGGTTGTACATTGATTCACACCAGGGTGAGGCTGGGTTAGAAAAGCTGAATATGAATTAACGTATTTTACGAATTCCACCACCCACCTGTCAGCTTGTCATACTGTGATGGCTTGTGTGTTGCTATGATGCTGGAAGCTATGCCACCAACATTTCAAATAAAGCGGGGTCACCCATTGTGGACAGGTTTCAGTTGAGCTGCCAGACTAAGACAGACTAGGAAGAAAGTGCTGGTGGTCTATTTCTGAAAATTAGACAATGAAAACCCTATGTATCGCAATAGTATATTGCTTGATGTAATATTAGAAGATGAGATTACCCCCACTCCCCCAAGCTGTGAGCACTCAAAATATGACTAGAGAAGAGCTGTCTTCTCAAAGTAGAATCAACTTTAATGACTCTGGAGTAAAGCCTTCAGAACCTTCATTTGCTGATGTGGCACGACTCAGAATGAGAAGTAACAGCAGCCAACTTCCATTAATACTCAAACATATCATTGACCCTGGAGATGATGCAGGACTGGGCAACATTTCACTATGTCGGGAATGACATCAGAGCTGATGCAATAACAACTAACAACGACAAGCATAACATCACGTGGATGAAAGTCTTGGTGTAGACAACTAAACCCCGCCCCCCCCCCGAAAAAACCTAAGCCAAAAAATTCTGACTCATAGTGACCCTATAGGACAGAGTAGAACTGCCGCATATGGTTTTCAAGGAGCAGCTGGTGGATTCGAACTGCTGACCTTTTGGTTAACAGCTGAGCTCTTAACCACTGTGCCACCAGGGCTCCTTAGGCAACTAAATGCCCTCTACTTATCAAAATTGTTCATTCAAAGAGGGCTAAAATTCAGTAACACACACATACATTGTCAATAAGAGCCAATTTTCTAGTTGTTGTCATCTACATTAATCAAAAATTTATATATGATTTAATTTAACAGGAAATTAGGCAAAGAAGATCTTAACTGGTTGTGTTCTTTAGCACAACAATACTGCTTATGAAGAGAGAGTTAAATGAAAGGATATTTATTGTGGTATTATTAAAAAGAGATAAACTGGGGCACGTAAACTTCTCAATACCCAACAAGAGGGAATTAGTTAAATAAATAATAAACCAGAACCCCCACAGGGTTTTCAATGGCTTATTTTTTGGAAGTAGATCACCAGACCTTTTTTCTGAGGTGCTTTTGGATGGACATGAACCTCCAACCATTTTGTTAGCAACTGAGTCCACTAACTGCTCCTACCACCCAGGGACTCCAAAATAATAGCCCATCCATAAGCCAGTATTCAAGGCTAGTAAAAATAATATTGTAGTTGAATGGCCTGTGACTGGAAAATGCTGAGAAGTTATTAGGTTAAAGAATAACAACTTACATATTAGTATTTATGTATATGTAAATATATGTATACCTTTATTTATGTATACATCTGTCATTTTGTTGTACTGTGGGGTGTGTGTTTTGCTGTGATACTGAAAGCTACGCCACCAGTATTCAAATACCAGCAGGGTCACCCATGGTGGACAGGTTTCAGCTGAGCTTCCAGACTAAGATAGACTAGGAAGAAGGACCTGGCAGTCTACTTCTGAAAAAGATTAGCCACTGAAGCCCTTATGAATAGCAGCAGAACATTGTCTGATATAGTGCCGGAAGATGAGCCGCTCAAGTTGGGAGGCACTCAAAAGATTACTGGGAAAGAGCTGCCTCCTCAAATTGAGTAAACCTTAATGACGTGTTTGCAGTCAAACTTTCAGCAACTACATTTACTGATGTGGCACAACTCAAAATAAGAAGAGCGAGCTGCAAACATCCATTAATGGAATGTACGAAGTATGAATCTAGAAAAATTGGAAACTGTCAAAAATGAAATAGAATTCATAAACATTGATATCCTGGGTACTAGTGAGCTGAAGTGGACTGGTATTGGCCATTTTGAATTGGACAATCATATGGTCTCCTATGCTGCGAATGGCAACTTAAAGAGGAATGACGTTGCATTCATCGTCAAAAAGAACATTTCAATATCTATCCTGAAGTACAACGCTGTCAGTGATAGGATAATATCCATACACCTGCACGGAAGACCGGTTAATATGACTATTATTCAAATTTATGCACCAACAACTAAGGCCGAAGTTGAAGAGATTGAAGATTTTTACCAACTTCTGCAGTCTGAAATTGATCGAACATGCAATCAGGATGCATTGATAGTTACTGGTGATTGGAATGCAAAAGTTGGAAACAAAGAAGAAGGATCAGTAGTTGGAAAATATGGCCTTGGTGATACAAACGATGCCGGAGACGGCATGATAGAATTTTGCAAGACGAACGACTTCTTCATTGCAAATACCTTTTTTTACCAACATAACCAGTGACTATATACATGGACCTCACCATGTGGAATATACAGGAATCAAATCGACGACATCTGTGGAAAGAGACAATGGAAAAGCTCAACATCACCAGTCAGAACAAGGCCAGGGGCTGACTGCAGAGTAGACGCTCAATTGCTCCTATGCAAGTTCAAGTTGAAGCTGAAAAAAATTGTAACAAGTCTACGAGAGCCAGTGTATGACCTTGAGTATATCCCACCTGAATTTAGAGACCATCTCAAGAGTAGATTTGATGTGTTGAACCATAATGACTGAAGACCAGAAGAGTTGTGGAATGACATCAAGGACATCATACATGAAGAAAGAAAGAGGTCATTAAAAAGACAGGAAAGAAAAGACCAAAATGGATGTCAGAAGAGACTCTGAAACTCTTCTACACCGAGTAGCTAAAGCAAATGGAAGAAAGGATGAAGTAAAAGAGCTGAACAGAAGATTTCAAAGGACAGCTTGAGAGGACAAAGTAAACTATTATAATGACATGTGCAAAGACTTGGAGTTAAAAAACCAGAAGGGAAGAACATGCAGGCATTTTTCAAGCCGAAAGAACTGAAGAAAAAATTCAAGCCTTGGGTTGCAATATTGAAGGATTCTATGGGGAAAATATTAAACGACACAGGAAGCATCAAAAGAAGATGGAAAGTATACATAGAGTCACTATCCCAAAAAGAATTGGACGACGTTCAACTATTTCAGGAGGTAGCATATGATCAGGATCCGATGGTACTGAAGGAAGAGGTCCAAGCTACACTGAAGGCATTGGCGAAAAACAAGGCTCCAGGAATTGAAGGAATACCAACTGAGATGTTTCAACAAACAGATGCAGAGCTGGAAGTGCTCGGTCGTCTATGCCAAGAAATCTGGCAGACAACCACCTAGCCAACTGACTGGAAGAGATCCATATTTTTGCCTATTCCAAAAAAAGGTGATAGAACTGAATGCAGAAATAATTGAACAATACCATTAATATCACATGTAAGTAAAATTTTGCTGAAGATCATTCAAAAGCTACTGCAGCAGTGCATTGATAGGGAACTGCCAGAAATTCAAGCCAAATTCAGAAGAACGTAAAATCAGGGATATCATTGCTTATGTCAGATGGATCCTGGCTGAAAGCAGACAATACCAGAAAGACGTTTACCTGTGTTTTATTGACTATGTAAAGGCATTTGACTGTGTGGATCATAACAAATTATGGATAACATTGTGAAGAATGGGAATTCCAGAACACTTAATTGTGCTTATGAGAAACTTGTACATAGATCAAGAGACAGTTGGTCGAACAGAACAAGGGGATACTGCATGGTTTAAAGTCAGGAAAGGTGTGTGTCAGCGTTGTATCCTTTCACCATACCTATTCAGTTCATATGCTGAGCAAATAATCTGAGAAACTAGACTATATGAAGAAGAATGGGGAGCATCAGGATTGGAGGAAGACTCATTAACAACCTGCATTATGTGATGACAGAATCTTGCTTGCTGAAAGTGAAGAGGACTTGAAGCACTTACTGACTTGAAGCACTTACCACAGCCTTCAGTATGGATTATACCTTAACATAAAGAAAACCAAAATCCTCACAACTGGACCAATAAGCAACATCATGATAAACGGAGAAAAGATTGAAGTTATCGAGGATTTCATTTTACTTGGATCCACTAACAACACCCATGGAAGTAGCAGTCAGGAAATCAAAGGATGCATCACATTGGGCAAATATGCTGCAAAAGACCTCTTTAAAGTGTTAAAAAGCAAAGATGTCACCTTGAGGACTGAGATGCACCTGACCCAAGCCATGGCATTTTTAATTTCCTCATATTCATGTAAAAGCTGGACAATGAATAAGAAAGGCCGAAGACGAATTCACTCCCTTGAGTTATGGTGTTGGCGAAGAATATTTAATATACCATGGACTACCAAAAGAATGTACAAATCTGTCTTGGAAGAAGTACAGCCAAGAATTCTCCTTAGGAGTAAGGATGGCGAAACTATGTCTCACATACTTTGGACATGTTATCAGGAGGGATCAGTACCTGGAGAAGGACATCATGCTTGGTAAAGTACAGGGTCAGTGAAAAAGAGGAAGACACTCAACGGGATGGATTGACACAGAGGCTGCAACAATGGGCTCAAGTATAACAACAATTGTGAGTATGGTGCAGGACCGGGCAGTGTTTGATCCTGTTGTACATAGGGTTGCTATGAGCCAAAACCAACTCGATGGTACATAACATCGACAACAATGCGTGTGTGTAGCACAAACATTGTATATGTGTATATATATATTTATTTTTATGCATACATAGCTACATTTATATACATATATATGCTATAAGACTATGCGTATGTGTGTAATGTATATACCTATACATATGTATATGTTCTCTAGATGAGTTCAAACAGCCAACTTTTAAGTTAGTGGTTGAGCATTTAACCTTTTGCACCACCCAGGGACTAATTAGAGACCAGGTAGAGGCCAGGAATCTTGCAGGTAGAGTCCAGGGATGCTGGTAAGCATCCTACAGTGTGTAGGACAGCCCCTCACAACAACGAATTATCTGCTCCAAAAAATCAGTAGTGTCATTGTCGAGAAACCCTGATCTAAAATGATGGGAGAGCATGGAGGTCTGAGAACCAACGTGGCAGCCTTATAGCTGAGCAACTGCCTTCTGGGTGGTGATGTCTTTTAAGTATTCCATGCATTGAATGTATAAGTCAATAATCCCTCTGTGTTTGATACCTAGATAAAGCTTAGTTAAAGTTAGTTGAATAAATAAATCATAAAATGGTTAATGTTAATATGAGGCAGATGGTGCCCGACCTTCACTCTACTTTCCCACCCTTTATTCATTGACCTAGAATAATCAGTGTTCCCCAGGTTTGATTCTGTCTCTGGTTACTAGCTGCATGATCTACAATTGTTACTGCAGCTGTAAAGTGGTGATAACGATAGATTCCCTTATGATTGTTGTGAGAATTAAATGAGAATGTTCAATACATAGAAAGTGTCCAGCACAGTCTCTGAATAAATGACAGCTATTAATCAGAGAAGATCACATCATGCTCCAAATGATATGTCAGAGAGCTTCTGTGGCCCCATAAATTACAGAATTATTATATCTTACATGGAGACAGAAAGGGAAATGATGACCTCTTTTGATGGAGAGCTGTGTTGTGAATTACTTTTTTAAACCTTCAGATAGATGAGTTATGTGTGAAAAGCCCTGGAACGCTAAGTGTTTTTACAAGATTTGTTACTGGCAAGAAATGGGCAAGCATAAATGAGATCAGTCCAAAAAGATTACCCTGCAAACTTGCTGATATGCTGTCTGCTAAAGTAGTGACAGATCATAAAACTACTGAGAGAATAAGACAGAGGTATAGCGCTCTAGAAATATAAAAGTCACTGTCCCGGGATTTTTACGAACTCAACTTTCGTCAGGATTTATACTGCTATGCTGCTATGCTTAGCATCATGGTCCTTTTTATGTGTGGTACACAGGAAGCTGACCTGACTTAGGATGAAGGTAAGAGTTATTGGCGGTGACCATGGCATTGTTAGTGGGCCAGTATGACGTAGTTGTTATGTGTAGGAGGGTTGGAGTAAGCTGTAATGTCCCAGCTCTGCTCTATTTCGGCAGTGAGATCTTGAGTAAGTTCAGCTTCTCAGATAAATTTTCTCTCTTCTGTACAATGGGATATTGTTGCTACCTGCTTCCTCGGTTGAGTTGATTAGATTGGATAATGCATGAGAAGCACTTTGTACAGTGCCTGGGAATACAATCTTATCATCATTATTGTTTTTACTCTCATCTCTTGAAATATTTCTATTGGTAAAATAATTTCTATCGCTTAAATTTCAGCTTTGTTTAAAGGAAGAACTCTTAAAGTGGGTCTGTATGTTTTCAACTTTAAATATGATTAAGCCTCAATATTAATACACAACTATTTTTATATGAGTTGTTCAATTATGTGGATTTTCTCGTTACTGAATTGAAAGAACAGAGGATCTATCTGTGTGTTTGTGGGAGGTTCTGTTTGATAATTATTGAATGTGATAATTAATATCTATAGAATCTACCCAGGAGTCCTTGGATTATGCAACTGGCTAGGTGCTGGACTACTAAGTGAAAGGTTAGTGGTTTGAACCCACCGAGAGACACCTTGGAAGACAGGTCTGGCTCTCTGCTTCTGAGAGGTCACAGCCTTGAAAACCTTATGGGGCAGTTCTACTCTGCATACATAGAGTTGCTGTAAGTCAGAATTGACTTGATGGCAACTAACAATAGCAACTGAATCTTCTCAGTTTACATAATCTGTTTTTCATTTTCTTATATGTCATTATCTGCTTTTTTCCCACCCCATTTATATGATCGATTCATCAAACATTATTTACCATTGCATTTGGCTTTGGAAGGACATCTAAAATGCCTCAAACTTGGACATGTGTGGATTGAAGTGCTTTCTGGTTGTGACTGGCTTCCCAAAAAGTAGGATATGGGACAGATGATGGCAGATCAGCCCACAGTAGGCATTAACTGTATTATGTATGTATATATGTATATACAGTCAGAGAGAAAGAGAGAGATAAGGCATTGGCGCACAACATTCCAAGGTTATGGGGCTGTTGTTGTTAGGTGCTGTTGAGTCAATTTCGACTCACAGCAGCCCTACGTGACACAGCAGAGGTGCCCTATAGGTGTTTCTAGGCTTTAATCTTTATGTGAGCAGATCACCGGGTCTTTCTCCCATGGATCCACTGGAGGGGGTGTGGTTCAAATTGCCAACCTTTCAGTTAGCCGCTGAGTGCTTAACTGCTCCAAAATCCACTGGGCAGGTGGGCAGGTTGGAAACTCAGGTGAGAGCTGATGCTATATTCTTGAAGCAGAATTTTCCTCTTCTCTAGGAAACCTCAGATGTTGCTTTTAAAGCCTTCTACTGATTGGATAAGATCATCCATATTATCCAGGGTAATCTGCTTTACTAAAAGTCAACTATTTGTAGATACTAAGGACATCTACAATATACTTCTACAGCCACACCTAGATCAGTGCTTGATTAAATAACTGGGTACTATAGCCTAGCTGGATTGACATGTAAAACAAACCATCATATATGTATTTGCAATCTCAGCTCTTTAGATAAAAATGGCCTGCAGCAGCCATTTCCTTTTCTCACCCTCATGGCAATCACCCCGATTTGATACAGCATTCATTTTTACTGGCCTCAAAACACTTTTCAATTCACCATCCTGACAGCCTTTGTCCCTTGATTAATGTCAGTGAGCTTAATGGGATCTTTTCTTCACCTCTACTTGTCTAGAGGAATAGCGGCATGATTGGTATGTTGAATGGCGAAACCAAGATCCAAAATGGAGGGGAAGGGCTCTAAAATAAGCGTGGAAGAATGTAAAATATTTAGATTGGATCCAAACATTACCTGCAAAAATGCAGGATGAAGGAGAAAACACAAAAGACACATTTATAAAGAAGACTTTAGTTTGTTATAAGCTTGGTATAACTCAAAAACCCAAACACTTATGTGATGCATTGCTGGAGAGACTATTGGCTGATGATCAGATGAGAGACACTGAGGCAACACCATTCTGAATAAGATAGCACAAACATGAAAAATAAAAAGAACACTTTCATGATAATTGTATCTGGTAGATTGGCTAGCTATTAAAATTAGCTATCAAAGGAAGTCTAATGGCCTTTATTCTATTACACAGGTATCCCCCCTATCCATGTATTCTCACACACCAGTTATCTAAAGGAAGAGCTGGGCCATAGACACCAACACACAATTTTTACTTGTATGAAAAAAAAAAAAAACCAAGAAATTTCAGAGAGCTTTCTAAGTATGCAAAATTTTCTAGAGGGAAAAGAGAAAAGTGGTAGGCGGGGATATGCCCTGGCGGCGCAGCGGTTAAGAGCTCAGCTGCTAACCAAAAGGTCTGCAGTTCGAATCCACCAGCCGTTCCTTGGAAACCTTCTAGGCCAATTCTACTCTGTCCTATAGGGTCACTGTGAGTCGGAATTGATTTGATGATAATGAGAATATTTCATATATATGTGTATATATATATATGCAGAAACTCTGGTATATTACATATATATATAGAGAGAGAGATTTATATCAAGGAAATGGCTCACACAGTTGTAGAGACTGGAAAGTCCCAAGTCCATGAGTTAAGCATCAGGCTGGAGGCTTCTCCTGACCCACGTAGCTGCAGGGGCTAGGACAAAGCCAAGACTGGCAGGTCAGATGGCAGACTACTGGCTCACAGCCTGCAGAGGCCAACGAATCCACTGGCTCCAGTCCCAAGAACTGGACATCAGATGATGACGAGCCAGATGCAGCATCCAGAGGAGCAAAAACCAGCAAGCTTTGCCAGAAAGTCCATATATGTTGAATGTAGGCCACACCCCCAAGGAATCTCCTTTTCAACTGATTGGCTGCTCATAGCAGATCTTATCACGGAGGTGATTACATTATATCAGATCTCATCATGGAGGTGATTCTATCATTACGTAACTGCCAAACTACATCATAACTGCCAAACCACTGAGAATCATGGCCCCGCCAAGTTGACACACAGCGTTAACCATCATAGATAGTCATAGAAACAAATACCGCCTATTTGCAGTTATCTGGCAACTGTATTCATTATTTTTTATCATATACTTGCTCATTTAATCCTCAGAATAGTCCTGTGAAATATGAATATTTTTGAGTTTCTGTTTCCTAATTTATAAAGTAGGGATTGCAATGAATGCGTTTCTTAAGGACTCACAGCTAAAATAACCCATTGCCAGTGCGTCGATTCTGACTCATAGCGACCCTACAGGACAGAGTAGAACTGTCTCATATGGTTTCCAAAGAGCACCTGGTGGATTTGAACTGCTGACCTTTTGGTTAGCAGCCGTAGCTCTTAACCACTACACCACCCCAGGGTTTCCACCTAAAATCAGGAACAAAATTTGAAGCCATGAAGCTCTTAGTCTGGTGGTATTTCTAACATGGCACAAGAAAAATTGGAGAATTAATTTTTTAAACTTCTACGTTCAACTATTTTCTATTCCTTTTTCCTCAATCAAAAAATAAAAATGGTGAATTTAAGGGAATACCACACTGTTCCAAAGCGTTTTTCAGATGGAGCTGAAGGATGCGTGAGAATTCAGGCAACTTCTATAGCCCCATTTAATGTAAATGAAAAGAGTAAGGAAATACAGCAATTATTCAGGAAAATAAAGCAAAAATGGTGTCAAAAATACTTAAATATGAATCAATATTCTAAGTTATACCAATATAAATGTACCTATAAAATTTAATCTTGGATATATTTATATTCAGTTTCTATCAAATTACATATGAGATAAATTTTGGTAAGCTACATATTAATGTATATTACAGACTTACATGTATGCACACACACACAGCCTCGTCAGAAATTATTATCTAATTCAATGTTAAATTAGCCCTGCAAGCTTGGCAATGAGTGAATAATTGGCTCCCTTCGATGGCTGAGGAAACCGATTGAGCAAGATTATGTGTTCTTGAGCCAGCTTCTCAGTCTAAGTCCAGTATGTTTGTCTACTATAACTCACAGCTCCTTATCACGATACTTTCAAGTCACTGATGCTGTTCTGGAAGAGTTCATGAAAATCTATTAATTCTATAAATTTTCATTAATTTATGGTGCTAGCTTATTTTTAAAATGGTCTTCGATGTGTATTTAAGTAAGTAACCACACTGCAGATAAAAACACTTTGTGCATACAAATACTGGAATATGGAACATTCTTGTAACATCCTTTCCTACCAAATCCTGTTCTGTGAAAGGCAGCTGCATATGTGGAAAGCCACTTGTGAAAAATGAGGTGGAGGTCCAGAGACGTATGCCCAATGACAACAACGGGGCCTTTTTTTTCTTTGGTGAATATGTGAGAATGCATTAAAAAACCCCAAAAGAAACAAGCAAAAACCATGCAGATGTGTCGTGAAGAGAAGGCATGCAGCGGATTGTAGTTCTCACTGGGATGTGGAGAGTGATATCTGTTTTTATAAATGTCTGCTGAATAGTCATGCAAAACGTCAACTCAGAAAGAAAACAAATGGCAGAGAAGAAGAATGCGTCAAGGACTAATGCAGAATTTCAAGGGAAAATACTCAACAGAAGGATATATGTCATAGAAACGCCACTCAGGGATGGCAGCAGGCCCTGACAGCTCTAAGTCATTTAAAACTGAACCTGCAAAACCCCAGCAGGATAACTACACGGTGGGAAACCATCCTTATTAAGAGGCTACCTTATTAGCTTACAAATGGCCTTCTTCTCCCTCATTTCTAGCAGCTCATGGTACTTTTCAGCTGAAACTTTTAAATACCATTGACGAATTGATGGAGAGACTTTTTGCAAAGGCTGAATCTGCCTTCAGCAGGCATTTGTAATATTGATTGAAAGCAAATGCTATTTTCATACGTGTCCCTTAGAAAGCAAACGATGATTAGAAGTCTTTACTAAGCTCCATGAATTAAAAAATACAAATACAAGTAAAAGCAAAAGAAATATTCGTTAGTAAAAGGGCTTGCAATTGGCTCTATAAAATGTAAATTACTATTAGTCCAAAAATCATATGGCGGTATTCAAAGATAACATCAATATTTTAATATTAGATTTATGATATGGTATGTATTTAAGATGACAATTACAGGAAGGAGAAATTTCTTCAGTCTTTTATGTTATATACATATTTGAAATTTATAGGAAAAATGTTGCTACTTTTGGTAATCTGTTTCAGCTGAAAATAGAATTCCCCTCATTTGGTTCAAATGAAGAGACTTCAGGGGACTATTTACAGAGGGATGGGCAGGGTTAGGAGTCATTGGGTGGTACATATGGTTAACATGCTCTGCTGCTAACTGAAAAGTTGGAGGTTTGATTCCACCCAGAAGCACCTTGGAAGAAAGGCCTGGAGATCTACTTCTGAAAAATCAGCCATGGTAAACCCTATGGAGCACAGTTCTACTCTGACACACATGGGGTCACATGAGTCGGAATTGACTTGACAGCTGATTTTTTTGGAGGGGGGCTGGGTAAAGAGAACAAAGAATGGTGATGAATTCAGACTCCAGTAACATCATGAAGCTCAAAGGGCTGGACGAAGATGGAGAAGAATGAAGATACTAGAGCCCAGTGAGGGTGGAACTGTGGGCTGCTCAGCAGAAGAGGAGTTGTGGAGAAATGCAGCTGCTGCCAGAGATGCAGAGCTGATGTAGGGAGTGAGTGAGGAATAAATGCCTTATGCTCTGTCCCTCTCATTTTTGAATCTCCCGAGGGTGTCTCCTATTGGCTAACTCAATAAAGAAGCCAAGAGGTGAGGAATCCTGGAGATGTGATCCTCAGTTGAGGGAGATATCCAGGCACAGAGCAGGGGAGGATGGAGACTGGGCACAGGGAGATACAATGAGTAGTTACCTATGCCACAAAGGGGATAATTTTACAACATATCAAATCCAGGGCTCCTTATGTCTTCATGAACCTGTAAAGAGAAGCATGAGCTGAAACGATGTTGCCGAAGACTTGCCCATGAATTTCTGTTTCTGACAAATACTCTGATAAACACAAAGTGGTGAGTTCTGTGGTCAAATAGAGTTGCGAATCTGTAAGAATGGGAAATATCAGCATGTAAAAAATTGCTTTACTTCAAGATTTCTCAGAACCTTTAGATTTTGGAAATACGAGGTTTAACAAAGTTAATCTGATAGATAAAAACGACTTTGGAGTATGTGTGTGAGAGAGTGAGAACAAAAATGAGAGAGAGAGATTTGAATTAATACCCCACAGAAACAGTGTTCCATATAAAATATGTTGGGAAATGCTGAAGTAGTTAGATTGGGGTATAAATTCAAGAAAAAAGATTTCTTCAGATAGTTGGAAAATAAGCTCTTTACTACTTATTCTCCAACACTTTCTTTCCTCATGAAACAACCTGAGAAGGGAGTGGAGCAAGGGCAAGTAAAAAATTCCTTACCATTTTTAAGTTTCTTTTTTTTGATTCAGTGTTCACTTGCTTGCAGTAAACTTTTGAGTGTTTTTCGTAGTTCTGAAAAAGTTGATTCTAACAGTCACTGCTTGTTTTTTTAGTCGTGGGATGAGAATTTGAAGCTCCCTACTCCGCCATTTTCCTGACATCATCCACTCCCTAGCCATTCTTGCTTATTCAGTTTCTTCCCGTAAGAATTCTGACTTACTTTGTGCAACTTAAAAAAAGAGAAACTATTGATGTTTTGTTGGAATCATGGAAAATTTATAAACCAATTTAGAGAGAAATGACATAGTTGTATATTTTAAGTGAACATATAATCATCATATGTGCTAAAGTGTGATCCATATAATTCTTGTAGACATTTCTTGTTAAATTTACTCTTATAGGTTTTATATTTGTTATTTTGTAAATTCAGGTATTTATATCATCAAATCTTTTAGCGGCTGCATTTACTTATAAAAAAGCTATTATTCTAAATATTAAATTTGTACCTTGCTAAGCTACTGAATTCTCATATTTATAGTGCTTGTTAGGTGACCCTTTTGAGTTTTCTAGGTATAAAACCATCTGAGAACTCTACTTTCACCTCCTTAACCATTTTCTACCTTACGTGTCTTACTCTTGTTTAACTGCTCTAGTATAAAGTCAAATTATAGTGGTAATGGTGGGCTCTTTTTTTTTTTCCGGGCTTTAGAGTGATACATTTATTGTTCAAGCATGCTTGTGTCTTTTGGGTTAATATATATTTTATCACAATAATATTTATATTTTAAGGGTTTTGTTTATATTTTTTTATTGTCTAAGAAGTAAACAGCACTTGGCCGTGATGTATTATTCTTTTGATGTGCTACTGAATTCTAATTGCTAATATTTTATTTAAGATATTGGCTTTGATGATTAAAAGTGAGATTGTAATTATTGTTTTGAGAATAACTTTGAAAAGTTCAGTATTAATGTTATACTTGATTAAAAGAAATAATTAAGTTTTGCTACTTTTCATGGTCTGTAGCAGTTCAAAAAGTACTGAAGTTGTCTTGTCTTTAAAATTTTGACAGAATTATCTTGAAACAGAGTTTGGGTGTGGCAGTGAGCAGAATAATGCCCACCAAAGAGGTCTACACCCTAATCCCTAAAAGGAGCCCCAGTGGCATAGAGGTTAAGCATTTGGCTGCTAACCAAAAGGTTGGCAGTTTGAACCCTCCGGCCACTCTTCAGGAAAAGATGTGGCAGTTGGCTTCTGTAAAGATTACAGCCTTGGAAACCCTGTGGGGACATTTCTATTTTGTCACATCGGGTTGCTATGAATCAGAATTGACTCAATGGCAATGGGACTTCCTAAAACCTGTGAATATGTTAGGTTACGTTGCAAAAGAGAATTAATGTTGCTAATCGCTGACCTTGAAGCCCTGGTGGTGAAGTGGTTAAGAGCTTGGCTGCTGACCATTAAAGATCGGCAGTTCGAATCCACCAGCCACTCCTTGGAAACTCTATGGGGCAGTTCTACTCTGTCCTATAGGGTCAATATGAGTCAGAATCGACTCGACGGCAATGGGTTTAGTTTTAAAAGCTCACCTGAAGATAAGGAGAATTTTCTGGATTATCTGTATGGGCCCAATGTAATTAAAAGGATCTTTAAAATGTAGGAGAGAGGCAGAAGAGAGAGTCAGAGAAAGATGTGAAAATGGAAGTAGAGTCAGAGATATACTATGTTGCTGGCTTTGAAATGGAAGAAAGGGGCCACAAACCAAGGAATGTGGGAAGCCTCTAAAAGCTGGGAAAGGCAAGGAAATGGATTCTCTCCTAGAGAATTTTAGCTCTGTGACACCCATGTCAGACTTAAGAACTACAAAACTGTAAGGTAAATCTGTATTGTTTAAAGCCACTAAATTTGTGATAATTTGTTGCAGCGGGAATAGGAAACGTGTGTGTGTGTGTTTGTGTATGTTATTGTTGTTAGGTGCCTTCAGGTTGCTTCCAACTAATAGTGACCCTGTGTACAACAGAATGAAACACTGCCTGGTCCTGCACCAGTCTCACAATTGTTGCTATGCTTGAGCCCATTGTTGTAGCCCGTGTCAATCTATCTTGTTGAGGGTCTTCCTCTTTTTCACAGACCCTCCAGTTTATCAAGCATGACGTCCTTCTCCAGAGACTGGTCCCTCCTGATAACACGTCCAAAGTATGTGGGCAAATTCTCACCATCCTTGCTTCTAAGGAGCATTCTGACTGTACTTCTTCCAGGACAGATTTGTTCGTTCTTCTGGCAGCCCATGGTATATTCAATATTCTTCGCCAACACCATAATTCAAAGGCATCAATTCTTCTTCAGTCTTCCTTATTCATTGTCTAGCTTTTTCATGCATATGAGGCAATTAAAAAATACCATTACTTAGTGTGTGTGTATATATATATATATAGATATCTAGATAGATATACGTATTAATATATGTAGATATGACATATATATGATGTGAATTTGTACTATTATCTCCAACTCTAATGCAGCACCAGAGAGTTCATTCTACCCTTCCTCTCTTGCTTATTTATATCTTCTTCTTTTTTTTTTTTATGGTGAATAACCTGGCTCCTATTGTCTACAATTTATTTACTGGTTTATTTATTTATAGTTTACCTTTATAACTATTTAAAAAAAATATTCTTAGCCCTCTTTTTAACAATGCCAATGACTTCTTCATATGAAGTTCTGAAAGTACTTTCCCAATATCATCAGTTAATGAGTTTAAGAGTTACAATTTAAATCACGTAGCATTTGTTCTGTGTAGTTTTTTTTAAAACAGATAGCAATTACAATGATCTTGTAAACCTCCAGTCCTCAATCCCCACCTGCCCTCCAGGTTAAATAAATGTGCAAACTAAAAAAACGAATAGGTGGTTTGAATGAATAGAATTGATAAAGATGGAGAATTTTTATGTAATTGACTTAATATTACGAGATAAGAAAATCTGTGATATTTTTAATGCAAAGTTTCTTGTTTGTTGTTGTTTTGTATTTTACTCATCTTTCTTCTGTTCAAAAACATTTATGTCAGGAATATATTCAATATCATTGTGCCTTTGATGCATTTTCTAGCTTCTGAAAGCCTTTATGCCATCCTTTTTGGAGAAATCTGGGCTGTTGTTTTGTTTCATTCGTTTGCCTTCTCTCATCCTCTGTCTACATATGTCCAAAGCTGAAAATTAGCAACAAACCATCCTTTTAGCATGAATGCTTTTCTAGAGATATAATAGTTACAAGTGATAGACTAGAGATATGCTTGTATCATGTATTGTGTAGAGGAAGAAAAAAGATGCATGTCCTACCTGACAGCCACTTTAAAAGGTCTTTGAATGAATTGGTGTGAAATAAAATCCACGCTAGATTTAATCACATGAGGGAAGTGTTCCCAGCTTAACATTTTCTTTCATAAAATGACCAATTCATCCCTTTCAGAATCTTAACACATTTGTCATTTTGCTCAAATGCAATTTATAGAAAAAAGGCCCTAGATTTATCTAGCTGGAAAGAGCAGGCATGCTAAAGGAGACTCGTTTTAGAATTGAGACTCCATCAATTGGTGGAATGTTTCTTAACCTCTCTGATTGTTGGTTTACTTATCTATTAAAAAAAAAAAAAATTGCTGTCGAGTCCATACAGACTCATGGTGACCCCATGTGTGCCAGAGTAGAACTGTGCTCCATAGGGTTTTCAATGGCTGATTTTTTTGGAAGTACATTGCCAGGCCTTTCTTCCAATGCCTCTCTGGGTGGACTTGAAATTCCAACCTTTGCGTTAGCAACTGAGTGCATTAACTGTTTGCACCACCCAGGGATGACTCTTTCTTATCTACATTGTTGTTAGCTGCTATCCTGTTGGTTCCGACTCGTGGCAACCTTAGATATAACAGAAGGAAATGTTGCCTAATCCTATGATATCCTCACAATCATTGGTATGTTTGAGTCCATTGTTGCAGCCATTGTGTCAATCCATTTCACTGAGAGCTTTCCTCTTTCAACTACCCCTCTCTACTCTACCAACATGATATCCTTTTCAAACAATTGGTCTTTCCTGATGGAGTGTCCAAGGTAGTGTCTTGCCAACTTGCTTCTAAGGTGCATTCTGCCTGTACTTCCTCCAAGACTGATTTGTTCGTTCGTCTGGCAGTTCGTGGTATATTCAATATTCTTAACTATCTATAGACTATAGAGTGAGTAGGGGTTTTAACAAAACAGCCTATTAAAGCTGCTGTTATGAGTGGACAGGCATAAGAATTTCTCTTTTTACAGTCCTTGTGAAGCTGATGCCTTGTGAGGACTTCACAGCTAATCCCAGGGCTTCCGAAGAGCAGCCCAATTCCTTGAAAGCCAATCAGGAAACTTTTCTCAACAAACTGAGCTTTGTATGGCTGTCGCAAATGCTCTGCATCAAAGAGGAAACGGCCCCTATAGGATTCCCACACTCCAGAGCTGTGGACTTGGATTTATTTTCTGAGGGACTGCACTTTACTCTCTGACTGACCAGGCCAGTTGGGATTTAGGATTGTCATAGCTTTCTTAACCAAGTTGCCTGTTATAAGTGTTCACACTGGTAAATTTCCTTGCTAATACAAGTAATGCTAATAATAGACTTAGCAACGATTAAGTTTGCTTTATTAATTTTTCAATATTAAATTTCACTAACGGATGCATTACAAATTAATTGTCATCTTTATTATGCCAACTCTAATGAATAGGCATACATCATTAGTGGTATGCTTACAATATAAAGCATGTAAGAATGTTTATGAGGGAAAAATCAATAACCTCATTAAACATGTTTATATTTGTTCCTACACTATCAATTATCCTCACAGTTATTAGCATACTCATATTATGACATAAAACCAGTGATTAGCATACTTTTTAATACAGTAACATGATCTTATCTATGTCTCTTTTAATTTACTTTTGTTTGGTAACATATTATGTTTTACACGCAAAATCTACACATTACAAAGAAATTTGTGATTGAGATTGAGTCAGAATTACTCTATTTGAACTGAACGTTTCTAAGAAGTCTAACCAAGCCTAATGCTGCCATGTATGTTAAAATCATATATGCATACATAATTTAAAATTCTACCTATAAGCAAAATTAAGCTAAGTTCTGTAAAATGGCATATCTGGAAAGTCTTTCATTTAAATTTGGATCTGGAAACTAAATAATATTCTTTTTTATGTCCACAAGATTTGAAGACCTAAAAGACCACTGTGTCCTCTGCTGTGTAGTACTTCAAAAATATTTTTTATGAGATATGGTATTCAAGCAACTGGTTCTATAGCAGAAGAAACAACAACTTCTTAGAACAATGGTATTATGTTTTATTAGAAATGTCAAAGCCTGTTATTTGATTGGCTTATTTTAGGTTTATGTATGTTATATACGTGTGTGTGTGCTTTTGAATATGTGTGTGTGTTTTGTTAGTTAATTATTATCACAATCATGTATTAAAATTTATTTCCTTATATAGAAAATATATCACGAGATTATAATTTCTTTTAGTAGATGCTCAAAAATGTTGTGCTCAATTTAAATGTTTGAAAGATGAAGCATTATAACAATTATGCAAATAGAAAAGGCTTATTCAGTGACTAATAAGCAAACATGCTTGTATAGTTGTCAAATACTATATACAAGTGTCAACTCTGGGTGATGGAATATAGGATACCCAGAGGTTAAAAGAGGACAGGAAATAAAAAGAAAACATGAAGGTAAAAAGAAAACGTTATTAAAAAAAATTGACCGATGACTCCGCTAAACCGAATAGCCAAAGAATTCCAAAGACCTAATATTTATTATAATCTTGCAAAGCAATTTGGAGTTAGGACAGGGCCCTTCAAATCTTGTGATTTAATTTCACAGTTATAAATAATCCAACAGGAAACTCACCCGCACCAATAGCCCTTGGAAGTTGTAATGGAATGGACCCAATACTTGGCCTCCTGAGCGACAGTAAATGTGCTGTAAGAATGGCAAATTCAAAATTCACAGGATACCTTTTGTAAGAGATCATTTTCATGGCACAGACCGAAACTAAAAAGACCTATGTGGAGGTCCAGTTCTGTAATTCCAATAAGAAGAGAAGGGATATGAAATGGACAAAATTTTTTTTACCATCTCTCTGCATTTCCCCTAAGTATATTACCATAGAGGAACCCCTGGTGGTGCAACGGTTAAATGCTTAGCTGCTAACCGAAAAGTTGGCAGTTCAAACCCACCCAGAGGCTCCGTGGGAGAAAAGACCTGGTGAACTGCTCCCATAAAGATTACAGCCTAGGAAACCCTATGGGGCAGTTCTACTCTGTCCTATAGGATTGCTATAAGTCAGAATCAGCTTAACAGCACATAACAGGAACAACATATTACCATAGCAAGAACACGAGCCATGTATATGGGATTCTAAATACTTGCATTAAATACTTTGTCTCACCTATGCTTTTCTAAGTTGTTTTTTTTTTTTTTCTTTTCTCAAAGAATGCCAGAACAGAATACTGGGTTTGCTAAGAAAAAGATACACAAGATTTTAAGTAGTTAAAATTTCCCTTGAGATATTTTAAAAAAATGTTTAAGGTAGATTAAACTTAGACCAAAAATTAAATCAAATTATATTCTGTGTGCTCAATTTTCAGTAGGGAACCAAAAGCCACTGGAGTGTAAAATTCTAATTAATTACGTGTAATGCTAATGGATTTTAAATTAAAAATACGTGCTATTTAACAGTACCTCACTTTACACAGTTTTGCAAGTGACTATTACAATGAACTGTCCTATAAAGGCTGGAATGCATAGAAGGTGTAATTGTCACTTCTCTAATTTAACATAAGGAGAAGAGCTGTAGTCTTCATTGATAGGACTTCCTGTAGATCTCCTACGTCGACAGTTCTCCCCTCAAGGTTTGTCAGTCCACTCCACACATAGTAATGGGCTAACAATAGACATTATTTTAACAACCACAAAGTATTATTGTAGCTTTTCTCATTTTAAGTAGTTTTTTAAGACTACCTTATTTTACAGATGTGGAAATTGAGGTTCAGCATGTTTAAAGTTCTGGATCACATAAGTAATAATCGTCAGAGCCGACACTCAAAATCAAGGTTTCTTATTCCATACTGAGTATTCAATTAATCACAGCAAACTCTTATGGAAAGGGCACAACAATAAAGCCAAGTCAGTTTAAAACACCAACTAAGATTTAATCTCTATTAGATCATTGCCAATGAACTCCCTTTTGACATTGTGATGCTTTATGAAAAAGCATGAAACAATCTAGGGTCAGCATAGTTTCTTTCATTCAGTGAGTATCTACTTTGTGCCAAGACTTGTGTTGGGTATTGAAGATTCAGTAGTAAACAAAACAGATAAAACTCTTTTCCTTATGGAGTGTGGAGCCTACTATTGGAAGTCACTAAACAAAAACAAGTGAGAAAAGAAGAAATGTACGTCAGATTGTGAGAAGAGTTAAAAGAAAAAAGTCTAAAACTGGGTAAGGGAGATAAGATAAATGGTCATTGCTACTTTATCTTGGATTGTCAGAAAAAGTTTACTGACAAAGTGACATTTTAGCAGACCACTGAAGGACATGAGAGAGCAAACCATGTGAATATCAGGGGGAAGAGAGTTCCAGGCCGAAATGGAGTAGCCTAACTTCTATGAATGTTCAGAACTGTACAGCCAAGGGTTCCTCCTAAGAGAGGACCCCACAGTGAGGAGAAACTTGTGAGAGTAGAAGCAAAATTGAGTGAGAAAGGAATATAAGTGACAAACATAGAAGGGAGGTCAAGATGATCCAACAGAGATATAATAGGATTCTTTGAAGAAGAAAACCAAAGCAAGGGAAAATTAAAAACTATAATGCAAGAAAACTTTTCTGAAGTAAAATTAATGAGAAAAAAAACGTTTGAACTGCATATTGAAGGAACTGAGAGAAAGATGGCAATCTGCTTCCATAAAGATTTACAGCCTTGGAAACCCAATGGGACATTTCTACTCTGTCCTACGTGGTCGGAATGAGTTGGAATTAACTCAAGGACAGTTGTTTATCGAAAGAACATACCATATACCTTTGGATTTTAAAAAAGAAGAAAGTAATAATTATTTGGATATCTAAGCATGCCATTTGTAATAAGGAGAAAATTATGTTTATTTTCAGAGTATTTGACAGCAGTGCCTTATGATTGTTTATGGGGTAATATATTTAAGAAACCCAGGGAAAGAAATGTGAATGAAGGACTTTATATCCTGAAAAACTGACTCTCGAGTTTAAGGAGAAGAGACAAAGCTTTATCAACATGATAGAACTCATGGAATATTGTTCCCATGAGTCCTTCCTTGGGAATCTGCTAGAGATCAAGCTTCAGACAACCGAAACAACTAGAGAAAAATCAACATAATGACTGTTGGCGAGCATCAAGCGTATAGTTACTCCTAGAAATAAGATTAAACAAAGTTAAAAGAGAATATAGTGTGTAACATCTATATATTCAAATAATGTAATACATTAAAATTTTTTTTAAATGAAAGAGACTGCAAAAAAACTTGTTCTCAGCATTGTATTACTGGTAATATTATTGTTATTTTGAATTGTTTTTTGGGTGATATGGGATAAAGTGAATGAATAATTTTGAGGTATTTTATCATTCTGTGGCTCCTCAGTGTGGAAGAAAGGAAACACAAATATAATATAGAAGAGAGTGAGTTAAAAAACAGCAACAACAAAGCCTGTGGTCCTGAATTTGAATTTGAATTATCAATAGGAATGCCTGAGGCATGTTCGTGTAAATTTATGTGTGTGTGTCTATTATAAATCTTAACTTTGTTCACTGAAGTGGCCTGGAAACAATCACCAATTCTGTCATAATGAGCATCCCTAATAGCCAGATCATGTCTTGAAGTGCCATTTCTCATTAAAAGAAACTAGAGCAAGTCATATGCAAGACGCACCTGGACATCTTGACATACGAGATAGCAAAGTAGTTATCAAAGACTACTAAGGTTATACCAAAATGATTCAAGATCCCACTTGAAGAGGCTCCTAGTGGCCAAATATGGGACAAATACAAAAACAAAAGATAATTGCAAATGTTGAAAGCCATCAAATATGTTTAAATCTGTGAGTTAGTAATATTAAAATTTAATTGGTCATCTTCAGAGGTTAATGGCGAACCAAATCGTCTTGCAGATTGGTAAATAAGGATTTTATCCTGACTTTCCTATGTGAACTGTATCACTGAATAACCAAATAGTAGGATGAGGGATTAAAAAAAAAACATTGCTGTTGAATCAATTCTGACTCATAGCGACCCTAAGGACAGAGTAGATGAGGGATAACCCATTGTCGTCGAGTTGATTCCAACTCATAGTGACCCTCTTATAAAAGTGTTCCAACTAATAAATGACAGAAAAATACATACCACAATTTTGCAATGAAATAATGGATCTAGGCTTTGAGCTACAATAGCTATTAGCATCACAAAAAGCTATACAGCCAGATATTATGTGCCATAAAAGAATCCAACACAACTTATAGTTTTGCCAGGGGGATTAAATATGTGTCTGATCAAGACTCTGGGTCTACCTGTCAATTTGAAAGAAATACAAAGGACTGAGAAACATGGTAAACTGTACCAGGAGTATGCAAAAATGTAAGGGTAGAACAAATGTCTTTGGATAATGGCCACCAAAGCAGCTATTAATAAAGGAGTAAAGTATCCAGAGTGTGAAGACTTCAAAGAATCTACTTGGAACATACTTGGAAACACATTCCAGATATAATGAGGATGATAAAAAGATTAGTAAGTTTGCATCCAAGAAGAACAGCACTTGCACACTTCTCCCAAGATGCTGTGCTCCCTGAACCTAGATCAATCATGCATCAATATAATGGCCTAGGGGCCTCGGCAGTTAGGTAAAATTTAATTTTATAAAATTATGTATTTGCAACCATCAGAGTTTAAAAAATTCTAGTTATGCTTACAAGTCATAGATTTTTTTTAACTTAACACTAATTCTTCAGACAGTTAATATGTGTAACTTGATTTATGAAAACTATCTCCATCCATCCATCCATCCATCCATCCATCCATCCCACTGTCTATAAAATACTAGTAAACACAGTTTCTTTGGCATGAGAAACGAGATTCCTGCACCAGCTCTAATGTTTATTGTGAATCTCAAAGTAGGAGGTTCATTTTCAACCCTTCTCTTTCTCTCTGACTCCTGTGAAACAATTCTCGGGGCTAGTTTCACATGAAAACTCAACTGGCTCAATATTGTGATAGAGTGAGAATTCCAGGAGGTCATGATTTGTTTAGTTAAAACTAAATCTTAGAATGGAAAAGAAAAACAATAGTTGTTGAAGTTGTATGATGGGTATATGGAGGTTCTTAATGCATTATATATACTTTTTTGCTATGCCTGAAATTTTCTATCATAAAATGTTGAATTTAAAAATACGTATGTAGTTCTTATTTCTTTTGTTCTTTCATTGTTAGGCTTAAGAATCAATACTTTGGCCATTTTAGATATTTTTAGCCAACAACTCAATTCAGATTTCTTCTTAGTAGTGGAGTGATCATATGTATCGTCTAAACCAGGACCCGGTTAATGGATGGAGGAGCTTTTAATGTGTCAGAATCTCAATTATCAAATGGGGCTGTTCAAGACTTTCTGAGATGGATGGTTCACTACTTGGTAGGAAATCCTTTGCATATTCTTTAAAAATGCATTTTTTTTGAAAGTCAACAAATAAATGAATAAGTAGAATGAGCAAACATTCCTCAGGAGCAATGCCAGTTTTTTCATTTCAGCACTTAACGACACGCCTGAATCTTCGAGTGAGGCAGTTATTCATGAAGGGAATCCTCAGCCAGCTTTTTGGGAGAATGCCTTTCCAAACGCGGGCTCCCTGGCAGTGAGAGCTGCTTGGCTAGGGTGCAGGCTGCGTGGCTAACTGTATGAGAGTTAAGGAGTTCCCAGGTGCCAGTTGGCTACTGGAGATTATGTGGCCCCCTGCCAAGTCACTGCTCCCATGGCAGTCATGGAAAACCTTTTCCTTATTCATCCATTGCATTCAGCCAGCTGGCAGTGGTGTGACCACTAGACTGTGAGTGGGTTGCTGGCGACGAATGCTGTGTGTGTCCCAGGAGCCTCAGATGAATGCTCGACATGGTGAGCACACGTTTCTCAAACATAATTATTTAGTTCTGATACCAACGTGAACATGGCGGGTGTATTTATATAAAACATAAAACTTGACAAATTTCCTTTTCTGATAATCAACTATTTCACATTTTCAAACTCAAGTTTATTAACTAAAATTATTGTCTCAATTTTTTTTTGGCCAAGTGATATTAATTACAACTACAACCAACATAAGCATCAATAAAGTAATAGAAAGCACTCCTGAAATGAATGCACGAAGTTTGGGTGCTTTGTTGAACATGTAAATATTAGTAACACTTTTACTCAAAATTCATTTTTGACCTATACAGTGATAAATTCTAAGCAATATATTTGTCTCTCAGTAAACATTCACTTGTTAAATAACTTAAACCCAATAAGCTACTGTAAAAATTCTATTTCTACACCATCAAGTGCTTAAAAAATGTCAGTACAGCTTTGCTTAATTAGTAAGGAATGTCTCCTTTGAGTATAGTGCTCTTTTAAAGAACTATGTATACGGGATCAAATTGACAACAGCAACTCGAAAGGTTAGATACGAAGCTTAGGGGCAGTGAGTTTATGTTAATGGGGGAGGAACAGTTTGGAAAAGGAGGGTGAGAATGGTTACACAACTTGAAGAATACAATCAATGCCCCTAAATTGTGTATGTAGAAATTGTTGACTTCATGTATGTTCGGATGTGTATATTTTCAACAACAACAAATAATTTAAAATAAAATTATTTTAAAAAATGCCAATAGAGTTTGTTACAGAAATCCAACTTGGAGGAAATCAACCTAGGAAAATAATGAGAGAAATGGTCAGATATATTTAGTTCACAGCTGTATTTGTAATTATGGGAATTAACAACAATCTGAATGTGTAAATGCATAGCAACGATTGTGAGGATGGTGCAGGACCAGGCAGTGTTTTGTTCTGTTATGCACAGGGTCGCTAATAGTTGGAACCAGCTCAATGACACCTAACAACAACAAATATGTAATGATAGAGAAAGTGATGAAAAGTTTGATATATTCACACTTGAAGTATTAGGCAGTCTTTAAACCATATTTAAGACTATCTAATGAAATAATCATTTAACTTTAGTTGGTTTTGAACGCCTCATTTTCATCCAGCTGTAGATATTCAATACCATAAATACATATGTATTGGAAAACAGTAGTCCAAAATATTAATCATTATCTTTGAAATTTGGAGTTGATGAATAATAACTTCTATAGATTTTCTTTGCTTTATGGGTCTTCTGAAATAATCATTCATTATCATCATCAGTATAAAATATAACTATTTTAAATAAGATCTATATAAATTATATATGTCATACGTACATACATGTATACGTGTGTATATGTATATGTGGAATCCCTGGGTGGTGCAAACAGTAAAACGCTCGACTACTAGCCAAAAGGTTGGCAGTTAGAACTCACCTAGAGGCCCCTCGGAAGGCAGGTTTGTTGATCTGTTTCTGAAATGTCACAGCTTTGAAAACCCTATGGAGCATGTCTTAGTCATCTAGTGCTGCTATAACAGAAATACGACAAGTGGATGGCTTTAACAAAGAGAAATTTATTTCTTCACGGTAAAGTAGGCTAAAAGTCCAAATTCAGGGCATCATCTCCAGGGGAAGGCTTTCTGTCTCTGTCAGCCTTCTCATCAGTGTTCCCCCAGACTAGGAGCTTCTCCGTGCAGGGACACCAGGTCCAAATGACAAGCTCTACTCCTGGTATTGCTTTCTTGGTGGTATGAGGTCCCCATGTCTCTCTGCTCACTTCTCTCTTTTATGTCTCAAGAGATTGCCTCAGCACACAACCCAATCTTGTAGATTGAGTCCTGCCTCACTAACACAACTGCCACCCATCCTCCCTCATTAACGTCATAGAGGCAGGATTTATGACATATAGGAAAATCACACAATACTGGGAATCATGGCCCAGCCAAACTGATACACATGTCTTTTGGAGGACATAACTCAATCCATGACAGAGCAGTTCTACTCTGCATGCGTGGGGTTACCATGAGTCGAAATAGACTTGATGGCAACTAACTAACAACAACAACATGTGTATGTATACATACACATGCATATATGAGAAAATTTATGCCCACTAACCCCCAAGGAAAGGAGCCCTGGTGGTGCAATGGTTAAGCACTCTACTGCAAATCAAAAGTTTGGCAGCTTGAACCCACAGGCCTCTCTGCAGGAGAAAGGTGTGGCAGTCTGCTTCCGTAAAGATTACAGCCTTGGAAACTCTATGGGGACAGTTCTTCTCTGTCCTGTAGGCTTGCTATGAGTTGAAATTGACTCGACAGCAATGAGTTTAACCCCCAAAGTAGGCTGGGCACTGGGCAAGTCGATTTTATCTTATTTCCAAATCCTGTCACTTGATGGAGGTAGTTTGGGTAGCAGGAGGCCCATTTTTCTCTCAGTAATGTCAACCTTATGCCCACAGTGGCTGACACTAAAGTTTGAATCCACCAGCCACTCCTTGTAAACCCTATGGGGCAGTTCTACTCTGTCCTATAGGGTTGCTGTGAGTTGAAATCAACTTGACGGCAATGGGTTTGGGTTTTATTTTATTTTTTTTTGGTTTTACGGATTTGAGCAAATTTATATCATTTGTTTACAGTAAAAAAAAGTTCTTCCTGTTTCTTTCTGGTACTTATAAAATTATCTTAGTTTATAAAATGTTAGGTAACTGGCTAAGAGGCAAAGTCAGGTATTTCAGAAAAATACGTTTCTAGATCATTAATATTTTCCATTAATGGTTCATGACTTTTTATATACTCCTGTTTTCCCAAGCTGTGAGTATAATTCCCTGAAAGTAGGTTAGGCATATTTATATCCCATTTATATAATACACTAAATTTAAACTTAACCTTTGATGATGAGTTTGAGATCATTGAAAATCCAAATAATAGTATAAAATACTCTTTATACAGTTAGGTATCACTTAACGTCCACAATATATTCTGTGAAATAAGATGTTATGTGATTTGGATGTTGTGCAAACACTGCCTCATAGGGTTTCCAAGGAGCTGCTGGTGGATTCAAACTGCCAACCTTTTAGTTAGCAGCCGAGCTCTTAACCACTGCACCACCAGGGCTCCATTACATTTCAAAAGCCGTGTCCTCCTCCAGCCTCTCTAATCCCTCACCAGCAAAAGGTGACTTCTCATACTGATGCAGTCTCTTCATTCCCCTCCTAAGGCACCCCACCATGCACTGCACTGTTTTGTGCAAGTCTTCACAGCATATAATCATTTTGGTTTGGGGGGAAAACTATGAACTTTGGGCTCAGGCAGATCCTGATTTGTAGATATCGAACCTGGGCTCCAGTACATCAGTTTCTGCTGTCTGTATTCAGGCGCCTTCCAGCCGGTTCTGACTTCTAGGACGAAACTCTGCCTGCTCCTGTACCAGCCTCGTTCTACTGTCTGTCTTGTAACTAAAATGAACAATTCTGCAGATAGTGTGAAATGAAACAAGTAGGTGTGCAAAACATTTTAATTGTACTGGAATATAGCAGCAGTTTATTATTATGATGTTAATATATTACTTAATTTTTATATTCCCCAATGTACCAATCACAATGTTCCTATTAGGAATTTTAAAACATTTAAACATTTAATGAAAATATAGCAGTGAACAGATTATGAAAGAACCTGTCTTATCTTCTGTTTTTAATCACTTAGATTATTTAAAAATGTAATTTATATGCATTTTAATACATAATGTTGACTATTTTTTATGTTGAGAGCTGATATAGCAACATTCCTTATTGATTTTTTTTATTTGTTTCTTTTTTTTATTGTACTTTAGATGAAGGTTTACACAGCAAATTAGTTTCTCATTAAATAATTGATATACCTATTGTTTTGTGACATTGGTTGCCAACCCCATGACATATCAACACTCTCCCCTTCTCGACCTTGGGTTCCCCATTACCAGCTTTCCTGTCCCCTCCTGCCTTCTTGTCCTTGCCCCTGGGCTGGTGTGCCCATCTAGTCTTGTTTTGTGATGTAGGTCTGTCTAATCTTTGACTGAAGGGTGAACCTCAAGAGTGACTTCAGTTCTGAGTTAGGAACGTGTCTGTGGAATATTCCTTGCTTTAAATAAATGTGAAGCCATTTGGTAAATGATAAATGTATTGTTTCTGAATTTATTTAGCTTTCTTAGTTTATTATTAACTTTAGCCTTTTAATTTGTATGCACATTACATCAGGTAAATAACTACTTACAGCTACTCTGATATGCTCTGTGCTAACTGCTTTTTAATAATCTATTATATGCCTGTGTATAACTAGCATTTAGGGACCTCAGTATGAAAATTTGATATTTCATTAATGATTTATTTTAATAGGTTAAGATTAAAGGCTAATCATTAAAGGCTAATTCACAACAACCACAAATCCTCACAGAGATGTTTTAGACGCTCATGATTTATACTGCTTTTTGGGTTTTTCCATATTATGACACATTCCATGAAAATATAAACTTTGGTTTTGTTTTCTTACTGTCCATTTCTTTTTTTTTAATTTTATTGTTGTAATTAAATGAAGTTTACATTTCAAGTTAGTCTCCCATACAGAATTTTTTTTTTTTACATACATTGTTATGAGACCCCAACCGCTCACCCCATTCTGTGACAGCATGCTCCTCCCCTCCACCCCTGATTCCCCATGAACATTCAACCAGCTGCTAGCTCTCTCTGCCTTCCCATCTCACCTCTGGACAGAAGCCACCCCTTTGGTCTCTTGTATCTACTTGTCTAAGAGGCACATTCTTCACAAGTATCACTTTATGTCCCACAGTCCAGTCTAATCCCTGTCTGAAGAGTTGGCCTTGGAAATTGTTTTAGTTCTGGGGTGATGGAGAGACCAGGGGCCATGCTTTTTGGGGCACCTCCAGTCTTACACCATTAAGTCTGGTCTTCTTACTAGAATTTGAGATCTGCATCCCATCGTTCTACTGCTCCATTAGGGACTGTCTGTTGTGTTCCCTGTCAGGACGTTCATTGGTGGTAGCCGGGCACCATCTAGTTCTTCTGGTCTCAGGCTGATGAAGTCTCTGGTTTATGTGGCCCGTTCTGTCTCTTGGGCCAATACTTTCCTTGTGGCTTCGTTGTTCTTTGTTCTCTTAGTGTCCATTTCTAAAGTGGTGTTCTCTGTTAAAGCTTATTCCATTGGTAGTGATGCTGTCTCAAAATCAGAGGGCCTAACAGAGCAAGACTTTTTATATGATTTTCATGATGCAACAAACTTTACTTTTAAGAAGAAAAGGCAGGGGTGGGGGAACATTTCAGAAAATGTGGGTCTGTAAGTATCTTCACCTAATATCACATTCTCATTCATTAATTCTTTGATTTATTCGCTCAACCTCTGTTTTTTAAGCACCTATTCTGTGTCAGGGACTGAGCTGAATAAACATTGGAGCCCTGGTGGCACAGTGGTTAAGTGTTCAGCTGCTAACCAAAAGGTCGGTAGTTTGAATCCACCAGCTGCTCCTTGGAAACCCTATGGGGCAGTTCTACTCTGTCCTATAGGGTCGCTATGAGTTGGGATCCACTCGATGGCAATGTTTTTTTTTTTTTTGATACAGCAGTGAACAGACAGATAATGAGAGAGCCTGTCTTGTCTTCTGTTTTAAATCACCCAGATTGTATTTTCAAATACAAGGATAGTGTAGATAAATAGATAACTGCCATCTAGTTGACTCCAGCTGATGGCAACCCTAGTACAACAGAATGAAACATTGCCCAGTCCTGCATCATCTTCCTGATTACTGGCATATTGGAGGTCATTCTTGTAGCTATTGTGCCAATCTATCTCACTGAGGGTCTCTGAGT
This sequence comes from Trichechus manatus latirostris, assembly GCF_000243295.1. Taxonomy (NCBI): domain Eukaryota; kingdom Metazoa; phylum Chordata; class Mammalia; order Sirenia; family Trichechidae; genus Trichechus; species Trichechus manatus. Next base: position 9,042,569 of record NW_004443950.1, on the reverse strand, counting down.
CCCCCATTGGCCCTCTTCCACACCAAACACAGTGTTCTCCTCTAATGACTGATCCCTCCTGATGAGTGTTCAAAGCAATCCACTCAGACAATGTTCTGTTGTGATCCAGAAGGTTTTCATTGGTTAATTTTCAGAAGTAGATTGCTAGGCCTTTCTTCTTAGTCTGGAAGCTCTGTTGAAACCTGTCCACCATGATCCTGCTAGTATTTGAAATATCAGTGGCATAGCTTCTAGCGTCACAGCAACACACAAGCCACCGCAGCATTACAGACTGACAGGTGGGTGGAGGGAGGATGGTATGCTCCATTAAAAAGCAATTTATACTTAGGTTTTGACTTCAAAATAACACGGTCCATAATCGTTAGACTCTATAATTGTAGTATAGAGGAACCCACAACTTACTGATAAGCTAACCAACAGATTTAGAATTAAACTTCTATCAAACTCCTATGAAACTTATAATTCATGAAAATTAACTGTTTAGGAAGTGCAAGACATTTCACAGCCTTTGATTTTCTGCAGTACCACACTATATATCTTTTACAATAAATAGAAACCTTGGAAAGTAAAATGTATTCACTTTCACCTTCAGCCTTTTGTCTTTTACTGAGGAATAAAGCCTTCCATAAAATAAGCCCTATAGTAAGTGCTGTGTCTGCCTCCATGTTTCATTAGATTGCAATATGGTAGGCATCAAAATGTTGGAAACTAAACAAAGCTGACTTTTAGTTCTGTTATCCTTCAATATGGATAAAATAAATATGTTTTCTGTGGTGAACAAAAGAATATCAAAGTCAACTGAAATAGCCCTTAACTAAAAATATCTTGAATTTTTCTGAGTGCTTCAAACAGCCTCTTACTACCCTGGGTGGTCAATAAGATTTATTTCATGAACAGTTCACACATAATGAGAAGCCAACATATTTAAAACTAGTTATTAACTGGTAGTAAAGTGAGTCCACATTTAGGGCAGTTAATTAACCAGGTAAACTATCTAATTTTCCCCACGTAGCTGTCTTCTTGTGTGCGTCAATGTGTGCTTGCAAACACATTGCATCTGAAAAAAAAAAGACACAGCTATGTCAGTGAATTATAAATTACTGTGCTCTATTCAACCTGGCTGCCTTTATTCTGATTTCAACCTTGTAACATATGTAATATTTTATGTACTGATTATAACTTCCTGTAACCAATTGATTACCCAACAAATATATTCTAATGTCAGACACTGCTTGCAGAAAACTTGTAGTGAAAACCATGTAATTTAAATGGATATTAACCTGATGTCTATGTTTGAAAAAACTAAGTTTCCAGCATAACTGATTGTATATCAGTTCAGTCTTCAGGTTCTCTTACTTTAATGATCTTCCTGCTTAAAAGGCAGATTTAGTATCATTTTGGCTTTTCCCACTCCAGTGATGCATCTTTCAGTTAGACAATTTCTGCATTGCATTTGCTACACAGAACCAACCAGGCAAGTTTGCACTCGTCTGTACTTGAAATGAGGGAAAACCACACTGAGATAGTCACCTCCACCATCACCCGTTCTGTTTAAAGCTACAGTAATAGAGTCGTACTCCAAGAAGGCTTGCTGTGTTTGTTTGCAAACTAGTATGCAGTAGTTACAAGTCTGTGGTTTTATTGACGCATTCCTTTTGGTTCCTGTGGTTTTTAATTGAAACCCCTACTGCTTAGCCCAGCTTCAGGAATGCAGAATATAGGAGTTTTACATTTACTTTCTGACTCGGACAAGAAGAACTCAGAGGCTGCAGTTCGGGTAATGAATCTATACATTTAAGTGTTTCTTTTGGTTCTGTGGAGCCCTGGTGGTGCAGTGCTTAAGAATTCGGCTGCTAAACAAAAGATCGGCAGTTCAAATCCACAAGCCGCTCCTTGGAAATCCTACAGTGCAGTTCTACTCTGTCCTGTAGGGTCGCTATGAGTTGGAATCAACTCGATGGTGAGGGGTTTGGGTTTTTTTTGGTTCTGTAACAGAATGATGAGTCTTAGCATGTATGTTGGCAATTAATGGCTGAATTGAATCTGAGTTTATGAGAAGCTTCTGTTTCAACTTTTCAACAAATGCAATTGTCATTACCTGTAGAGTTGGGACTGAGTTTGTTTCCTCAACAGTCTGTCGTAAACATTTCCTATTTTTAACACTCTATAGTAAGTGCTGAGACTCAGACATGAAGAAAACTATTTTTTTCTCTTAGCATAGTAGATTTGGTAATACTGTGGTACTTCTTACTTGGCCCAAGAAGCATGTTATTTGGCTTTCTTCCTAGGCTAAAGGAGTCTGGGTAGCACAAGCTGTTTGTGATTGGCTAGATGTTGGCCTAAAGATTGGCTGTTTGAACCCATCCAGTAGAAGAAAGCCCTGGAGAACAGCTTCTGTAAAGATAGCTGTTGTTGTTGGGTGCCATCCACTCGTTTTTGACTCATAGCCACCCACCTGATGTTTACAGCAAAGTAAACCCTATAGAGCAGTTCTGCTCTGTAACACATGGGGTTGCCATGAGTTGGGGCTGACTTGACAGCAGCTAACAACAATAACAGCGGGATAGGTGCTTATATATACTCAGTTTTGTCTCTTTTCCCCTGTGTCTCCTATGCTTATATTTTGGAAATACACAGCTGAATATTCAGTTTTGGTAGTGTAACTTATAACAAATGACCAAGTGATTCACCACACAACTTTGTTTGTCTCTTTCCATGTCTGCTCCCTATCCCCCTGCTCACCTCTAGCTCCCCTAATTTAACCTGTTTTCAAACTACGTTAGTAGTGGAACCTTGGCTCTTGTTGTTTTCCAAAATACATTTACACGGAATTAAAAGATATTAATAGAACTACTTAGAGGAGAAAGGGAGAAGGGAAACCAAGAGTGTCCTTAGGCCTGGAAGTCATCCCATCACATGCCCTACTGAGAGGACAAACCCTAACCTCATTGCCATTGAGTCAATTCCAACTCATAGTGACCCTACAGAACAGAGCAGAGCTGCCCCACAGGGTTTCCAAGGCTGTAATCTTTACGGAAGCAGACTGCCACATCTTCTTCCTGCAGAGTGGCTAGTGGGTTAGAACCACTGACCTTTTGAAAAGAAGCCGAGCGCGTAACCACTGCACCACCAGGGCTCCTTTGGACAAAGCTTAAACCAAACAAAATCCAAATCCCTTGCCATAGAGTTGATTCTGACTCATAGCAACCCTATAGAACGAGAATAGAATTGCCTCAAAGGGTTTCCAGGAGTGGCTGGTGGATTCCAACAGCCAACACCTTGGTTAGCAGCTGTAGCTCTTAACCAGTGCACCTCCAAGCCTCATTGGGCAAAGCCTAGGGCTGTTATATTCATATTTGCTTTCTCACCAAGGATAGAGAGTGAAGCATTAGAATATGCCAAAGAAATCCAATATTTTTTCCAATATTCCTGGCCAGAAGTTCAGCAGGATACAAGAAAAACTAAATAATTAACTGACCAACTAACTAACTAACCAACCAACTAATCAACTAACTAGATAAATAGATAGATGATAGATAGGTAGATAGATAAAGATAAATAAATAAATAAAACAATAATGCCACGGAAATTATAATGTTACCCAATTGTCTACAAATTCTAATTCAACTTTTTAGAAGATCTTTTTAGAGGATACAGGTTATGTATTTATTTTGGGGGGATATGTTGAAAAATCACTTCTTGTCTCAGATGAAAGAAATCAAATAGAGTTTTTCATTACAAGATACTAAAATGTTTCTAATTTTATGGAAGACATGGAATGGAAGGATTTTTTTTCCTTTTAATTATGGTGATTGTTTACTAACTATCGGTTGAGATTTATGGTGTAACATATATAAATCCCAACAAGTAAAATTAGTAAAATGAAGTATTTCCCTTTTAAGTGCTGATGATTTTTGGAGTTTTTTTTTAAATACTTTGATAATACCATTCATTTAATATAACATTACATTTGTTGTCAGTAAGATAAATGCTTAATAGAAGTCTCCTTTCATTAAATATGAGTGATAAATACATTGTAAAATAAGAGTTTCTCATTAATTTTTGTATTAATGCAACACTTGAAATTATGTGATTTGAAGTGAATAAAGTCAGTCTTTGGTTCTATTTCTGCCCTCACCCCCCAGCCCTTTAAGATAATTGAGCAGTATTAATTTTGCTTCTTAGGCATTGGCCAAATAAAGCACATCTGATACCAACGATGCAATAGTGAGACTACTAAAGTGCAATGTAAATCATGAAAGAGAAATGCCGAAAGCAAAGCACTACGGGATTTCTAAAACATACTTGAGATTTTCCCCATTTTAACAATTTTCAGTTGAACAGTTTTAAAAGCTATGGTGGTGGGGAGATTTCAGATTGCTCAGTGATCTGCCGGTCTGAGCGATGAACAGTATCAGATGTGAGATTACACAGGCTTGGAATTCACATGGAACAGTGTTCATAACCTGGCCTCATGTCTTGAGCATTTTATACAATCATTCTGAGATCAGCTGCTACAAAAGAATATAAACTTTGCCAAGATTTTGTAATCCAGGATAATCTCCCCATTCTTGTGGTAATTTGGAAACTAATACACAGGGTTAAAATTTGTTGCTGTATATGGTTTTCCAGCTGCCCAAGAACCATTTACAGATGATCTTACCATTCTGCACACCAGTGGTAACTTTATTGTGAGATAATGATAAGTGGGCCAGTTTCCAAACCCTGAATTATACTATTTATCTATCTTTGTATGACAAATTCTGTACTGTCTTAATAACTGTAACTGCATACTAAGTCTTGATACGTGGTAATGTAAGTCTTCAAACTTCTTCTATGATATTGCTCTAGCGACTTTAGCCTTTTGATAATCTGATCCTGAAATTTATATAAAAATGCAGTTTCCATTTAAAAAGTCCTGTTTGAATGTTGACTGAGATTGCACTCAAAATTGTGACTGAGATTCATACAGCAATTTGGGGAGAATCGATATCTTAAAAATATTGAGTCTTAAAATCCATGAGATTGGGACAACCTTTCATTTATTTAGGTCCTTTTGTATATTTTTAAAAACAAAAACCACAATTTCAACTTCTATAATGTAGGAAATTATAGAAAAATATATACTTGATAATTTCTTCACTCACAGAGTACTTATTATAATTGTAGAAATAGTTATATAAATATTTTTATAAACTGCAGAATATACTATAAGCATGGTTTTTCCTAGATTTTTCTTTTTTTATATTGTTGTACTTTAAGTGAAAGTTTACAACTCAAGTTAGTCTTTCATACAAAAATTTATACATACATTGTTATGTGACCCTAATTGCCCTCCCTATACTGTGACAGCACACTCCTGATTTCCCATGTCCATCCAACCGGCTCCTGGCCCCCTATACCTTCTCATCTCACTTCTGGACAGGAGCTTCCCATTTAGTCTCATGTACCTACTTGAGCTAAGAAGCACACTCTTCACGAGTATCATTTTATGTCCCATAGTACAGTCTAATCTTTGAAGAGTTGGCTTCGGGAATGGTTTTAATTCTGGGTTAACAGAGAGTCTGGGGGCCATGCTTTCTGGAGTTCCTCCAGTCTCAGTCAGATCATTAAGTTTGATCTTTTTACTAGAATTTGAGTTCTGCACCCCACTTTTCTCCTGCTCCATCTGGGACTCTCTGTTACGTTCTCTGTCAGGGTGGACATTGGTGGTAGCCAGGCACCATCTAGTTCTTGTCTCAGACTGTTGCATTCTCTGATTTATGTGGCCCTTCCTGTGTCTTGGGCTAATACTTTCCCGGTGACTTTGGTGTTCTCTGTTCTTCTTTACTCCAGGTGGTTGGGACCAATTGATGCATCTTAGATGGCCGCTCACTAGCTTTTAAGACCCCAGACACCACCCATCACAGTAGGATGCACAACATTTTCTTAATAAGCTTTGTTATGCTAATTGACCTAGATGTCCCCTGAAAGCATAGTCCCCTTGTTCTTCTTCTTGAGTGATGCTTTACTTATTCGGGGCCTCTTCCCTTTCCATATGAAGTTGGTGATTTGTTTCTCCGTCTCATTAAAAAATGCTGTTGGAATTTGGATCAGGATTGCACTGTATCTGCTTTGGGTAGAATCGTCATTTTCACAATATTCAGTCTACCTATCCATGAGCAAGGTATGTTTTTCCACTTGTGCAGATCTCTTCTGGTTTCTTGCAGTAGTATCTTGTAGTTTTCATTGTGTAGGTCTTTTATGTCTCTGGTTAGATTTATTCC
>NW_004443950.1:8983539-9036203 GCF_000243295.1 Trichechus manatus latirostris | reverse complement strand
TATTTTTCTAAGTTTAAACCAGTCTTTTATATCTTTATATCGCCTTGACTTTCTCTCCATATGAAAAATCTATGTCTACATTTTTTAGTCCCTCTTTTTTGTTTTAATGTTGTCATCTTTTACATATTGATATCTCTGTTTCCCTATTTTCAGTGTTTTAGCTTTGATTTATTTTTGTGACTTCCCTATCTGGCTTGATATACAGTTGCTCTGTGCTGTGTTTAGTCTTGGTTTGTTTTCTGATGTTGTTGATTTTCTCACCAGAGGACTCCTTTTAGTATTTCTTATAATTTTTTTTTTTTCCCAAATTCCTTAAACTTCTGTTTATCTGGAAATGCCCTAATTTAACCATCATATTTGAGAGACAGTTTTGGTTGATATATAATTCTTGGCTGGCAATTTGTTTCCTTCAAGGCTTTATATATGTCATCCCATTTCCTTCTTGACTTTATGGTTTCTGCTGAGTACTCCAAGCTTAGTCTTACTGATTCTCTTTTATAGATGACTTTTTGTTTATACCTAGCCATTCTTAAAATTCTGTCTTTATCTTTGGTTTTGGCAAGTTTGATTATAATATGTCTTGGTGACTTTCTTTTGGGATCTACCTTGTGTGGTGTTTGATGAGCATCTTGGATAGTATCTTTTCATCTTTCATGATATCACGGAAGTTTTCTGCCACCAAATTTTCAACAATTCTCTCTGTATTTTCTGTTATCCCCCCTGTTCTGGTACTCCAATCACACATAGGTTATTCCTCTTAATAGAATAATTCTTAGGGTTTCTTCATTTTTTTAATCCTTTTATCTGATTTTTCCTCAAATAAGTTGGTGTCAAGTGCTTTATCTTCAATCTCACTAATTCTGACTTCAAACTGCCTCAATCCTTCTCCTATGACTTTCTATTGAGTTGCCTAATTCTGACATTTTATTGTTAATCTTCTGGATTTCTGATTGCTCTCTCTCTCTGGATTCTTGCAGCCTGTTATTTGTCGTTATGCTCTTCTATAATCTTCTTAAGTTCCTATATTGCTTGGTCTGCGTTTTGCCTAATTTCCTTCCTGATCTCTTGAAGAGTTCTGTATATTAATCTTTTGTTTTCTGCCCCCGGTAATGCCAAGAAATTCTCTTCCTCTGGAAAATTTCTTGATTCTTTAATTTGGGAGGTTGCTGAAGCCATCATGGTCTGCCTGTTTATGTGATTTGATATTGATGGTTGTCTCTGAATCATCAGTAAGTTATTATTATTTTTTAAATTTTGTTTGCTTACTGTGTCCTAGCTTCTTGTTTTGTTTTGTTTTGATATGCCCAAATAGGCTGCTCATGTGAGCTAGCCTGATCACTGCTCCCCTGAAGCTCCAAAGTCCTGCCACCAGGTGGCCAGAACTGCCATTATGTATGTGAGCCCAGGAGTCCACCCACTTCTCCTGTATGGATTCAGCTCAGGGGTTCAGGTAGTCAGCCACCAAGTGTGTGGTGCAGTCTCTCACCTACAGTCCTAGACAGGCATGGGTGATTGGTGTAGGCACAGGCGTCTGGCTACAGCAGGGGGTCACATGCTGAGCAAGGCAGGGGGCTGACAGCTGCCCCTGACTGTCCAGGAGGAAAGCGTGTCCCTGTTCACTAAAGTGCGTAGGTGGATGGGTGTTGCAGCTGGACTGCGAGCACCCAGTGCTGTTGGCTGTAAGGACTGGGTGGCACCATTTATTCTCGGGCCCCTTTTGCAGGTGGCTAGGTGGCATAGGTGGAGGCACCAGTCCTCAGACCCCTGATGTGGGTAGGTGAAGACCATGCTTAATGGGCAGAGCAGTGGCAAATGTCAGGAACCTGCCACTTCACAGCTGAAACAATTGAAGTTAGACTTTGGGTATATACCCTGTTGTACTGTGGTAATGAGGGCCTATGGTGTTGGAATGGGCCCACACAAGTCTATGCAGGGGGAAAGGCACTCAAAGTCTGTGGACCCCTTATGCCTGTGCCTAGGCAAAGGAGCTGTGCCTATCCTGAGTTCCTGGTTTAGGGGAGCCGGTGGAATGTTTTTTCTGCTGTTGGTTAATTTGTTCCCTGTCCAAGGCTGGGAGAATGGCTCAAGGTTCGTGATGGGTCCTACTTCCAGTCCAGGGGACTTGGCAATTGCTGAAGCTATCCCAGACCCAGTGCAGAGCAGGGAGCAGGAAGGTAAATGGGAGAGAGGTTTTTCCAAAAGGGGGTGTTTTTGATCAGCATGGTAGTCCAGACGCAAGTATTTATCTTTCAACCATTGAGGGCTGCTTCTCACTGGTTCTGGATGGCTGAGTAAACTCTCTGCTGCTGGGTCTCTCCCAATGTGGAAAACACCTCTCAAGTGCTGCTGCTTGCCTCACCACGCACCATGAGCTGATCCGGCCTGGAGAGCTCCAGCTCATGCCGGGTCAGATCTGGCAACTCCTAGCTGCTTCCGAACCGTCTCTCCCGTTCCCTGCCACCCAGTACATTTCCTCAACTTTACCTTTGATGTCATATATAATCAATTCACTTGTTTTTTTGAGTGTTTATTGTAAGAGGGGCCACCAGAAGCATCTGACTACTCTGCCATTTTGGCCCCTCCTCCCTCCTAGATTTTTCTTAAGAGAGCATCAGCATTGCCTGTATTGTTAAAAACATGTTCAGTGTGCTTGTAATTTTAATAGCTGCATAATATTCTAACATATGGTTGTACCCAGTTGTGTGTATGTGTGTATATTTGTGTGTGTGCGAGTGTGTGTCTTGCTATTTTTTTTCTTCTTCTTCTGCAGTGATTTTCGCCATTAGCAAAGAGACTCAATGTATTGGTTTCGATTCCCCCAGAAGTAGAGGCTAAGTAAGGCTGTGAACACAAGGCATATTACTTGAGAGATGAAAGAAATGCTGGTAGGGGAGTTGGAAGTGAGGTAGGAAGGAGAGGAAATCAATAAAGGGTGCATTATCAAGGCACTTTCCACTGTGGACAACTAGAGATTAATTCCAATAGGAAACTCAGGGAGTCAGTGTAAAACATATGCCTTAGAACTATCCCACACAAGGGACAAAGTAGCCAGGTTATTTATATACCATCTCTCCCATAAAGATTACAGCCAAGAAAACCCTATGGGGCAGTTGTACTCTGTCCCATGGGGTCAGTTTAGTCAAAAATAGACTCAGCAGCACCTAAAAACAACAACAACAACCATTGACTGAGGCATACTGGGATAGGGGGTGTTAACTCTCAGACACTTGTGACTTCACCTTCCTGGTAGGCAGCAAAGTGGGCTCTGGAGGCAATAAGACACTCTCAGGGGATGAAATGCAGGTTCTGTCACTTAAAAGTTGTGGCTGCTCTGCTCTGAAGTGATCAGAGAAAATGTGTATGTGCGTGTGTATGAGGAGGGTTCTAACAGCATCTACTACACTCAGTGAAATGAGATATGCCTGATTTCTATTCATCCATATTTTGGAATGTCAACTCATTGGAAGTGTCTGAGATATGAGTCTTACCCTGGAAAATTAAGTCTCTTTCTCCTGTATTTTTAGTGATATCTAATGAGACTTGTAATTAATCTTTGGCATAGATTCTTCGAGAGGATGTAAGTTTTGAGGCTCTGTTCACACACTCAAAAGTTCTGGTGCTTCAGAAAATCCCCAAATCTCGGAGAAATTACTTAGCGTACTGAAGTCCCTGCCATCCTGTGACATCCGGATGATTTACTTTTAATGGAGACATTGTGTGGAATCATCGATTTAATTATCCGCTGTGAAAGGACTGGCCTTCTCTCTTTTGAAATGTTTCCTTTAAATGGAACTGGCCTTCTGTATAGATAAGGGAAGAAACCTTTCACACTTCAGAACCTGAATTATTGAATGGCATTTGAAGTATTTTAGTCTCCTCTTTGTAAAAAAGGTGATAGTGGTGGTGGTGGGGGGGGAATATTGTATACATTTACATTTTAAATTGTGTAATCATGTTATTATCTGAAACTAATACCATGCTGTTAGATTTTAGATAAAGTGTCCTGTAATGCATACAAAATGTTCATTTGTTGAAGGCCATTAAGTTAACTTCCTGGGAACAAGATTAAATGCAAGGCATTTACATAATTATTAGTCGTGAGGTGTAGAAAAGATAATTAAATATTCCACCACATTAATTTATATTTAATTAACTGTGCTTTAGTGATCCTCTGTCTGAATATTAATATTGAGTAAATAAACAATTAGAATGCATACTGATTTTATTAAAGGTTTATTCTTAAAATTAGTAAAAGATGCAATTATGAATTTAATAATATCTAATTTTGAAACCTAATCATATTAATAGAGTTTAAGAAGGCCTATTATTGGCTTCAGTGATGACAGTCTCACATTTTACATTTCCAACTACAATGTGGATTATAGACTTAAACATATATTCTCTTTGTTTATCCAAATAGTTAATATTCTACTCCATACTTCCTTTAATTCAGGACTGCCACTTTGTAACTGTACAGGAAACCTCATTCACCCTTGGCCATATTCACATGAGACGTGATATTTCTGAAAAGCAACTATATTATACACTTGTTGTTGTTAGTTCCCGTTGAGTTGGTTTTGACTCACAGAGACCCCATGTGACAGGGTAGAACTGTCCCATAGGGTCTTCTTGGCTGTAATCTTTACAGAAGCAGATGACCAGGTCTTTCTCCCATGGAGCTGCTTGGGTGGGTTTGAACCTCCAACCTTTCCATGGGTGCTTAATTGTTGCACCACCAACAATTATTATATGTATTATATTCATATTATATGCATACAAATGAGGAAAAATTAAAAAATCTCACATAAGATCATATTAGTGGAAGCTCCCTGGGTGGTACAGTTAATGGGCTCGACTGCCAACCAAAAAGTCAGAGGTTCGAGTCCATTCGGAGGCACGTCAGAAGAAAGGCCCAGTGATCTACTTCTGGAAAACCATCAATTGAAAACCCTGTGGAGCACAGATCTACTCTGACACACATGGGGTCATCATGAGTAGGAGTTAACTCTACGGCAACTGATTTTTTTTTTCCCTTCACTAGCTGAGGTTTGCTGCCAGTAAGGGGTTTGTAAAGCAAATCAGACATTACTGATCTGGAATCAGTAGCAGCGGCGCTCTGTGTGTTTTTAGTCTTTTGTGGAGGGCATTAGTTATAATAAAGTAAAATCCTGATAATAAATGCAGTACTTCCTTAAGCGTTCTTGTCTTTATCTGCCTGGACAATTTGGAAGCAAGTACATGAAAATATCTAGATCCTCATTAAGGTCCTCAGTAGGAGGAAAAATAAACATGATGGGAAAGAAAAAGAAGGTGGTTTTTCTGAATCATGAGCCTATATTCTTACCTAAAATATAAAGTTACATTAAAATGCAGAACAGAATTCCAAATTCTCATGGAATCCAGACTTTCTGGAGCTATTGAAGCTGGGTGAACCCCTGAAACTGTTGCCCTGAAGTAATCTTTAAACCTCAAAGCAAAAATATCCCCTGAAGTCTTCTTTAAACCAAACAATAATTTAGCTTATTTAGTAAATAATGTTTGCTTGGAATATCATGTTCTTTTTGAAGAACTGTCTGTATGGGAACAAATTGACAGCAACACTCGAAAGGTTAGATAGAAAGCTTGGGGGCATTGAGTTTATGTTAATAGAGGAGGAACAATTCGGAAAAGGAGGATGAGAATGATTGCACAACTTGAAGAATGTAATCAATGTCACTGAATTGTACATGTAGAAATTGTTGAATTGGTGTATGTTTTGCTGTGTATACTTTCAATAACAATAAAAAAATTAAAAAGTTACATAAAATATCACTAAGCAACAGTCAGAGACCCTGGTGGCATCGTGGTTAAAAAGATTGGCAGTTCAAATCCAGCAGGAGCTCCTTGGAAACTCTATGGGGCAGTTCTACTCCGTCCTATAGGGTGGCTACGTGTCGGAACCAACTGGACGGCAATGGGTTTGGTATTTTTTAGAAGCAACAGTCATATTTTCCTAATTTATTTCATTTTAAATTGTAACATCCCAAGCAAAAATGTTTGTGTTTTCCTATGAAATATTTATTTGGGCAAACAATTCAGTACTGATTTTAACTAAGTGGAATTTTCAAGGAAAAGGATGTGTTTCACTAGCACACACTTCCTAATGGAAACATTTGTTTCTAGAATTATAGAAAGGGGAATAATAAGGTTTCTTTTGTTTGTTTTCAAAGCTGTTGGGACTTTTATATTTACAATATGATACGGTTAGTGTTCCCCTGGGTTGGTCAAAACATATTCCCTTCTGGTTTGTAAAAGTAACTGTTCTAAGGATGAGAAACCATTCTGTTGGTATGGAAATTCATGCTTCCATAGTTGTGAACTCAAAATATGCCAAACTTGTGTACAGCGGACGCTATAGTGCTACTTTGACAGATTAAATTTTGAACCACTTGATGCAACCATACCTCAGAAATCCCAGCGATGATTTTCCAGCCACTATTTTCTCATTTTGTTTTTGTCCCCTCCTCTAACCCTGTCCATGTTAGATCAAACTGTTGCCCTCCCTTTTTCATCACTTGACACTAACTTCTGCATCCCTAATAATGAAACTTGTGGATTGCATAGTTCATCCAGGTAACCATGATATTTGTTCATTCATTCAACAAATATTATTTTTACTGTGGTAAATATATAGGCAAATATATATATAATAAATCACTCGTCATTTTGACCCTCGTCACATGTACAATTCAGTGACATTGTGTTTACCGTGTTGTTCAACCACCACCATTGTCTGTTTCCACATTTTCCTATTACCCTTAACAGAACCTTAGTGTCCCCTTAAGCAATGTGTTCCCTTTGTCCCCTTCCTCCTACCTACCACTTGGTAACCACTAATAAACTTTGATCTCTATACACTTGCCTATTCTAAACATTTCATAGAAGTGGAATCATATAATAGTTGCCTCTTGCTTTGTGACTGCTCTGTTTTACTCAGCATCATGTTTTCAAGGTTCGTTAGTGTTGTCATGTGCATCCTACAAATATTTTTGATCATCTACTTTTCTAGTTTCTGGCACTCCCAGGATGAATAAGGGAAGCTTCATAAGTTTAAAAGACTTATATAAATGCTGGTAGAGAAGACATCTAATAATGAGTACACAAATACATAAAGAAGTATTCATTGACCCTCCTGTGCAGCCCCCAATAAGACTCCGTAGCCTTGGTGGTTGGATAAAAATGTTTGGCTTGATGATAAGTTAAACAGCAATTTCAGAGGGTACATTCCATTTGCAAGAAGGAAGTTTGCCGTTTCTCAGCCTCCACTTCATTGAAGAATAAAACATGTGTTGTGAAAGCAAGAGGGTGTACCGGAAATTACAGGAACGGTGTCATTTGATTCTTGGGTTGTGGAAAGTTTCATTGTTGCAATTGATGAAGCACAGCCCACAGCTCTTGGGACAGGTGTTCCTGTATTCTCCCAGCAATGCTCTGAGCTCCCCCCATGGAATGCTCAGATCATCATATATAAATAATTCAAAAACAAGTCTCAGTAAACATTTCCTCTTTCTTCTGTTTGAAATGTTAATTTCTTTTTTGAAGTTTTTCTGTCTGATAGCAGTACGTAGTATTTCTTGTTTCATTGCCAAAGATAAACCAGTCGAACTGTGTGGATGCGTGACATGCTACAAAGAATGAAATTTCCAAATTAAGAAAAGGATATCCAGTGTAGCCAAATTCTCCAACCTCTGTTTTTATCTCTTTTTAGTTTCATCTTTATGATGCGATCTAAATTCAGTCTTTTTGCAAATACAGTTATAAGTCTTCTAGGAAACTCGTATCTCAAAACTCTTAGATAGGTATTTATCGTAAATGTATTATATCTATTTTATTTCATTCGTATAGGGTTATACATGTATGTTATGTATCTATATAATTTTATATATTTTATTCATATTTTTATTTTATTATTATATTCATAAAATGCTTTAGATTAAAACAGGGGGATTCTCTAAACATTAGAAACCAAGGATAAAATAATAAAATTCTCAAACTCCATGGATTTCTCTGCTACCAATGGTAGAAAACTCTCAAGCAGAATGTAGCTCTTCAAACCAGTTGTGCAATTCTGATAAGCATAAGAAATATAAGTTTTCATTTAATCACTGACTTTGGTAATTTACCCAAGAGCTACCAGTGGTTACATTACATTCCAAGCTTCTAGAAAACTGATAATCTAATCTCCTTAGAGATCTTTATCTGTTACAATTTTCACAAAGATATGATTGGGGTTGCGATCAATGAGGGAGTCATTGGTTAAAACAAATAATGGATACAGCAAGATTGGGGCAGGGACCATAGTGTTTTCAAGGCTGTGGCCTTCTGGAAGCAGATCACCAGGTCTGTCTTTTGAGGTACCTTGGAGTGGGTTTGAACAGCCAAACTTCTGATTAGCAGTCCAGTGCTTAACTGTTTGTGCCACCCAGGGACTTCACCAGCTAAACAGTATTGGACAAATCACTTTATTTGAGATATTTTAAGCATAAAATAAAGAAAACATTATCTGTGTCATTAGGTATTGGACTTTATGTACGTGATAATCATTTTGAAAGACAGAATCCCAGATTCCATGCTCCACCAAAAAAATTCTGATCCCAGAACTAAATTTTTTTAAAGTTCTGCAGGTGATAATGATGCAAGCAGTCCACAAACCACACTTTCCAACAACTTCATGACCTCGGTGATTGTTTTGGATTTATCAAATGAATCAATCAGTAGCAAAATACCTTGTAGCCTTGCAAATTGCTAAACTTCTTTCGTGGTATTGTTTCAATTACTTTTATTAATCTCTCTTCCAATGAACTGAAGCACCTTGAGTAAGTATTTTCACCTTTGTGCCTCTAAGTTTCCATAGTGATAAAAGGAGTAGGTTGAGCTAGTTTGACAATCTTGTATCTGGCAGATATTTTACAGCTAAGTTCTTTGATCTTTTCCCCTTTGTTTTGATTATCACATTAAGATGTTGATGTGGCAGACATGAATGTGTTCATGCACCTATACACACCTGCGTGCTTGCGTGCGTGCGCGCCTGCGTGTGTGTGTGTGTGTGTGTGTTACTATCATGAAGATGTTGTTAGGTGTCATCGAGTCAGTTCCGACTCATAGCCACCCTATGTGCAACAGAACGAAACACTGCCAGGTCCTGCACCATCCTCTTAATTCTTGTTATGCTTGAGCCCATTGTTGCAGCCACTGTGTCAGTCCATATCACTAAGGGTCTTCCTCTTTTTTACTGACCCTCTAATTTACCAAACACGATGTCCTTCTCCAGGGACTGGTTCCTTCTGATAACATGTTCAAAGTACTTGAGACAAAGTCTCACCACCCTTGTTTCCAAGGAGCATTCTGGCAGTACTTCATCCAAGATGGATTTGTTTGTTCTTCTGGCAGTCCATCGTATATTCGGTATTCTTTGCCAACACCATAATTCAAATGCATCAGTTCTTCTGTCTTCTTTATTAATTGTCCAGCTTTCCCATACATATGAAGCAATGGAGAATACCATGGCTTGGGTCAGGGGCACCTTAGTCCTCAAAGTGACATCTTTGCTTTTTAACACTTTAAAGAGGTCTTTTGCAGCAGATTTGCCTGATGCAATGCATCTTTTGATGTCTTTCTTTCTCTTTTTTAGCGTTGTGCTTTAAGTGAAAGTTTACAACTCAAGTTAGTCTCTCATAGAAAAATTTATACATATATTGTTATATAACCCTAGTTGCTCTCCCTGTACTGTGACAGCACACTCTTCCTTTTCACCCCAGATTTCCTGTACCCATTCAACCAGCTTCTGACCCTCTCTGCCTTCTCATCTTGCCTCTGGACAGGAGCTGCCCATTTAGACTCAAGTATCTACCTGAGCTAAGAAGCACACTCTTCATGAGTATCATTTTGTGTCCCATAGTCCAGTCTAATCTTTGTCTGAAGAGTTGGCCTCGGGAATGGTTTTAGTTTTGGGCTCACAGAGAGTCTGGGGGCCACATCTTCCAGGATTCCTCCAGTCTCAAACAAACCATTAAGTCTGGTCTTTTTACTAGACTTTGAGTTCTGCACCCGACTTTTCTCTTGCTCTGTCAGGGACTCTCTGTTGTGTTCCCTGTCAGGGTGGTCATTGGCAGTAGCCTGGCACCATCTAGTTCTTCTGTTCTCAGGCTGATGGAGTCTCTGATTTATGTGGCCCTGCCTGTGTCTTTGGTGTTATTCATTCTCCTTTGCTCCAGGTAGGTTGTGACCAATTGATGCATCTTAGATGGCTGCTCGCTAGCTTTTAAGACCCCAGACTCCACTCACCAGTCTTTTGATTTCTTGACTGCTGCTTCCGTGGGCCTTGATTGTGGATCCAAGTAAAATAAAACCCTTGACAACTTCAATTTTTTCTCCGTTTATTAAGATTTTGCTTATTGGTGCAATTGTGAGGATTTTTGTTTCCTTTACGTTAAGGCGTAATCCATACTAAGGGCTGTGGTCTTTGGTCTTCATCAGTAAGTGCTTCAAGTCCTCTTTGCAAGCAAGGTTGTGTCATCCGCATATCGCAGGTTGTTAATGAGTCTTCCTCCAATCCTGATGCTGCGTTCTTCTTCTATAGTCCAGCTTCTCGGATTATTTGCTCAGCAAATATCACTATCATGATAGTGGAACAGATTTTAAATACTTTTCAGAATTACAGGTAACAGTTCATTCTTTGTCAAAGAATTTTATCAAAATTTCCCTGATACAGTTGGGAGGTGGATAATGCTGCTGAGTTATGATTTTCCTACACACATTTGGCAGAGGGCGAGGAATGAAAGGAGAGGCCTATTTTCCAAATGACTTCAGTTTGAATAGAGAATAAAAGTTGACGAAATGGCAGTCCCTTCTGCATGGAGCTTCCAGATTTAAATGAAAATCTGGCCCTAGTCTAATCTGCTGTTTATTTGATTTACTTGTTCTTCAAATGGTCAAATGAGTAACAAATCAAGGAAATAGAAAACATGATTAATTCTGAATGTGTGAGGGATATATGGAAAATTTCACAAAAGGTTTGTAATCTAAGAAGTTTTCAAAAATGAGTAGACATTCTAGCCTGTAACAATTCCAGGAGTCTGAGTAAAGTTCAAATTCCTTAGCCTAAATTTTTCTTAGACCTTTTCAGATGCCTCCCATTTCAAAGGAGGTGGAGAACAAATCTGAAAGAAATATTCTGGTAATAATGTCTTTTCCCTTAATTCTTCCATAGTTTAGTGTGACTGTTTCCAGAAAGGAAACCTCAGATGAGACCATATCTTAATGTTGTTATCCAACTACTGTACGATACTATATCTATATCTAGATTATCTTCTAACAGGATTATTCTTTACACCAATTTTTCTATGTCAAGTTATCTATAGAAATTATGGTTACAATTAGCCAGGGTTGTGGAAAGACAAACAAACAAAAAACAAATAAACAAACAACAACCACCTACCTGCTATGATGCCTACTAAGGCATAAAAGGAAAGAAAAAATATTTTCACATTTTTTAATAAGTGGTTACTTGTTGTTTAAGGATCCTGGAAATTTTTTGTTTTTTCAAATTCATATGGAGACTATATCCTGATTTGCCTTTTAATGAGGATAAGATAAATTTTATAAAATTTCCTTCGATTCCCCTAGGATGTTGTCTTTGTTAGTACTGCCATAACAGAAATACCATAAGTGGGTGGCTTTAAAGAACAGAAATGTATTTTCTCACAGTTCAGGAGGCTAGAAGTCTGAATGCAGCATATAGCTCGAGGGGAAGGTCCTTCTTTGTTGGTAGCCCCTAGAGTTCCTTGGCGTTCTTTGGCATCTGTCTTTGCTCTGTGCGTGTCTGTGTCTATTCTGCTCTTTTTATAACTCAGAAATGATTAGGTTTAAGACCAACCCTACTCTGATATGACCTCACTGATGTAACAGAAGAAAAATCCTATTTCCAAATGGGGTCACATTTAGAGGTACTGGGGTTAAGAATTCAAAATATATTTTTTGAGTGGGACACAATTCACTCCATAAAAGACGTCAATGCAGCGTGTACTATGAGCCCAAATTTCTTTGATTAGAAAGGTGCAAATTTGCATAATTTAAATGCCACAGATTTGATGAAACTAATTGAGCTCAAAACATATTGAAAACAGTGACAGAGTGATTATATTATTATAGTAACGTATTCATGCAAGTATAAATACAGTAAAAAGAAAATGAAACAGATAGCAAAATGGAGGACAGTGTCTGGGTCTTCTAATACAAAGCTCCTTAAAATTTTTGTGGACTTTTTTTTTTTTTATCATTGTAAACAGGAAGAATACTTAGCATTAACATTTCCCAAAAGTTCATAAATCTCTACTTTATGTCCTGACTTGAAGGAAGATGTGTCTGATATTTTTATTTCTGTATAATTTTGAATTAAGTTCAGAGTTCATCTACTATGGTAAAGAGAGGACATGGAAGTGGGGTATGTTGGCATGACATTGTAATTAATCTTCCTGTTCCCTTGAAAGCAGAGGTTACTTGAAAATTGATGTATGCATAATTTTTAATTGATGGAGGTGGTAATGGAGTAGATCTAAAATAATTGCTTAAAAAAAAACTCATGGGGACAACAGTGTCAATTTACTCTTCTGTCACACAGCTGTCTTCGAAATTGTCTCCCTTTGAACATATTTCAACAACATATTTTCTATAGCTGGTAAATTTGGAAATACAGTCTCATTTAGCTCTGAATAATTCACAAAAGGAAGTGTTGTTTAGCATAGATAATGGAGAGGCATTACCAACGAGTTGACGTGGAGTTGATTCCAACTCCTGGTGACCCTGTGTGTGTCAGAATAGAACTGTGCTCCATAGGGTTTTCAATGGCTGATTTTTCAGAAGTAGATTGCCCAGTCTTTCTTTTGAGTCATCTCTGGGTGGAGTTGAACTTCCAACCTTTTGGTTAGCAGCCAGTCCCTTAACCATTTGCACCACCCAGGTACTGCAGAGGCTAAGCTGGTAAAAAGGCCTTGGCTTAGATCTAAGTGGAATAAATCCTCCCCTGTGGCCTATACAAACTCTAGAACTTGAGTTAGTTTATATCCTTTCTTTTCCCCTTTTTCCCTCCCTCCTTTCCACTCTTTTATCCTTCCTCCCTTCCTCCCTCCATCCTTTCTTCCTTCTTCTCTCCCTCCCTTCTTCCCTCCTCCGTTACTATCTTCTTTCTACCATTTTTCTCTTTAATTTAGTCCGTGGCACTTCATTCTGTCATGTACCCACTGATTGTCTATGTCTGTGTTTGTTTGCTTATAATCAACCATCTCTATTGTTCTTTTCAGATCTCTCTCCCTGTGCACTGACTATTTTGTTTCTGAGATGGGTGAGATGTCCTGATTGTATTGAACAATGAGGTCGTTTTTCATGTATTTATTCATTTAAGTCAGCATTAATCCAAATATTAGTGATACTAAGAAATATGAGTATGTCTTTATTTACATATTCATTCACTCGTGAATTTGTATTAGGCAGGGCGCTTAGCACTGGAGGTATAATAAATGACAAGCCATTGTGCAAGTCACAAGGAAGTCAGCTCTATTGGAAGAGGTCATCAGATAAGCAGGCAATTATAATAGCATATTGTAAGTGTCATTGACACATAGAAGAGTCATGGGGCCATGTAGAAGAAATACTTAAAATTTGGGGGAGTGGCCCACGTGGCAGGGATCAGGAAACACTATTTCTAACTCACATTTCAGAATTCATCCTGACTTCTTTCTGAAGGTGCTATCAAAGCTGAGGCATGGAAAATAAGTTCATGTCTTAGCCTATATTCTGTAGAAAAAAAAGAGCTTGGGAAAAGTCTAAAACTTTATCACAGGTAAACAAGAGCAAAGGAAAAAGGGAAATGAGGAAAAGGAAGGAGGAAAGAAAGGGCAAGGTGGTGCCTACCTTCACAGGAAAACCTAACTGATTGCTTCATCAAGTTGGACATGGGTGGAGGCTACATGGAATTCTGTGTCTCGAACATTCCATCACAAAAAGGGAAGAGAAAGCAATTTCCATGCCAGCTCCTGCTCATTGCCACTGTTACTGATCAAAGTTTGTTTCACGGGTCATTAACTCCACCACACTTCTGGGGTATGTTACCTGGCCTCTCTGGGCATCTGATGGGAAAATGAGAGCTTCCTTGGCCCCAGGTGTGACAGACCTGGGTGTTAGATGGGTCACTGCAGGGCACTGGAAGCCTTGTCAGATCCCTGCCCCACTCCCTAGGGGAGGTTAAGAACTGCAGGTGTCAAGCGACAAAGCAACAATGACAGTAGCCAATGCTTTTGACCTAGAGACCAATGTCATTCCTGGGCCTCTCTGGCCTAAAGTGTAGTGCAACTGGCCAAGGCCAGCTGGCAGATAGGGCTGAATGACCCTTAGGGGGTAGATCCACTGGTTCCAGCGCATGGGATCCAGGCAGAGTAAGCTGCAAGGTGAGCGATGCTATATTCCATTTTCACTGTTACTTGTAGTTCCACAAAGGTCTACATGTATGAAGAGTGATGATAGACACGGGAAGAGAGTAGGCAGAGCCAGAGTCTAAGGCCAGGAGAAGGAATTTGTACTTTTTCTTAAGGAAATTGTGAAACCATTGTAAGATGTCGTAAGCATTTACATTATAAAATAACCTTAGTAACTCCGGAAAATTAGTTCTACTTCACCCTAGTATCATACTATCACCTGTGCTGGATTCCACATGCAAATTAATGAGCCTATGTTCATCATCATCATCATCACCACCGCCATCACCACCACCATCACCATCGCTGTCACCACCACAATAAATGATAAATAGTAAATGTTAATTTTTACCAAAGTGCCCTTTATACAAGAGTCCCTGGGTAGTGCAAACAGTTAAGCACTTAACTACTAACCAAAAAGTTGGTGGTTCGAACTCACCCAGAGGCTCCTCAGAACCAAGGCCTGGCGATCTGCTTTCGAAAGGTCACAGACTTGAAAACTCTATGGGGCACAGTTCTACTCTGCAAGCATGGGGTCACCGTGAGTCGGAATGGACTCTATGACAACTGGTTGGTTGGTTGGTTGCCCTTTATAGATGTACTCTTGTATGTATAATGGGGATATTAACGGTATCTTCCATAGAGTGATGATGTGAAGGATTTGATTGTCATCTCTTAGATACTGTTCGAGGTACAATCTAAACCTAAGATTGGCTTAATCCAGATCCTGAGCCCTTGAGTGTGTAGCTATGCACTGTTTCTCTAGCACATGACAAAATGAATTGTCCTGGAGCATTACTCAAGCACGTCGTATTTTAATACCTTTTTTCCTAAAATGATATCTCACTTTCATACACTTCATTTTTAACGTGTGAATTTTGGAGCCAATTAGCAGATAATAAGCCACAAAAATGCTAAAACTGGGGTCTGCATTTACCAGAGCCATCGTGCTGCAGTTTATTTAGTTAAAAACAAACAAATATAGACACCCATTGACACACAGACACACACGGGGAGTTTTCTCTGGATTTTCGTTTTAAAATCTATTATTTTGATTACTAAGGAGTTAAGTTATTCAAATAAATCTTCAATTATCTGATGCCTGAGGACTGTTTTCTTCCCCCCAAAGTATATTCTGAATATATTGGCTATTTGGCTTCAGGGTTAAAAAAGTGAATTATCCCCTTGTTTTTTCCACAGCTATCACCTTATTTCATCTCTCTGCATTTCTGTGGATTTCCTGAAGCAAGCGAGCAAACAAAAAATTTACTGGTGTAGAGTAATTGCAGATTGTGGTTGATAAAAATAAACGCCACCTTTCAGCTGAGCCTATTCTCTTATTACAGGCGAAATTAGGTAGAAGTTTTAAGATTAAAGTACAAAAACCTTTGCATATTAATTAAAAGAATACGTTTATTATATATGAGTATTTCAGTGAGAATTTTTACTAGCAGCTTCTAACAGTAAGAAGAGCATTCTTATTTCTAATTCAATCATCAAACTCTTACATTTAGCAACAAGTATTTTATAAATGTAGTTTGAAATATGCAAGAAATTTTGGTTAATGTGTAATCAAGACTAGCCTCATCTCTCTATTTTTCTTACAAGCTCTTTTCTCATAAGATTTTCTTCAAGGATATCTACACTCATTGTCAACCTGTTCTTACCCAGTTGTTTCTCAACTTTCTGTAACGGGGCTTCCTAATTATCCATTCTTGCCCTGAAACTGCTTTCACTAATGTCATTGATCGTCCCCTCTTGACATAGTTTAATGAACGATTTTCAGTCTTTATCTTAGTTGAACTCCCAGTGGTCTTTGGCCTTGATTTCTCTCAACTGCTTGAAACTCTCTGGCCTGTGCTTCTATGACCCACCACTCTCTTGTTCTCGTTCTAACCTTTCCGACTGTGCATTTTTAGGATTATCTATAGATTCCTCTTCCGTCTACTCACTTAGCAGGTATTCTCCAGCCTTCTCCCCTCGGCCAGCTTCTCTTCTCTCTCTACGTACTCTTTCCAGGGAACTCCATCCACTCAAATTGTATGTCAGTGGTGAAACTCAACAACTCTCAAATGTGTATTTCTAGCACAGATGTCTCTCCTGCAATCCAACTCCATGTATTTCTGTCTGCCCACTTAAATATTAACTGGGACATCCATGGCTACCTCTGCCTCAGATGTATGTGTGTGTGTGTGTAAAAGAGAGAGAGAGAAAAAACAAGCAGGGGATGTAGGGGGGAAGGCTTAGTAATAACAAGAGGATAAAGGGCCCTTGTTCCCGTAGAAGAATGCGATTGACTTGTTTGAATAATTTCATGGGTTGATAGTAAAGTGCGACTTGTCAGACTGAGGACCAGGTAGAATGAAGCTGGTCTGGCTGATAGGGGAACTAGCTAGGTGGGGAGCCTTTCCTGCTGGGTGGAGGGCATATCTGGTGAGAACAAGGGAACTCACAGTAGGCCTTTGGACCCTATGAGGCTCAAAGCTGTCAAGACAGCACTTGAAATTTTAGGCCTTACAGTACAGTAATACGTATAAATCTATTTGATTTATTTAACTACTGCCTAGTATCCCTGGGTTCTACAAATGGTTGATGCATTGGCTGCTAACTGAAAGGTTGGAGGTTTGAGTCTACCCAGAGGTGCCTCAGAAGAAAGGCCTGGTGATTTCATTGAAAACCTTATGGAGCACAGTCCTACTGTGACATATGTGGGGTCACCATGAGTCAAAGTTGACCTCATGGCAACTTTTTTTTTTTTTAATATTATATCATATGGATACGCTACATTATACTCATTCATTCGCAGTTAATGTACATTTCGGTTAATTCCATATTTGTTCCAAACAATGCTGCAATGAATATACTCTGATGATATTCTAAGCCCTGGTTTTCTTTCTCCATGTTTTTTTCTTTACAAGTATATGTAAATTGAGTACTTATTTAATTCCTGGAATCTTCTATCTTTTTAAAAAAAGTGTGGAACAAGTGCATTTTCTAACTGGTAATAGAAAGTAAATAACTCCCATCTAGAGAAGTCTGCTTGGTGCTCATGGTTGGCTAGACTTTTTCAAGAAGCTTATAAGGCATCTGTTTATATACGTGTTAACGTGTCATCCTTTCTTCTTAGTATATATATCATTTAAATTACTGATCACACTGCTCTATTTATAATTTTAATCTACTTACATTAAATATTTCTTGATCCTTCAGTCCATTTTAAAAAAGGACCTTAGCTGAAACCATCATAATAAAACATACCCCCCTTTTGTTCAAAGACCAGCTTAAGTCTGTGCATTAATTTTCTTTCTTCTCTTTCATACATAATTAATAGAAGATACTGGGAAGTACTTTACTTCAACCTATTTGAAGTTTATTACCCTTGTGACTCATACATCACAACCACCAAAAATGGATAAATTGTAAATTCTACCAGAGTAAATCTTCCCTTCAAGGACTACATCTGCCAGATCTCCTAACAGTACATTTTCAGACTGCCCTCTCTAATAACTCTGTTTCCCACAGAGCGAAAAGCTTTTAGTACATTACAAACACAACACTGTTGTTCTTAGCAGCTGGATTCTCCACTTTCATTTCTGATAAGCTTCAGGTTGCTGCAGTCTGATACACTCATTCAGTGTTTTCCCTTTGTCCCATCTATAGGAAGAATTCTGTTCTGACATTTTGCCATTTCAGAAAATCGGCAGCTGATTCACGGGACAGAAATATGTATCTTTAGAGAGCTGCATTGAAAAAAAAAGTGATATATTAAAACATTGCTCATTTAGAAAACTTAATTCCAGTGAATTGTTAAATAGGGTTTGCACTGGTAAAAGTATGCAACTATCTCATTTTTCTTTGCTTCCTCTCAGTTTTAGCCTCTTTTTGTCTCTGACTTGTGCTCCTATTAATATTTTCTGGATAATATCTTGCTTCTTCTAAGCTTATGTTTTGTTTTGTTTTCTTTTCTTTTCTGCACCCAGGGCTAACTCTTTTTTTCCCCCTCTTCATTCATTGTTGTAAAAATATAGATCATACAACATCTGCCATTTCAACATTTTTTGTGTGTACAATTCAATGAACCAATTACATCAGTCATGTTGTGCAACCATCACCAAGGCTAACTCTTTTTTTTTAAATTTTTTTATTGTACTTTAGATGAAGGTTTACAGAACAAATAGTTTCTCATTAAACAGTTAGTACACGTATTGTTTTATGACATTGGTTAACAACCCCATGACATGTCAACGCTCTCCCTTCTCGACCTTGGGTTCCCTATTACCAGCTTTCCTGTCCCCTACTGCCTTCTAGTCCTTGCCCCCGTGCTGTTGTGCCCCATTAGTCTGATTTTGTTTCATGAGTGTGTCTGATCTTTGGCGGAAGGGTGAACCTCAGGAGTGGCTTCCTTACTGAGCTAAAAGGGTGTCTGGGGGCCATACTGTCGGGGTTTCTCCAGTCACTGTCGGGGTTTCTCCAGTGTCTGTCAGGCCAGTAAGTCTGGTCTTTTTTTGTGAGTTAGAATTTGGTTCTACATTTTTCGCCAGCTCTGTCTGGGACCCTCTACTGTGATCCCTACCAAGGCTAACTCTTGACATCTTCACCACATGCTACAGCAGGGACAGTGGTGCCTCGCCATATATTCCACCTGCTCCTCCACATTTCCTAGCCCTGTTGCATTTATGAAAGGTCTGCATGACTTATTCCGGCCAATGGGCAGTAGGTGAAAGTGACTGTGCTGGTTAATTTTGTGTCCACTTGGCTAGGCAGTAGTGCCCAGTTGTTTGGCAAAACGCTAGTCTAGTTGCTGTTACGAAGTAGTAGTTGTTGTTAGGTGCTGTCGAGTTGATTTCTACTCATAGTAACCCCTATGAGACAGTGACTCCAGGTGATCCACTTGGGCACCTCTTTCTACACTCTTGCCCAATTGTAACTGTGAATGGGCATGTGCAGCAAACTCTACCTGAGAACGATGTGATGCCTCACCCCAACTGGTGCCTCAAAGCCTGAGGTCTTCACTACCTGGTCAGGCTGCACATATTCCTCTTCCTCCTCATATTTGCTGTGACTGCTTATTCTTTCCTTCATACTATTTATCACACTATGTGATTGTTTATTTGTGTGCTTTAGTGTTTATTATTTTTCTCCCAACCCCAGCTAGACTGTAAACTCCATAACTGCCCCATAGGGTTTTCTAGGCTATAATCTTTACAGTAAAAGATTTCCATGTCTTTTTCCCATGTAGCTGCTGGGTAGGTTTAGACTGCCAACCTTTTAGTTAGTAGTTGAGAGGGCCTTGTGAAATCATATGCAGAATGCCCTACATAATGTGGGGGGAATCTCAGTCAACCAATTGAAGGCCTTAAGAGCAAGAAGGGGGTTTCCCTAAAGTGTGTTCTGCCTCCAGACTATAGACATTTTGTCAGAACTTCCTCCCTCTTCACTGTTTCCATCGCCTAACATAGGGATCTGGGGACACAAGCCTGCAGGATTCTCTAGCCTGTCACCTGATCAACAGATTTTGGTTTGCCAGCCTCCCACAATTGCATGAGCCCATCCTTTAAAATCAATCAAACAATCTAAATTATCTATCTGTCTGTCTGTCTATCTATCTACCTACCTACCTATCTACCTACCTATCTACCTACCTACCTAACTACCTACGTACCTACCTACCTATCTACCTACCTATCTACCTACCTACCTATCTACCTACGTACCTACCTACCTATCTACCTACCTATCTACCTACCTACCTATCTACCTACCTACCTACCTATCTATCTATCTACCTACCTATCTACCTACCTACCTACCTATCTATC
This sequence comes from Trichechus manatus latirostris, assembly GCF_000243295.1. Taxonomy (NCBI): domain Eukaryota; kingdom Metazoa; phylum Chordata; class Mammalia; order Sirenia; family Trichechidae; genus Trichechus; species Trichechus manatus. Next base: position 9,015,877 of record NW_004443950.1, on the reverse strand, counting down.
TATCTATCATCTATCTTACCGGTTCTGTTTCTCTAGAAACCCTGAGACATCAATGTAGGGCACTTTAGTGGAAGCGTGGATGAGCCACTACATTACCCTCCATTTGTCTCTTTTCCAGATGATACATCTTCAAGATAGGGAGCCTGGATCCTTGAATAACCTTGCAGAGTACATGACAACTCTTGAAAGACAAGTAGAAATAAATAAATAACCATTTGTTTTATTAAAGCCCCTTAGATTTGGAGGCTAATTTGTTCCTGAAGTATACAGTAGCCTATTATGGCTAATACACAATCCACAATTCTTTAGAGTCTTTGTTAAGAGAAGCAAATGTTGCTTACCTCATCTTCATAAGTCTTTCAAAATCAAATTCCTCTTTACTAATTTCATAGAACTCCACAGAATGTAATCTCCATTCGAGATAACTTAATCTATTTAAATTCTTCCTATATTTGGCAGTGTCTATTATTATTATATTTATTTTTTACTGTGTTATTCTCTTGCTCACAGTCTTTCAATTGCTTGCTATTGTTCTTAGGATAAGTTCCAAAGTCCTTTAGAGGGTTCATGAAGTCCTTCATGTTCTGGCTCTTTCCTGCATACTCAGCCTCATCTTTTTCCAGTCTTCTCTCTTCCAGCCTGCCACAGGCCCCTGCCCCCAGAACTCATACACTTTGGCACCTTTATTTTGGTAACTCCTTCTTATCTACAGGTTTTGACTAGTTAGTTACTCAAGGAAAACTGCTCTTATCTCCAGGTTGAGACTCTTCCAATATGCTTCTAAGGGATGCTGCATTTCCTCCATTTGATTCTGTTAGTTGCCGTCCAGTCAACTCTGAATTCATGGTGAGCCTATATACAGTAGAAGGGAATATTGCCTGGTCCCACGCCATCTTCACAATCATTGGTATGCTCAAGTCCATTGTTGCAGCCACTGTGTATTTTGAGTGCCTTCCAACCTAGAGGGCTCATCTTCCAGTGCTCTATTAGATAATATTCTATGGTGATCCATAGGGTTTTCATTGGTTGATTTTTGGAAGTAGATCTCCAGGCCTTTCTTCCTAGTCAGTCTTAGACTGGAAGCTCTGCTGAAACCTGTCCACCATGGTTGACCCTGCTGATATTGGAAATACCGGTGGCATAGCTTCCAGCATCATAGCAGCACGCAAACCACCACAGTATGACAAACTGACAGACGTGTGGTGCAGCTCTTCCATAGTAGCTCTTATTACGCTGTGTTTTTATTGCCTGGTTGCTGGTTGATATACCCTACTAAACTTGAACTCTAAATCTCTCTCATTCATTTGTGTTGTTAGGATTCAGCACAGAGCTAGGCACATGAAAGGAGCCCAGCAGTGCATTGAATCAAAATATATTCCCCATGCTAGGGAAGCCTGTTGCCTTTTCCTTATATGTTTTCTCATCCCAGTACATATCCTGTCTCTTCCACAAAGCCTTCTGCAAGATTTTATCCCCCGCGATGCTCTCATTTTAAGGCACTCTTACCGACTGTCTTCCTACCACCCATTTCAGTACTCTTTGCTTCCTTAGTTGTTTTATTGCCTGAGTGTTTTTTTTCCAAGTATAATCTTTGAAAACAGGGACTATTTTGAGTGAACTATTTATGGTATTCAGTGGGGGCTTTGCACTCACCAGGCACTATTTTTTGTATACAAGTATGAATAAGGAAAAGATCTACCCTCAGCGTGTTCAGAACCTGCTAGATAAGACAAAAATATAAACCAGTAAATAGATGGCAATGTTTTACTTTTATAAGAGATACATGAGCAGTGTGCTGTGTGCCAAGAGAATGTAACTACTAAAAATGCTTTAACATACAAAAAAGATAGAATACCTTGCAGCATTTGCAGCAATAATGTGAAATTATGGGAAGCCTAATTATCCACAGTGACTATCCATCCTAGTAAGTTAAATAAAATTCCAAAAATAATTCTATTCAGAATTCCTCAATTATGTTTCTATAACTTGAGAGAAGGGAGGAAGGGAGAAAGGAAGGAAAGAAAGAAGGAAGGAAGGAGGGAAGGAGGGAAGGAGGGAGGGAAGGAAGGAAGAAAAGAAGGAAGGAAGGAAGGAAAGTTGGGAAGAAGGAAAGAAGAAAATTCCATTGCTTCTTATTGATTTTTTTTAAAAAATTATGATTTCTCCTTTATTGAACTATTCTTACTTTTCTTCCTTCATAATTTGCCAGTCCAAGCCCCATCTACTCTATTTTTAAGAGATATTCTTAATCATTTTAATCATGTGCTGATATCTCCCCCCACATACACTACACACACACACACACACACACACACACACACACACACAGAGTCTGATTAGCAAAACCATTTATCAAGCCTTAAATTATTCTCTATTTTTTGTACATTTCCCTATCTTCTTGGCCCAACTAAGAAAAGTATGTGAAACACTTTCATTACATCAAAAATAGCAGCATTCTTAATTTTTCAACTGTCATCTAAGACTGTGCTGAAGCTCACAGTAGATGAGTTTGTGAGGCTTTAGAAAGATTATTCAATTTCCAGGGATATGTTGATTCTAAACAGACAGAGATAAAACACCTACTATTCAATCAGCACTGGGATAGTTATGAGGGAAAGATGTAAAATAAGGGCCTCACTGAGCTAATGAGGAAAGAAGAGATGACATCTTAACCAACAGAAAGGTAAAAAGCCTCATTTATTTGACATGCATCTATTTAAAGAATATCTGATTTTATAGTATGAATATTCACCCTCCCAGCCTATTCTGCATATGTGAAATTGCTCATTTATTTATTCCTCACTTTATTCTAAAAAGGATTTAAGATAGGTTATGAGGGTATTTAAAATGCATCAAAGTAACTTAATTAGAAATAGGTGAGAAAGTAGAAAAATAACAAGAATAGGAACCTAAAGTAGATCCATATATAGGGCAAAATGCGTGTATACTCTCATTAAAGTTTTATACACTTCTAAAATTGTTGTCAATATTTTCAGCAACCCATGTTGAAGAATTTCATTAGTTACAATGCTGCTGATATTCAGACTATGCGAACAAATGAACTGTTGAGGAGATGAGAGTTCTTAGGAAAAACACTCTATAATATAATGAGCAGCATTCTCAGCTCTGTCCTCAACTTCCTTACGGTGACCACGGCGACTTCCATAAATCAGTTCCCTGTAGCATTCCTCTCTATAGGCTGATAGCACCATAGTGAAGTAAAATTCAGTGTAAAACATTATTCTGTCATTCTGCAGGTGAGGGTAGGGGTGGAGAAGCAATATGATATAGTCTAATATGTAGCTATATACTGGTTTGGTTGAATTCTTCATGGGGACTATCGAATATTGACTACAATGGACAGTCATCACGATCTTCAGCCAGTCTTCAATAGGTATTTGAAAATTACTCTTGCCCATGATCAAGGTAAAATTTGGAAGAGATATCTTTACCAAAGAAACTCAGGCCCACCTGACCTAACAGCTAATCCAATGAATAAGTTCAGAAAGCAGAGGTTACTACCTAGAAGGCCCCCACACCTGAAGATAATAGAATGAATATAAATAGAACTGTAAAAAAGTGAGTTATACTAAAAAAACCCAAACCCATTGCCGTTGAGTCGATTTCGACTCACAGCAACCCTATATGACAGAGTAGAACTGCCCCATAGGGTTTCCAAGGCTGTAATCTTTATGGACGCAGACTGCCACATCTTTATCCTGCAGAGCATCTGGCGGATTCGACACACTGATCTTTTGGTTCGACGCTGAGTAAAACACTTTTTTTTTCCCAATAATTGCAAAGTTAAGGAAAGTGCCCTTTCAGGTTTGTTTTTGTGCTTTGCCATATTTTTCTCTATATTACTATTTAGACTTCCTCCTGTGAAAGTTGGAGGGTGAGAGTTGGGCAGAGAACCCCCTGATGTAGAAACTTGTGAACTGAGTTTTACTTCTAGCCTTGATGTTTAGTTCACTTAATGATGTTGTACCTCAATTTCACCATGTAATGATTGCTCCAGTCTTTCCCCACTCTGAACATTTTATGACTGTATAGTCAGGGTGATCAAGTTAGCAGAACTACAAAAGATTTCCACCTGGTCACTGAGCTCCACCATGCATCATCAAACTAAAGAATTAAAGCATAGCATAAAGAGGCAGCTTTTAAAAGCATCGATCTTGTTATTGAATTGCCTATCAGTATTTCACAGCTATAGGCATGAAGGGACAAGGACTCTCTCTTTGATGTGACAATCAGCCTTCCACTCCAAAGAGGGCTTGACATTCTTTTTGTATGCTTTTCCTGAAATTTCCCACCATCACTTTAGGGGCTGTCAGTCCTCAAGGATGATTTGTAAGCAGTAGCTTGTGGAATCATTGGGAGATTCCAGAACAGTGACTGTGATATCTGTTTTCTAATGCTTGTTTGGCTCGTCCCTGGTGTTATGACATTAAACAGTTTCCTCTCTTCCTTGCGAAAATCAGTATCCTCTACGCACAATCTCAGATCGAACTGAACGTTTGTTTTATGATGTGATGAATTGTCTGATATTAACTATTAAGCTCACTGTAGGAAAAGCACTTGGAGAAGACATTCATTTCCTGACTATTTATTTTGTATCAGATATGTAAGGAGCCCTGGTGGTGCAGTGGTTAAAGCACTTGGCTGCTAACTGAAAGATCAGCAGTTCGAACCCACCAGCCACTCCACAGGAGAAAGAAGTGGCAGTCTGCTGCCATAAAGATTACAGTCTTGGAAACCCTATGGGGCAATTCTACTCTGTCCTGTAGGGTTGCTATGAGTCAGAATTGACTTGACAGCAATGGTTTTAGTTCTGTTTGTTTTTTTAAATCAGATACGCTGACAGTGATCTCATCTCACCTTCACAATAATCATTGAGTATTTCATATCTCTGAGCATCAAAGTTATGCAGCTAGTGTGTGGTGTAGCCAGAATTTCAACCCAGGTATCCTGGTCTAGGAGTCATTAGGTGGTACAAATGGTTAGTGCACTTGGCTGGTGACCAAAAGGTTGGTGGTTCAAGTCCACCCCAAGGCTTCTCAGAAGAAAGACCTGGTGATCCACTTCTGAAAAGTCAGCCCCTGAAAAGCCTTTGGAGCACAGTTCTACTCTGACACACATGGAGTCACCATGAGTCAGAGTTGACTTAACGGCAACTGGTTTGGTTTTCGGTTTGATCCTAGTCTAAGCCCCTTGCACTGTCCCTAGGATGTGCTGCCATTCACCTACTTTTCTCTACCACAACCAAAAACTCTTTGTATCTAAGGCACTAAAACAGCCCCAAATTTCAGCACGTTTTTAATTGTAACTATTTGTTTGCTTAGAAAAGGAAGTTGACTATAAAATTCTAATGATACAACTATCATTTAGATTAGGCAATTTTATAATGCCATTGGAAATTGTGTTTGATGGATTCTTATAACAGGTAACAAATTACAGTCTTGCTTGGGAATAATTCAGTGCAACCCCTCATTTAATGTAACAGCTGTTTCTCTGTGTGACGTTTCATTGTAACACCAGAGTCAAGGACTTGAGAATTTATTTTTCTTCCTATTATTCAGAAATATTACAAAATGTGGTTTCATTGTCGTTAGGATGTACTTAAACTACTGGGTGTTATAAGATCTAATCTCTGAGATAATGTCTGCATTAAAGAATCTATGTCAGCTCAACCTTTCCCTGTGAATAATAACAGAAAGCAAAGTAAATGATCTTTAAGGTGGCTATAAAAGCTTTTCCTGCTTCAGAATTTCTCATTGCTGGTTTCTGTTTGATGTGTTCTAAAAATTCCAGAGCTAAAACTTCAGAGAAATGAGAGAAACATTTCCCTTCACTTCGTTGAAATTATGCTATGTCTATCTCCTTCTCAATAATTAGACAGAAGATGGTAGACTTAAAAGAGACATACATTTGTATCTTTATATTTCTTGTCAAAATAGAGGGTTAGTCCCTATTGACAAATATCATTAACTAAAGGAATATGAAGTATTATGAAAGCCTCAGTAGAAAATATTTTGCTAAGAACCCTTCTTACAAAGTTCATGACTGTCTTTCTTGAGTAGAAATTTAATGGTGAAAAAGTTCATTTGAGGTTAAAGCCCTTGTTGGACTAATTTATTTTCTGTATCCTTGAAATGGACCTTGGGGGCAGAAGGAGAAGAGTGCTCTACAGTTGCAGAGTATTGATAATTCCTGGCATATCTAAACATCTGTGTTTAGATGCAAAAAAAAAAAAAAAATGCTGAAAGATTCATATAAGAGTGACACCATTCACTTTTGAGGGCTAACCTGCTTGAGTACCCAGATAGGCAAGTCAGCTGTAATATTCAAATTTGCACTGAGTCCCTTCTCTATCATATTTCACTTACTGTTGAGCTTGTCAAGTATTTATTACAACACAGGACTATTACAACAGGTCCACATTTCACTCTCCATAATGAGAAATCCCTAAGGGAAATCTTATTGTCTTTTATGGCTGGTGAGCAACTCATCTTTCATTTTTATAAAGTATCATGAGTCCTAAATGCAGTAAAAAAAAAAAGAAAGAAAGAAAAAGAAATATGGTCCTAGATACTAGATATAAAACATATAAAAAAAAGAAACCTCAAAAGGCCTGAATGTTTTATTCAGGGAGGGCTGTATCAATTTACTATATATTGTCTGCACTTACATCCTCACTAGAACCTGGTTAACATGGTTTATTGCTGCAGGGAATCAGACAGACCAAAGTAAGATCCCATCTCCGGAAAAATAACAACATTCATTTCTTCAACAGATGTTTATTGAGCTTCTACTGTGGGCAAAACACTCTACTATGGATGGTGAGGATTGCAGAGATATTTTTTAATTGGATTCTGTTTTTATGTAACTGAGAGTCGAGAAGGGCAGATATACCATACGTACAATCATAATGTTGTAAGGCAGGAAGTGATGCATGACGTAAGTGAGGCACTAGGGAGAGTAGTGCTGCGGAGAATTAGCGACAAAGTTCCTGGAGAAGATAACAGAGGAAATTATTTGAAAGATTTGATTGAATAGGAAACACACAATATACTTATCAAGCAATATAATTTAAAAATAAACTGGCAGGAAAGTTCGTGTTCATTTCAGCAAGACATGCGCTCGACTTTTAAATCACTCTAACAAAACCATAATTCCAAATCATTGTGTGTAATTTATTTTTGAGGTGTTGATGCTAATTCTGTTGATTATGATGATAATAATAGTAACCTGCTGTGAGGTAAAGAATTTAACTTTACCCAAGGTAATTTGGTCATTGTCCTTGTTTCCTGAGTGATAACTCTAAACCCTTGGTATTTCCTGAGTAATTGAGGTACCTTCGTGTGATGGATTGAATTGTGTTCCCAAAAATGTGTGTCAACTTGGCTAGGCCATGATTCCCAGTATTGTGTGATTGTCCACCATTTCGTCATCTGATATAATTTTCCTATGCGTTGTAAATCCTCTCTCTATGATGTTAATTAGGTGGGATTAGTGACAGTTATGTTAATGAGGCAGGACTTAATCTACAAGATTAGATTGTGTCTTAAGTCAATCTCTTTTGAGATATAAGAGAGAGAAGCGAGCAGGGAGATGTGGGGACCTCATACCACCAAGCAACAGGAGTCAGGAGAATAGCATATCCTTTGGATCTGGGGTTCCTGAGCTGAGAAGCTCCTATATCAGGGCAAGATTGATGACAAGGACCTTCCCGCAGAGCCGACAGAGACAGAAAGACTTCCCCTGGAGCTGGCACCCTGAATTCGGGCTTCTATCCTCCTAGACTGTGAAAGAATAAATTTATCTTTGTTAAAGCCATCCACTTGTGATTTTTCTATTATAGCAGCAGTAGATAACTAAGACACTTTGTTAAGGAGCCCTGGTGGTGCAGTGGTTAAGAGCTACAGGTGCTAACCAAAAGGTTGGCAGTTCAAATCCACCAGCCACTCCTTGTGAATCCTATGGAGCAGTTCTACTCTGTCCTATAGGGTTGCTGTGAATTGGAATCAACTCGATGACAATGGGTTGTTATCTAAACCACACCTGAAGGTTTGTGCTATTGAGTAAGGGCTGACAAAGCATGGCCTGTTTCAATCAATCATGCCTATGCAATGAGGCCACAATAAAGGATCTGAACACAGAAGTTCCGTGGGCTTCCTGGTTGGTGGAAGACAACGATGCATGTTGAGGGGTAACACACCCTTTGGGACATGGAAGATTTGCTTTCAGAACCCTCCCAGACCTCACCCTATACATCTCTTCATTTGTATTTTTTTTTTTTTTTGGCTATAATAAAGTTGTAATGGTAAGTATAGCCTTTTCTATGAGTTCTGTGACTTGTCCCAGCGAATTATTGAACATGAGGGAGTAGTGTGAGCCAGCAGAAGTGAAGCAGACTGGGAAGCCCCAGAGCTTGCAGCTGGCATCCTGAAGGAGTAGTGGGAAAACCCTGACTGTAGCCAGCATGTCAGAAGTGAGAGTGTTGTGTGGACTCCCAAACTTGCGGCTGGCATCTGAAGTCTTGGGTGTACTTGGAAATTTGGATGACTGTGTCCTTTTAACTTGTGAGCTATGACCTAGCTTCAGGTAGTTAGGGCCAGGGAAAGAAGGGCTTCATGAGCAGCCTATGTCAGAATTAAATAAAGAACTGAAAAATGAGGATTTATTATAGCCTCATAGTTGGCGTCAGAAAAAGTGGATATTGGATATTTGATATTTATTCACTTACTATAGGGTCGCTATGAGTGGGAATCGAATCTACGGCAATGGGTTTGGTTTTCTTTTTTCCCACCTGCTCTGAAGGGTGCAGTTAACCCTTTGTTTTTGATAAGGAGTTTCTGAGTGGTACAAATGGTTAACACTCGGCTGCTAACCCAGTGGTTGTAGGTGTGAATCCATTCACAAGTACATTGAAAGAAACATCTGTGATCTACTTCCAAACAGTCAGCCATTGAAAACCCTGTGGACCGCCATTCTACTCTGACACATATGGAGTTGCCATGAATTGGAATCAACTCGACAGCAACTGGTTACTGGTTTGTTTTTTTTGTTTTCTTTTTTTGTGAACCTCGATTGACACATGTTGGGTTTTCATGAATTTCTTATAGAAATAGACTTTCGTGCTTGATTTGGATGCTTTTATTTTTGTAGAAGGGTAGTCATGTATCTTTCTGGTTGGATTGCCATTATCTTCACTCCATGCTCTATTCTCAACAGCATCCTGATCCCTAAGTTAAAAGTAAAGCACACAGGCAAGACATCACAGAGGCTCTTGTTGCTCTGAGCACTTCCATTTTTAAACACAACTATTGCTTTTCCTTCATAGGCTCTTCAATCAGACTGATGCCCTGACTCCTCAGCTTGACATTCAAGGCCTTATCTCCCACTATCCCGAACTACAGTTCACGGTCTCTCTAGCTACAACAACAGAATTTTGATTATCCTTCAAAAACTCCTCTACCTCAGAGCATTTTCACACAGTCTTTAAACCTAAAGAGACTGTTTTCTCTTTCTAAAATCATCTGTTTCATTAAAAGCCTTCCTCTTCCTGAACATTTTAAGCCAGGTAAACAGGTGATGAAGGCAGATGGAGAAAGTCCTATACATGTGCCAGTTCCTGTTATTTATACTTCTCCCGGAAGTCTTATCTGACTCACCAAAATAGTTTGGCATCCCGTTTAGCTCCATAATTCAAACGGCTTATAGAGACAGACATATAGGCATGTACCTACTATAGGGGAGGTTCTTAAGGGCAGAGGTGAGTCTAAGACAGCACCTGACGCAAAGTAAATGGGTGTTTCATGAATGAATATTAAAATGACTTTTATTGTAAATACATCTTTTTTTTTCATTAGATTTTGAATTACTGATATGTTGGAATTCTGTCATTTCCATCTCTGAATCTTCCCTCTTCCAGCCCCACCAACAGAAAGTCTTGCATATGATGGTTGTTCAGTAAATGTATAACCAGAAAATTCAATCAATCAAGAAAGTGTTGCTAAATGCGATTACCACTTATTGCAGGCAGTGAAGTGTAATGGGAAGAAAATACATAGTGAATTTCAATTTTATCTTTCTCCATGAATTAAAGTAGCCACAGAACTATTAAGCATGATTGCCATTTAGTACAAAAGAATTTTACTTTGTCAAAGATGCCAAGCAATAAATGGGGAAAGTGCCATAAACTAAGAGTTGTCATGAATTGTCATTCTTCCAGTCATTAGATGTCAATAGTTACCCAAAGGTTTGAATGGCCATACCATTAATTGGAATTGAGCAAGGAAATCACCCAGAATAGCATTAACCTCTTTGACCTCTTTTAGTATCTCTACCCTGGGAGGCAAATAAATTCCCTGGAGTTGTCATTTGGAACTGGTTAAATTCTCCAAGAGTTACTACATTCTCTGGATGATATCTCTACTTTAAACTTTTTTCTAAATAATAAATTTGTAGCCCAGCAATAAGCTAGACATATCTGTGTGACATTTCCACCTTCACATATACTTTGGATGCCCAGCCTTTGGAAAATTGTTTGACAAATACAAATTTGTTGGAGAAAAAAAAATTAAAATCTCACCCATCACTAGTTTTAAAGAGAAATATTTATAATAGCTGGAAGTCATACTTAAGAGTATAACATTTTTGTGGTATAGTATGTTTGCAGTCAGATGTGAAATCAATGTACAATGGGTCAAGACAAAGAATATTTCTCCTGTAGGCATTTCTAAAAAGAAAGAAAAAAAAAAAAAAAAAAAAACACTATATAGCCTCAAAGTCTTCCACGACCTAAATTCTCTAGGCAGTTAATAGAAGATGAAAATTTAAAAAGAACATGAGAGACAACAACATTTCATGATTCAGTGATGTTTCTTGGGCAAGTCAGGCTGCAGAAACAGAATCTGAACTTCATTTGAGTCTTGCTACATCCAACCATTACTTGACTTCTCTTGCCTCTGCACATCAACTCGTAGCAAGTTGCACCATAAATGCAGTGACTTATAAGAAGCAAAGTGACACATTCTTTTTATAAAAGAAAGAAACTCTGTGAAGCTCGAACTGGGAACATAAAACCAAAGCACTCAGCAGATAAACTACAAGCCATTTATCACTATTCTATGACTTTGTACAAGGAGAGGCTCCCAAGCTCGTAAAGTTGGCTAGACAATTCCAGTGATCTATGGGGACTGGCCAACACCTTTCTGAACTCTGAGGACCATAAGTCAGAAGAACAACCAGAGTAGAGGCTCTGCGGTCTGACACTGGGGATAAAAAAGCAGATGTAAAACAAAATTAAAACTGTAATGGTCATGGTGGTAAAATATTATTCATCAGAGGTTTGTAGAATTAAATGAGATTGTCACTGGAGTGGAAGGATTCAAGTTTAAATACTTTTCATATTTGAAGGGGCATGAAGTTAACAGCATGCCCTTCACTCCCTTTGAACTCTATTTGATTTTATTTAATGACAGTCTAGGCTTCTGTAATATGCTGTCTGTCTAGTCATTTGGATGGGGAAGGATTGAGGACCAGGAAAACCTTATACCCAGCAAATGTAGAAATAAAATATTGATACCAAAAACCAAACCCTTTGCTCTCAAGTCTGTTCTGACTCATAGCAACCCCATGGGACAGAGTAGAACTGCCCCATAGGCTCTCCAAGGAGCAGCTGGTGGATTCAGATTGCCAACCTTTTGGTTAGCTGCCGAGCTCTTAACCATTACGCCACCAGGGCTCCAAAACATTGATAGTAGGTACAAATAAAAGATCCCAAACTGATCAGGTCTATAAATGGAGGATAAGCTTTGATTCATTTTTCAAAGCCATCCATTGCCGTCAAATCCATTCCAACTCCTAGGGACATTATAGGACAGAGTAAAACTGACCCATAGGGTTGCCAAGGAGTGGCCATAGGTTACAACAAAGAACATTCATACATGCATTATAGTTTATCTTTCTTGCCCCACAACTCCATACATTTAGAAAGAAAGGGCCAGAGGAATTTCTAAGTCATCTGTTCAGAAAAATCCTTTCCTTCACTGATGGGAAAATTGAGGCTCAGAGAGCATAAGTGAGTTATATGCAGACAGTAAGAGCAAGCATAGGCCTGGCATAGATTTTATGTGTCACCATCAGGAATAACTATACAAGGTCATTGTTAGTTTTGCTCTTCTTGTTTCCGAATAGAGAAGTTGATCTGAATTATAAGATTCCTGGCTCTTCTCCAGAATATGGTCATTTTTTAACTTACTAGTTTTCTCGGATGAATGAAGAAATCCTTTGGCTTTTAAAACAAATATTTACTGATGCCCTATGGAAAATGCGCTAGTGCTAGGCACTGTGTATATACAGATGTATAAGTCAACAATATTAACCAAGGGATGGACTTTATTCCAATGCCATCTATTAATGTTTTATTTTTGATTTTGATTTTTCTATTCCAGCTCATTAGCTGCTGCACAAATTCAAGTACACTTCATGGAATGTCTTGAGATTTCCAGCTTCCTGTTGACTGTCAAAATGGTCTTAGAACCTTCTAGGGGACATCATGGTGTCCATGTGAAGTTTGGTAGGTGTTTATGCACAAAAGCTGACACGTTTTTGGAAGAAAGAAGGAATGAGTTTTGATGCTTATCTACCTCTGTTAAACTATGTGATTTTGAGCAAGTCACATTTTCTCTCTGAACTTTGGTTTTATCAAGCAGTGTTCTTCAGGCACTTTTACACCTAGAGAACACTTGGAGATTCCATGAATTTATCATCAGGAGTTGACTAAAAGGTAAGAATTATAACAAAAGATATTCAGCAGATGACATTTCTCAGTTTAATTATTTTCATTATGAATGTAATTATAGTTGCAAGTCCTTGAAATACAAGGACATTTTTACTGCATAATTGATCATTATAGCATAGTGTTAATAGGTGTCAAGGTCAGGGGCTTTTTCTTTTATTGCTCACAGAGGTGAAGTTTCTCCATTACCTTCTTGCGTTGCTATATTAAGGGACACTATCATAATGCTATTGCTAAAAGAAGGGCAAATTGTGTAAACTTTTTAAAGATCCCTTAGCTGAAAACTAAGACAGCTGAATTCCAGTGTTTATGAGAGCTTGGGTAAATTACTTAAAATCACTGGATCCCAGTTCCCTCAACTGTAAAATGAGGAGCTTGTGACAGATTTATTCAACATCATTTTCACAGCTATAGACTATACTCCGTTCACTTGGATATTCCTTCCCATGTCAGCCAGGTAGGTTGTGGAGTGGGAATAAAATTTGGATTTCATCTCTTAGGTCTAGCAGATCGTTACTACCCCTGGAATACTGTGTTGGGGAGTGTTGTGAGGTCTCATCCTGGTACAGGATGCTGATGTCTTTTTGTGATGGCTACTAGCGGTACTGGAATTGCACATCACATGGCAGCTTTCCTGAAGATCACGCTAACTACTAGAACTTTTCTAGGCATCAGAATCTCAGCATAATGATGAAAATGGCTGCTCCCTGTCATGGTTTGAATTATGTCCCCCAAAAAATGCGTGTATCAATTTGGCTGGGCCATGATTCCCAGAATTGTGTGGTTGGCCTCCATTTTGTGATTGTAATTTTATGTTAAAGAGGATTAGGGTGGGATTGTAATACCACCCTTACTCAGGTTACATTCCTGATCCAATGTAAAGGGAGTTTCCCTAGGGTGTGACCTGCACCACCTTTTACCTTACAAGAGATAAAAGGAAAGGGAAGCAAGCAGAGAATCAGAGACTTCATACCACCAAGAAAGCAGTGCCAGGAGCAGAGTGTGTCCTTTGGACCCAGGGTCCCTGCATGGAAAAGCTCCTAGTCCGGGGGAAAATTGATGAGAAGGCTAACAAAGAGAGAAGAGCTTTCCCTGGGGCTGACGCCCTGAATATGGATTGTTTGCCTACTTTACTCTGAAGAAATAAATTTCTCTTTGTTAAAGCCATCCACTCGTGGTATTTCTGTTGTAGCAGCACTACATGACTAAGACACTCCCCTTTAAAATGTTAGGAGGGGTTAGGATGTCGGAGGGAATCTAGGATGAAGCCCTTGGTTTGTCTTGAGATATATAATATTTATCAGGCATCTACTGTCAGCCAACTACTCTATTTTCCTTCTTTTTTTGTGAAAATTGCATATAATATGCCTATCTAAACAGTAATGAGATATTATTCCAACTGTATGAATGGCAGACAGAAGCTAAGAGAAAAATAAGTAACTGAAGCTCACAGAAGTTGACTAATTTGCATAAGATGATTTATTACTAATAACAGTGACAGGATTTGAACTTGAATCTGACTGATTTAAAGCATATCTTCAAATATACAGAAAGTAATATACCATAATGATATTTAAAGCAGGAAAAACTATTTCGTAAAATATCTTCTCAAGCCCTCTAATTTTACAAATGAAGTCACTGTTTATCTTCCCAAAGTCAGGCAGTGCCAGCTCTAGAAAAAGACAATCAGTGTTCCTTGCAACCAGCCCAATACTCTCCTCACTGAAGAGTTTTTTTCCTCAGAAATATACATTACAGTTTTCCTTTTTTCCCCCAATATGGAGAGTGATTAGTACACGTGAGTCCGTAGATGATGCTTGTTACATGTGAGTTTGTAGATGATAACACCAAGAGAAAAAAGTGGAGGGGCTATTGATTGAGCACCTATTTTGTGCCAGGCTTTGGGTCAGAAAAGCAGCCCTGATGGCACAATGATCAAGCGCTTGGCTGCTAACCAAGAGATCGAAGGTTCGAACCCACCAACAGCTCCGCAGGAGAAAAGACCTGGTGATCTACTCCCATAAAGATTACAGCCTAGGAAACCCTATGGGGCAGTTCTCCTCTATCCTATAGGGTCACCATGAGTCAGAATTGACTTGACAGCTCACAACAACAACAACTGGGTCAGACCGTTCTACCTTTTAATCCTCAAAAAGTCATGGTGGAGTGGAGTCAGATCAGGAAGCTCTGGTTCAGAGAGTATGTGACTTCCTCTAGACTTCACCAGGGTAAAAGCAGAGGCAGGATCCAAACCCTTTATTGGTTTAACTGAAAGGCTCTTTAGATGAAACACTTTGGAAATTTTAAGTTTAAATTTTGAGTTTAATATTTAATGTTAAATAGTTTGAATTAAAAATACATTATATTATACTACCTCATCATTTTTATATTTTATAATGTCCTTTAAGTTCTTATGTTACCATTTTCCCTCAAATGCAAGAGTTTATTTCAACTACAATGGCAGCAATTTTGCTCAGAATCATTTTTGGTGTAAAAATTTTGCCTCTCTGAACGACTTGTTGGAAACCCCTGGTGTAGTGGCTAAGAGCTGTGGCTGCTAACCAAAAGGTCAGCAGTTTGAATCCACCAAGTGCTCCCTGGAAACCCTATGGGGCAGTTCTACTCTGTTCTACAGGACTGCTATGAGTCGGAATTGACTCGACAACAGGTTTGGATTTTGGGTCGGAACAACTTGTTAGCCTCTGCAATTTGTATCTGGGGTGACTCAGTCCTGCTGTAGGTCCAAAACCATGAGAACAGCAGGAAATGCAATTTATCTGAATAACTCTAATAACTAAATAATTGCTGATCTTTGACAGAATTGTGAAAGTTTATTGAATATTTACTTGTTGTTTGGACATTAGTGACATAAGCTTTTTTTTTTTTTAAATATATTTTATGGTGTTTTTGGTGAAGGTTTACATAGTAGTTTAGGTTCCCATTCAGTAGTTTCTACACAAGTTGCGCGGTGACATTGGTTCCATTCTTCACAATGCATGAACATGTTCATTATTTCCATTTTGATTGTTCCATTTCCATTAATCTAGTTTCCCTGTCCCCTTACGTTGTCATCTTTGTTTTAAAGTAATTGTTGACAATAATATGAACTTCTTGATGTCACTATAAGGATGTATTTATAGTATATTTTTTTGCCTTGGCTGAAGGTAAGATAATATCTATTTGGAAATGAATTTTATGGATTCATGACAGAGAAGCTTAAATTATTCTCTTATTTAAGCAAGAGACAAAAAAGGGAGGAAGTAGGATTGGATAGATTAAATGGATGAGTAACTATTAGGAAGAGTTATATTAACTCTTAGCAAGGGCCCAGGCAGTCAGACATTCTATACCAGGCAGAGAGAGAGAAGTGGCTTCTCTAATTTAGAGAAAGGGATAGATGAACGCAGCTCAGTATCTTGGATGATGCTCTGAGATGCAGAACTAACGAAAACTAACTCACTCACTCAGCTAGAAAGAGAGGAAAGAGAGGTCCCACTGAGGGTTTTGCATTAAAACCCCACTCTAAATGCTCAGTCTATCGACTCCCTTAAGACCATTTTTCTTTAGAGCAAACTATAGGAATTTGGCTCTTTAGGGGAAAATGTGCGTTGTTTTCGTGGTGTGAATAGATATTCTTGATTAAGGAAAAAAAAACTCAGTTTTTTTTTGGCTCTGGTTATGGAAAAGCTGCATATCATAAAGACTTTGTGTGTAAATATTTTAGAATAAAGATTATACAACTTTCTTTTGTTTAATATTTAAAAAACTCAGAATAATAGGGTTTAATAAATAAACAATGTAGAGAAGAGATCATCTAGAGCTGGGATCAGAAAACTACGTTCCCCAGTCAAATTATACTGCCTGAGAGTGAAGAATAGTTTTCACAGTTTTTAAGGGCTGTAAAACAAAACCAAGGAGCCCTGGTGGCACAATGGTTAAGCACTCAGCTGCTAACCAAAAGGTTGGTGGTTTGAATCCACTAGTGGCGGATCCATGGGAAAAAAGATGTGGCAATCTGATCCCATAAAAATCGCAGCCTAGAAAACCCTATGGGGCAGTTCTACGTTGTCCTATAGGGTTGCTATGAGTCAGAATCAACTTGACAGCACACAAAACAAAGAAAGAAGTATATGTGTATATGACTCACAAAGCCTAAAATATTTACTATATGGCCCTTTATAGAAAAAAAGTTTGTTGAACCCTGATAAGGAATACTGTTGTTGTTTTTTTAAATATTTGAACTTCACGACTTGTCTCATTTTTCTTATTAAATCTTTTTCCCATGAATTATTTCACTTGACACTTGAAATTACTTTGTGGTGTAGGTAAATTATTAATAGCCCCATTTTACGGATGAGGGAATTGAAGTTAAGTGACAAGCCCATGATTACTTAGCCTCAAATTTGTGTATAATTTGAACCTCTAAATTACAGAGCTCTCATGAACAATGATAATATATGGTAATATTTAGCCTCTATATCAATAAGATGACATCAAAATGGATAAAGCTTCCATTTATATGTATTTAGTACAATTTATACAAATAAAATGTAGATAAACTTGATTTGACAAAAACTGTGTATCAAAACCTACACAGGATTTTTTTTTGGGGGGGGGGGGTGAGTCAATTATAAAGCAAGCAGGTACTATTACTGCTAAAAATAATTTCTAGACTAAATATAGGCACGTTCTTGTGTGCCATAGAGTTGATTCCAACTCACAGTGAGGAGCAGATCACCAGGTCTTTTCTCCTGAGAAGTGGTTAGGTGGATTTGAACCAATGACCTTTGGGTTAGCAGCCAAGCGCTTAACCATTGCACCACCAGGGCTCCTCAAAGATAGTCATAGTCCCTTGGTTATCTAAGATTTGGTTCTGCCATAACTCCAAAACCATGATAATGACAGGAAATAGAAGTGGCATTTCATAACACACATCTGTATAGTGAATGGGTTTGTATTCATGTCATATAAGGGACAATTAATATTAAATAGACAGTATGGAAACAAGAACATATTCAGGAGATATGAGGATTATTATGTAAAAGAAAGATTAGATTCATTGTGTTCTTTGGACCAATAATTGCAACCATTTAAAACTATGCGATGAATTCTGAAAACTGATGAATTCCGAAAACTTCCTAAATGACACACACCAAGTGGATATCAGGTACTTTATAATCTTTATGATATAAACAATAATGTGAATGATGATTTAAGAAGCCTCATGAGCAAATACGTAAATTATACAAAGCTCTTGTGGAACCTGTACATAGACCAAGAGGCAGTCGTTGGAACAGAACAAGGGAAAAATGTGTTGTTTAAAATTAGGAAAGGTATGTATCAGGATTGTATCCTTTCACCGTACTTACTGAGTCTGTATGATGAGCAAATAATCCAAGACTGGGCTATATGAAGAAGAATGCAGCATCAGGATTAGAGGAAGACTCATTAACAACCTGCGATATGCAGATGCCACAACCTTGCTTGCTGAAAGTGAAGAAGACTTGAAGTGCTTAATGATGAAGATCAAAGACTGCAGCCTTCAGTATGGATTACACCTCAACATAAAGAAAAAAACAAAAATCCTCACAAGTGGACCAATAAGCAACATCATGATAAGCAGAAAAAATATTGAAGTTGTCAAGGATTTCATTTTACTTGGATCCACAATCAACGCCCATGGAAGCAGCAGTCAAGAAATCAAATGACGTATTGCACTGGGCAAATCTGCTGCAAAAAAACTCTTTTTAGTGTTGAAAAGCAAAGACGTCACTTTGAGGACTAAGGTGCACCTGACCCAAACCATGATCTTTTCAGTTTTTCGGTTGCCTCATATGCAAGTGAAAGCTGGACAATGAATAAGGAAGACCGAAGAAGAATTGATCTATATGAATTATGGTGCTGGTGAAGAATATTGAATATACTAAGGACTGCCAGAAGAACAAACACATCTGTCTTGGAAGAAGTACAGCCAGATTGCTCCTTAGAAGTGAAGATGGCGAGAATTTGTCTCACGTACTTTGGACGTGTTATCAGGAGGGACCAGTCCCTGGAGAAGAACATCATGCTTGGTAAAGTAGAAGGTCAGCGTAAAAGAGGAAGACCCTCAATGAGATGGATTGACACAGTGGCTCCAACGATGGGCTCAAACGTAGCTGTGATTGTGAGGATGGTGCAGGACGGGGTAGTGTTTCATTCTGTTGTACATAGGGTCGCTTTGAGCCGGAACCGACTCGATGGTACCTAAGCACAACAGGAGAGGAGTGGCCTATGCAGTGATAGTGGCTTCTATTAGTGTGTTCTAATATACTTTAATCTTTTATAAAATTTGCCTGATAATATCTTAACGTATCGTTCAATCGACTGGCCTCCATGCAGTTTCAAAACATCGGTTGCAACGATAGCTCTTTTAGACTTTTTGTTTGATGTATGGTACAGTGGCTAAAAGTAAATATTTCAGGTGATATTTTGAAATTTCTAGATTAATGGAAGCATAGTCCCAGTTCACTTAGCAAGAGTCAGTAAATTTATAATTAAACACATTTTAAAAATAAAATGACAGTTTATGTAGAGCACGTAAACAAATGTTCATAATGTGCACATAACTGACATGAGGTGAACAGGGTCACTTCGAACTGAACACAATATAACAGATAATCAACTGTAACCAGTTTTGGGAGACTGGGTGGCACTTAGCGTACTGTGGCAGATCCAAAAGACAGAGACTAATAGGATTTATAAATCTGAACACTGTATTACTCGTATCATCTTTTTGTTTTAAGTTTTAGATGAGAAACAACTTAAAATGCTACTCTTTGACAGGTGCCGCTCTATCTATAGAAAATAGCACCTGTGGCAATTAGTTTTAAATTGCTAAATGATGTCTCACAGCTGGCAATGGAAACTGCGATGGCCAATAGAAATTGCTCATTAGCGCCCCTCCTTAGGCAGTGCCCAGGGCATGCGCCCTACCTGCCAAACCTCTGCTCTTTGGCCGCTTCCTGTAGGTCTACACCCTGGACTTTATCATCCACCTGTTAACACACCGATAGTAAAAGCAGGAAGAGAACAACCACATGGTAAAAATATTTATTTTCATTATCTAAAATACAGCTTGCTTGGGTCATATACTACTAGTGTTCTCTTTATTCTGATGCTGTTTATTCCTTTTTTTATATGAGGTTGATGACGAGCTCAAGAACTTTTAGAACAGGAAATGCTTGTGATCTTAACTTATTAGATGAGCCATATGGGAGATGTGGCAATTGTCCACTCTGCTCTTCTGAACTCAAGTGCGTGAAAATTATCTTGAGGGATTCAGTGAAAGAGGTTCTGAGGAAAAGAAAAATGACCTTAAACACTTAGCTCATTAATTTGCCAATGATGCTATGATGCCCAAGAATAAAATTTTATAATAGTAACAATATAAAAACAAAAACTTAAGAAAAAATACAACGTCAGTTCCCTATCCTTGTTTGTTGTTTTCAGTTCTTTTTGTTCTTTCCTGTCATTTTCCCTTTTGGGAAATAATTTATGCATATTTGAAATAGTATCATATGTATCACTTTACAGTTTCTTTTTTACTTAGCAAATAACACAGTCTTTATGCCTAATATTATTTTGAAAACCATAATTGCTTGCTTAAAATTTTGTCACACAGAGGAATAATTTAATTAACCATTCCCCATCCTTGAACATTCAAGTCATTGTTAATTCGATGTTATTGTCGATGAAGCTTTACTTTGTAATCTTTCCTCGGGACAAAATACCTCAGTTGATGTTCTATTTTTTTGCTTAGGTATATAAATTTTGTATTTATGTATGAATTACAGATGGCTTTTCTGAAATCGTTTGCATTGTTGTGGAACACTGGTGATTTACATCTGTTTGTGACACCTACTCCATATTGATTGACAGGGTTATCTGGTTAACTGGCCAATGAGAAGGTACTCTTTCCACCCTCACTACTATATTTAAGTTGCCCATGATCATAGTGATCTATTAAAACTTGTCTGTTAGAGGCTGACTTATTCTTTGCCAAGAAGTCGCAGTAACTACGCTTAACTACGAGAACATCTTAATAATTATCGTCGATCATTTGTCATCTTGAAGAATATGGGAATTAACAACATTAAGAAATGCTTGTAAAGCATGGTGCAGTTCTGTAAGAAAAAATTAATACAAGTTGATCTTCACAACAACCCACACATACAAAGTAAGTAAAGTAACCTCCTCATATTAATTTTTAAATCTCAAAAACTGAAATAATTCAATAGGCTTAAATTTACACAGCTAGGAATAGCAATCAACTAGAAGGATCCTTGGAAAGGATCTTAGTCTCTACTTGGCGTTCTCTTGGCCCACCTTTTGGACTTTAGAGGTTGCTGTATCCACCAACTGTACACAATAACCTATGGCATGTGCAAACCTGGAAATCTGAGGGAGTTAACACTGCATGGGACAGCTCCTGGCTGGGTGCTGGTGCATAAATACTGCTCCCTTCCTTTCCCTGGCGAAATTCTGAGGTGCATTCTGCGTAGCTCCTGATTGCTGTTGTTGTTAGGTGCCCTGGAGTCGATTCCGACTCATAGCGACCCTGTAGGACAGAGTAGAACTACTCCATAGGGTTTCCAAGGAGCGGCTGGTGGATTCAAACTGCCAACTTTTTGGTTAGCAGCCTGAGCTATTAACCACTTCGCTACCAGGGTTCCTTAGAGTCCCAAAAGGGTCGAGTCCCAGTTGCCCACAGTGGTGACCAGATGAGTAGCACACCGTTGAATTGGTTTTCTCTCCTTCCTATTTCCCTCCTTCCAGTCCCTCAATCCTTTTCTGGGATAATTTCCTAAAATAAACTTTCTGAATGTCACTCTAGCTCTGCTTTTTTTCCAGGCGAGGGATAGTCTAAAAACGAACAATTTGTAAATTTTATTCAAAATGGATAGAAAATTTCAACAGTAGATTTTAGGATAAAAATTCTGAAACTCAGGAGAAATGACAGAGTTTTCCAATCTAGGTATGTTTATGGTTTTTTTTTTTTTCTAATATATACTCATTTCAAAACGTTTAGATGAAGAAAATATGGAACTTTAAAAAATGTATATTCACTGGTATTTTCAATCCCTAGAAGCAACAGCTATTAATATGTTGACATATGTCATCCAGTTTTTTACCTCTCTCCTTTGCAAAGCCATATAAACTATAAGATTCTAATTTTGTTTGTACAGAAGTTTTGTATGTATCCTTATGTACACTGTTCTTTATATTTGCAGCATTATATTGCACCATATAGATTTTGCTGATTTATTTTACCATTTCCTAATGTTGGACATTATCCACAGATCTGCAAGGATTATCATGGAATATATTTATAGAAATATTATCAAAATAGAATGAAGACCATCAGCCACATTTCTGCTGGAAATGTTGTATTTCATTATATTTCATCCAGTGGTATATGAGGGTTCTCACTTTGTGATACTGTCTTAATGATTCTCTGCGTGAGTGTGTGTACGTGTGTGATAATTTGACAGAGAAAATGGTGTCTGTGTTGATTCACTGGTATTTACGTAATTGTTAGTAAAATTGCAAATTGCTTCAATCTTTCATATTTTGTGTTGAGGATAAGCCCTCAATCTATGGTCAATGACTATTACTCCTCCTTCTTGTATGCCTAGTATAATATCAACAGCTCTTTGATATTGTGAAATGATCATTAAATAAAATAGTGGGTACACAATCTTTTGTATAATGTCTGTGATTGTGACCATTTGCTAGCACCTTCTGTCATTGCCACCATTATTATTCAAGAGCTACAGGGAGTTAATCCATAGGAGGGATGAGATGAACTCTATGGTTATCATTGCTTTGGTTTATGCCTGTTTCTTACATCTGAAGACTAATGTTTGTTATTTCCCATAATAACCATAGTTGCTGCAAATTCTACCTCGTATTGAGAGAAATAGTAAAATGTAATCTCCCTAAAGCTTGGCATTCAAGTTACTCTTGAACAAAAAAGATTCAAGTGATTCAGTTACATTTACACACACCCCATTTGGTACTGATTTTACCCACAGCCACATTTCTAAGATGTCTAAATTGTATTTTCACCCACTGAAGTGAAAAGCTACCCTTTCACAAATGGGCTGTGCTATAGCTTAGTCCATCAACCAGTTTATTTCAACCTTGTGCATTTAGCATTGCTAGAAGCATCTTAAGCACATGATGGAAGAAATTTCTAGGAAACGAATATGAAAACAATGATCTCCTTGCTGGCTGCCCCCAAAGCATTTCCTGAAGGCATTTTTTCAGGCGAGAAATGACCCAGGATTTCAAGTGCATCATGAAAGCTAATGAGGATGAGGAAGATGGTGTCACTAATGCTCAGGAAATGAAATATGCAAAGCAATGCCAACCTCTTCCACAGAGCAGTGCCTGAGACGGGTGTTGTGATAGATCGACAATTCAGAACATGCGTTCTATGAGATTCAGCAGAGAAGAGAGGAAGGAAGGTTAGAAAACTACAGAATAACTTCCCCAGTACCACATTTTGACTGCGCTGAAGTACATGCAGCGGCAGTCTTTCTTGTTTTATATAAAAGTGTACGTGGGTGGAAAAGCAAGAATTATGGCTTATGGAAAGCTTCAGCTCTCAGTGGAAATTCCTATTGCAAAGGCAGAGGAACTGAGTTGAACAGTTTATTGGCCCTAACTCATACTTTTCTCTTTGGAAAGCAACTTCAGTAGATAGAAGCAGCTTCATAGGAATGGAAGAAAACAACAGTGCTATGTGTCTTTGTTGTAGGACTTGAGTGTTTGTGTCTTATATTTCCTTTTATTTTCAGAAAAGGAAACCAGAATTATATATCTTAATTGTAACAATTATGTGGCTTATGAACTTATCCATTATTGAGGAAGATAAGTATTCAATGATCAATTTGCTGGGATTAATCCAGAAGGATACTAGAGTATTGGTGAGAAATGCTTCAAAAAGTACATTGACCCAGTAGAGATTTTGTTATTGGAAGTGAATAATTGTTCTATTCTATAACTTAGTTACTCTGTGAGCACAGTATATTGTGTTTCAGAAATAAAGTTAGAAATGTTTTCTCTTGTACAAGCCTATGGTAAAGGCATGTAGAACATGCTAAAGGCAGATATAGTCACTTAATATCAAACTTAGGAGTCGTGGATTAAGTAATGAACTAAGGAAGCCTGATTAAAATACCAGACTAGTATGGCTTCCGTATGAAAGCATGCTAATGGTAGAGAGCGTTTACTATGGAATAGGAAGAAAAATGGGATAATTAGCACTTTGCCACAATTCACCCTCTAGCCACTCAAATATTTATGCATGCCTTTTTTTTTTTTTTTTTTTTTTGCATACAGAAACTTTGACTCTTACAGTCCATTGAAATCCACTCTGATTTGTTATCTGCCTGAAATTAAAAGAAAAGTTCTCTTCAACTTGGGGCTTTAGATGAACAACTATAGGCATGTTGAAGAATGAATGGATCTATACTTTGAACCAAGGGCAGCGACCACTTACTTACAGAGTTACTTAAACTTAGATGGGCTTAAATGAAGAATAGCATTCCATGCATGCATTGAGTGGCATTTTGATATCAAGGTCTGCATCAGGAAACAGTACGGGTGCATCCTCGCTCTTCTGCTTTGGAGCAGAGTCTCTCTATTCCTTTGACCACCTTCTTCTACGTCTCTATGACTCTTCTTAGAGCACCATGAATTGAGACTTGGAAAATCCTCTCTTTTGCAGAAGAGCAAACAAACAAAAAATGTAATCTTTTCCCTTTTTCTTTGTATAAGGAATATTGATGAGCTAGACTTTCCCTTTGTCTATATAAATAAATTTCTTTTAGGACTTGGGAATGATATGTCTTTACTCTATCCCCCTCCCCACCTGCTCTCTCCCCCTGCCATAATATTTAATTTCTCTCTCTTAGTAGATAAGTGATTGGTAGCTGTCCAAGGACACATTACAGCCAAACAAAATGAGTCTCATACTTTTCCAAATATAAAAGAATAAACCTGAGTAAGAATGCTTAAAGAGTGAAATAATACAGTATCTTAAATGTGACTCTCCTCTTTTATAAAGGTATAGGCAATTGGCTGATCCATTTTATTCACTGAGGATATTGTTTAAACATGTGTTTTGTGTCAAAACATGTTGTAGGCTTTGAGGAGAGGAAAAGATACACACATTCAAGAATTTTGCCATCTTATAGGGCAGAAAAGTGTGACTATGTTTACTCCTCAAATCAACGACAATTCAATGTGAGATGTAGTTCAGTTCTGGAGAGAGATTTCTAAAGGTTCTGTCGGAAGGTCTGCAAATATCTTTCCAAAGAATGGAGCCAAAGCAGGTGGAGAAGGAGGAGACATCCAAGGTGGAAGAAGACAGAAAGACCCATGAAAGGATAAGCAAATTGACTAGAGGAGAAAAACACAAATACAAGTAGAAGATGACACTGGAAAGGAAGTTGACATCTTTTCATAGGGGTTTGTCTTAGTTATTTAGTGCTGCTATAACAGAGATAACACAAGTGGATGGCTTTAACAAAGACAAATTTATTTTCTCACAGTCTAGGAGAGATACAGGGTGTTAGCTCCAGGGGAAGGCTTTCTCTCTCTGTTGGCTCTAGGGGAAGAGCCTTGTCATCCATCTTCCCCAGTCCAGGAGCTTCCTAGTGCAGGGACCCCGAATCCAAAGGACATGCCATTCTCCTGGTTCTTGTATCTTGGTGATATGAGATCCCCGTGTCTCTTTGCTCACTTCTGTCTTTTATATCTCGAAAGAGATTGACTTAAAACACACCCTAATCTTGTAGACTGAGTTCTGCCTCATTAATATAAATGCCGCTAATCCCACCTCAGTGTTAAAAAGCAAAGATGTCACCTTGAAGACTAAGGTGCACCTGACCCAAGCCATGGTGTTTTCAATCGCCTCATATGCATGTGAAATCTGGACAATGAATAAGAAAGACCAAAGAAGAATTGATGCCTTCGAGTTGTGGTGTTGGTGAAGAATATTGAATATACCATGGACTGCCAAAAGAACAAAAAAATCTGTCTTGGAAGAAGTACAACCAGAATATTTCTTAGAAGCAAGGATAGCCAGACTACATCTCACATAGTTTAGATATGTTATCAGGAGGGACCAGTCCCTGGAGAAGAACATCATGCTTGGTAAAGTAAAAGATCAGCAAAAAAGAGGAAGACCCTCAGTGAGATAGACTGACACAGTGGCTGTAACAATGGGCTCTAGAATAACAACAATTATGAGGACAGCACAGGACCAGGCAGTATTTCATTCTGTTGTATATAGGGTCGCTATGAGTTGGATTTGACTCCACGGCACCTAACAACAACAACGACAATCACACCTCATTAAAATCGTAGAGGTAGGATTTAGAACACATAGAGAAATCACATTAGATGACAAAATGGTGAACAATCATACAATATTCAGAATCATCAACTAGCCAAGTTGACATACATTTTTTGAGAGACACAATTCAATCCATAACAGGGTTCAAGCTGAGTAACCTGAAGTTTACTCAACAGGCACTGGGGAGCCATCACAGGTTTTTGAGCTAGTAAGTGTTGAAAATATATTGGGTAATATGTGTAGGAATGGAGTTAGAAATAATGGAGGCAGGGCAGTTATTGCCGTAGTCCAGGCAAGAGGTGATGAAATTCTGAATCAATATGTGTCAGTGTGAACAACCCTGAAATAATAATGTGAGGCTTTAAAAACCATTTCCTGTGATTAGATTACTCTCGAAATATCCAGAATTTAAATGACCTATCAAATTTTATGCAATCATCCTTATGTAATGCTATCCATATTAACCTATATCTACTGGGTCAGTTCCTTATTTTTCATTAAGTCTAGGCACAGGAGTCTGATAATCCAACACTATTTTTAACAAACTCCCACAGCACTGATGCAGAGCAAGACTCACTCTGACTTCAATGGGTAAGAAATAATTTACATTCTTGCCAGAAGTCCAACATCAATAGATATCAGCTGCTAACAATATACTTGTTATTAAAGTAGTAGCAGTATGTAAAACTCATAAAGGACTAAAGGAGAAAACAGACCTTGGTATAAAACTAAACCTAAAACGCAAAAAAAAAAAAAAAGGGGGGGGGCATGATTATTATTGATGTCATTTGTTTAAATTTCCGACTCTAAAAAAGCACTTTAATTACCATATGCTTATCATGTTGGCTGAATTCATTTATATAGAGAATACAATCATTAATTATCATAATTAAGACACCTGAATTCAAACTGAATGACATTGATTCTAACCTCCGTTGTAGCTGTGTTTTATCTCTGACAGTTGGGTTTCCAATCAAATGTTATCTGATTTTTTCCCTTAATCATTAAGAAATGCTTTACTAATTAGCACATGAAATTCATGCCACATCAGACTGAATTGAATCAAGGCCTATTATCTTGAGCAGCACTTTGAAATTCTCAGTAATAGGTCATGAATATGTTATACGGTTCATACACATTTCATGAACCTCCACATTAGCACTATTTTTTTTTTTTCCAAGACACTGCCATTAGTTATGCCATTTTCAGGACCTTTGATTCGATCATGCTGTTTAACAGCCTGTTAGATTGTGGTGCTATAAAGTCATACATTAATTCGTTTTTGGTTACACTTTGGCAAAATGGTTGTATTTGATTGTAAACATCCTGGATGGTACAAGATAGAGCAGGTTACTTGAAAGATTCAAAGCACTGTTGAAATAGACTCTGACTTTAACACCTTATGACCAGTAATTTAGGATTTGTGCCAGATACTCTCCATTGGCCCTCAAGACCTTCTTCCTACCCTTCTCCATCTTACTCTCTGCCCTGGGGACTGAACTGTAAGACAACATCGATGGGGTCCCACGCTAGCTGGCTTCTCTTTGGGCTTGGATAATGGGAGCTCTGGTTGGGATTTGAGGGAGAGAGAAGAGTGATGACAGGGTATTATTCCACTGACTTCTCTGTGAAGCCACCTGAGAATGGCTGTGTCCCTTGATTGAAGTTCCTTACTTTAGTCAAAATAGCCTTCTCTTCAGGATTCTTTTTCCACATCTGATAAATTGTTCCATCTCTCATCCCTTCCTGTGCTTCTGCTGTTACTTATCATTGTTAGCTGCTTTCCAGTCGACTCCCAACTCATGGTGACTCCATGTACAATGGAGAAAAATGCTGCCTGGTCCTGTGCCATCCGCAAGATCTGTTGAGAATCAGACTGTTGTGATACATAGGGTTTTCACTGGCTGATTTTCAGAAGTAGATCACCAGGCCTTTTTTCCTAATCTGTCTTAGTCTGGAAGCTCCAGTGAAACCTGATCAGCATCATTGCAATGCACAAACCTTCACTGATAGACGGGCGGTGGCTCTGTGTTAGGTATGTTCGCTGGGAGTCAAACCCAGATCTCCTGTTTAGGGGTTGAGAATTATATCACTGAACCATCAATACTCTGCTGTTACTAGTCCTAGATTATTGCAGCCTTTGTCATGGTTCCTATACATCCTGTCTGTCTTAGGCTGAGTTCCCTAGAGAAGCAAAATCTAGGAAGCACATACATACATATAGCGAGCGAGAGAGAGAGAGATTTGTCTCAAGGAAATGGCTCACATGCTAATAGAGGCTGGCAAGTTCCAAGTCCTGTCAGGCTGGAGCCTTCTCCTGACTCACGTAGACGTGGGGGCTGACGTACCTAAGATTGGCAGATCAGACGGCAGGCTAGCTCACGGGCTGCAGAGGCTGAGGAATCCAAGATCCGTAGGTAGGACGTCAGGCTGCTGGCTTGAGTCCCAAGAAGCAGAGGTCAGATGATGATGAGCCAGATTCAGGATCCAGAGCAAGCAAGTGAGCTTTGCCAGAACATCCATATATATACTGGACGCAGGCCACACTTCTGAGGAAACTCCCTTACAACTGATTGACTGATCACATCAGATCACATCATGGAGAATGACTACATCATTACATGACTGCCAAACTACATCATTACGTAACTGTCAAACCACTGAGAATCATGGCCCAGCCAAGTTGACACATAACCTTAACCATCACACCACCCATGTATTTGTAAATAAGCCCTTGTCAATTGCCTCGATCTGAGTGTACCATCTTTTTTTCCCTTTTGGGACCCTGACTCATGCTGTGTGGTACACTTTGCCACCTATGAGACTCAAGGCAGGTAAAGGACTGACCCTTAGTCTTAATTGAAGCTTGTAGATATGGGCCACAAAATCATGGCTATTAGAGTGTTAAAAAAATAACAGCAAATACAAAAATTAGCAATATAGTTGGTGGCTAACACTGAGAGACTGACTAAAAATCTCGATTTCTTGTAGATGGGCTGTTAATGCAGAACCCACATTCCCACAAGGCAATGATTAGAGGGAGCTAACTTGTAGTGGCCACTTTAGACGCTGAAAAGATGCGCTTGCCGATCTGCCACGTTCCTCGTCAGTCCCTATGATCCCTCATTTGCTTTATGGCTAGCTTCAATCTTCTGCATTCCTTGCAATAGTTTGCATTCATTGTAGACATTCGAGGCTGTACCTTCTGCACTAAAGGGCCTTATAGTGAATGGATGGTATACCTGTGCAGTTCAAACATTCTTTAGGAATTAACATGATGTTTCAGTCTATGTTTCTGCAAGGATTAAACAACAGTTGGGTGATAAATTTGTTCCGTTTGGCCTTAATTATACTTCTTTGATCAGGTTATTGATTCCAGTAGTTTCCATTTGAGCCTCTCCCTTCATTTTACAGAGAAGGAGTTGAAGTCAAAAGAACTTGAACTTGTCTTCTAAGCCACACATATACTGAAAGACAGAACTAAAATTGAAATCAAGGTATTTAAAAAAATGAATCAAGAAATATTCCTTTTTAATTTTTATGTAAAGAAATTTTATAACGCTTATAAAAACTAAAATCTACCAATAATTCTAGAACCTGTGCCACCAGGGCTCCTTAGAATGTTAATATTATATCATTTTTATTTCTCACTTTATACGTAGCACGTTATTGATTTTTATTATGTATTTGTATTATACGTAATATGTTAATTAAATAAAGGAGTTGTGGGGTGGCACAAACAGTAAGCACTCAGCTACTGGCCAGAGGTTGGCAGTTCAAACCCATCCAGAGTCAACTCAGAAGAAAGGCCTGGTGATCTGCTTCTTAAAGGTCACAGCATTGAAAACCCTGTGGAGCAGTTCTCCTTTGCACACATGGGTCACCGTGAGTCATAATCAACTCAGTGGCCACTAAAAACACCAACAAATTAAATAAATGCTGCTAAGTATAATATTACTATAACAAATGATTTTATAATGCAAAATTAGCAAATACTTTATTATATGTAACATTTAAAATGATTACCTTAGCAAATTATGTATTACTATAAATTTAAATCAGTATCATACAATAACTATAGACTTTCTATTCTACTTTTTTACTTAATAACATATTAGAATTACTTTTGTTCCCTTTTCTCCACTATAATATTCTCTTAGTAATTGAAGACAGTCTGGG
Source organism: Trichechus manatus latirostris (assembly GCF_000243295.1). Classification (NCBI taxonomy): domain Eukaryota; kingdom Metazoa; phylum Chordata; class Mammalia; order Sirenia; family Trichechidae; genus Trichechus; species Trichechus manatus. Next base: position 8,985,488 of record NW_004443950.1, on the reverse strand, counting down.
TGCTGTAAAACCAAGCTGGGAATTAATTATGGAGTAAAAATTTCCTTTCTATGATTATGTCATAGCCTTGATTCAATTGTGTGTGTGTGTGTGTGTGTAGACGAGCAAGAACACCTGGGGATGGGCAGGTGAAAATACACAATATTGAACTCAGGACAATTCAAACCATGAGCCAATGCTTCATAGATATCCTACTTCTAGAAAGTCTTAGTTTTCTTCTAGTCTGTTCATTCATTATACAAATGAGAAAACTGAAAATCCACAAGATACAATAAGTCACTTAATGGCACGCAGCTAATTAGTGACAGGGCTGTTTCCTGCACTTTATTAATCAGAGGCTGCCGCCCCGATGAAGTTGGAGAACATATTAGGTTTTTGTAGTTGACTTTTTCTTCTTTCATAGAAAGCAATGAGATTTGCAGTCACACTGTGTGGGGTCTTTCAGATTTTCCCAACAGACTGCGTAAAAGACAGTGGATTGCACACAATGTTATTTCAAGATCATAAGCTGTTTTAAAAACAGATGGCAGTATTCATGAAAGATCACAGGAGATAGCCGTTCAGAGCAGTAATTGAAATGATCCTGTACAATAGAAAGGCTTTTAAATTAACCAGTAAACTTTACATAATTAGGCATTCTTTTTTATGTGCTTTATATTTGGCACAGGTTTCAGATACAGTCTTTTTTTTGACGACAGTATCTTTTATTCCTCTATTATATGCGGAGAAGGCATTTGAACATTTTTTCTCAGTCAGAAGTCAGAGTGGGAGAGTAAAATAAGTGCCAGCAGAACTACTGAAACACAGAATAGTTTAGGAATTTTCCTAAGGCTCTATAATAAGCCTACTTCATCATCTGAAAAAAATGGCAACAATATCTACTACCAGGATAGGATTGCTTTGAGGAAGAAATAATGTGGAAATTCTTTGAAAAATTAAATATGGCATCAAAATATAGTTTCACCGATTTACAGTTCTGAAAATATGCTTTATTTCTTAAAAAAAAAAGAAAAAAGTCAGAATGATCTGATACAAATTTCATGGATTTATTTGCTAAACTGGGCAAGTACAAACATAGATATTAAGAAATGGACAGGACTTTAGAATTATCTAGCCTGAGTTTTTCATCTTTTGATTTAACATGTACTGAGCAACCGCATTGTGCCGTCACTGAGTTGAGTACTGGTAATAGCAAAGGCAAGGTCAGTTACCTAGAGGAGGTTACATCTTAGACTTAACTCTATTTAAAAAAAAAAAAGAAAGAAACATTGCCATCGAGTCGATTCCGACTCATAGTGATCCTATAAGACAGAATTGAACTGCCCCATAGGGTTTCCAAGGAGCAGCTGGTGGATTCAAACTGCCGACCTTTTGGTTAGCAGCCAAGCTCTTAACCACTGCGCCACCAGGGCTCCATTTATGTGAAATCTCTGTTTAATTGCTTTTTTTTTTTGTTAGCGGCTGTCAAGTTGATTCCGACTCGTGGTGATCCCATGTGTGCAGAGTAGAACTGTTCCATAGGGTTTTGAAGGCTGTGGACTTTTGGAAGCAATCGCCAGGCCTGTCTTCCGAAGCATCTCTGTGTGGATTTAAACTCATAACCTTGTGGCTAGTAGTCAAGTGCTTAACCATTTGCTCTGCCCAGTCACCTCATGCTTTAACAGAGGGTAGTTTATAATCCAAAACCACCCTTCATGGATTAAAATAGGTAAGTGTTTAGTATGGGGGAAGATAGGCATACTGTGGTAGAATATAGGACATCTACAGATCCTCCTGCAAAAACAAACTTTGTTGCGATAATGATTTTAGATTACCTCTGTAATCCCAATGCCGTACATGGGGTTATTTTTTGTTTTTCACAGCTTCTGTCAAACGTGATTTTGTACTAATTTCCAGGTTCTTGCTTGCCCACCTGCCTGGTTCTGACTTTGGTATGCCAGAATCTTGCT
>NW_004443950.1:8978401-8979768 GCF_000243295.1 Trichechus manatus latirostris | reverse complement strand
CTTGCTCATTAGTCTGCTCTCTGTACCTTCTCATTTAGTCAGTCTATGTTTTGATTCATGAAGGATATAGAAAGCTGTTTGGATATGCATAGTAGGCCTTGCATTCAATCTAATGTCCTCTGTTTGCATCTGCAATTCTCTGAATATTTTAAATGAATAATATATCAAAACAGATGGCAAAATTCTTTCCTCCATAACGCACCTTAAGGAGTCCTTGACCTCAATGTGAGTTTGATTGACTTGGATCTGCGGAATGTGTTCCCACGGGGGTTCTGAGTACAAGAGTATGCGTGTAATTTTGTGGCCAGTGTTCCCCCCCACCCCCACCCAAAAGGTACCAAATTAATCCCTCAGATTGATAAAATTTAGACTTACATTTATGAGATATTTTAAATAAAAACATCACACATAAACATGGAACAAAAAGTGACATGGCTGGTTGAACCCAAGTTTCCAAATTTCTTAAGTGGCAAAATGGTACCCGGACCATGTGTTGTTTTCTGGGACTCCTAAGAATCTTCCCTTTTATTGTAATTCTGCCATGCATCAGAATAAATCAGATATTTAAATATCAGAGAGATTGCCAATCAATGACATATCTCCACTTTGAGTATGAAAAACAGGAAATGGACATCTCAATGTTTTACATGCTAGAATTCTTCTGATATGAATATCATCTTGATCTGGCAGAGGTTAATAGAGGTGTTCTTAGCGGACATGTTGCACTGGGCGAATCTGCTGCAAAAGATCTCTTTAAAACGTTAAAAAGCAAAGATGTCACTTGAGGACTAAGGTGCACCTGACCCAAGCCACGGTGTTTTCAATTGCCTCAAGTGCGTGCGAAAGCTGGACAATTAAACAGGAAGACCAAAGAAGAATTGATGCATTTGAATAGTGGCATTGGTGAAGCATATTGAAAGAATATTAAACACTATGGACTGCCAGAAGAATGAGCAAATCTGTCCTGGAGGAAGTACAGCCAGAATGCTCCTTAGAAGCAAGGATGGAGAGACTTCGTCTCGCATAGTTTGGACATGTTATCAGGAGGATCAGTCCCTGGAGAAGGACATCATGTTTGGTAAAGTAGAGGGTCGGTGAAAAAGACGAAGACCCTCAATGAGATGCATTGACACAGTGGCTGCAACAATTGGCTCCAACATAACAATGATTTTGAGGATGGTGCAGGACCCAGTGATGTTTCGTTATGTTATACACAAGGTCACTGTGAGTCGGAACCTGCTCGATGGCACCTAACAGCAACAACTAGTGGAAGCAGATGATAGAATTTTTACAACAGAATATTCCTAGCCCGGAAGCATGGTGTGCCACAATCCCCTATATGGAACAGAACTTCCTCTAAGATCAAG
>NW_004443950.1:8973424-8977902 GCF_000243295.1 Trichechus manatus latirostris | reverse complement strand
TTGTCCCATCTGTTGTCTTATCTCAGGGTCCAGTTGATGTGTCTCCGCGAGTCTGTGAGGGCCCAGCCCCAGCTGGGTCACAGTTCTCCATGCTCATGGTCAGGGAATAATGATTGCAAATATTATTTTCTAAATAAGGATGCATTTTTATTTTTTGAAGTAGAAAAGATTATACTTCACCCAGAAATTTCTTCTCCAATGATCTTGGTTTAGGCATATACATTTTGTATTTCTTCATGTCAGTTATCATTTGTTCACCGTCATTTTTCCATTTGTTGAATTAATTTCTTTTGTGAAAGAGAAGTCCAAAGAAGATGAAGTGGTGGTAGTAGTATTGCAGTTCTACAGTAAAGTGGGTCTTATAGTGCATGTTGTCATTAGTTGCTGTTAAGTCAATTTTGACTCATGGAGACCATGTGTGTGCAGAACAGAACTTCTCCATAGGGTTTTTAAGGGTATGAACTTTCGAAAGCAGATCCCTAGGCGTATCTTCTGAGGCACCTTTGGGTGGGTCATAGTGCCTGGAGCTGTCCAAAAACAGATGCCTTGTGAGACAGTGAACTCTTTACCTAACCAAGCTTGAACTGTGACAGACTTTGATCTGGGACAGATGCCATAATGAGAATACTTGTCTGCAAAGTGACACATTCACCTCTGTAGAGAAGGCAGGGGAGACTTGTGAGGAGTTCTGGTTTACTTTTTTTCCCTCTTGAGCTATCCAAATATAGTTGTGGAGCTAAAGACAGAGGTTTTTGAGTTAAAATGCTTGGACTTAAATTCTGACTCCACTACTCAGAACTTGAATTCTGACTTCACTGCTGAATTGAATTGACTCCACTACTTATGAGATGTGTGACCTTGGGCAATTTACATAAAATGGAAATAAGAAGAATGTCTGCTTAGGACTGTTGTGATGATTAAATCAAATAGGTACCATGTTTGGTACTCAGTAATCACCCAACAAATGTTATTATAACTGTTCTTATTTGTTCTTACTGAATGTGCTAAAGATTTATTTATCATAGTTCTTTTATGTATTGGTGCTATAAACCTTGAACTGAAATTATTTAAAGGTTTGTTTATTTGCTTATACAGGTTTTGAAAATGTCTACTTTTTATGGGTATACGTATTTGTGAACTATTCATTGCTTAAGGCTAAGGTACTTTAAGGGACCCTATACTTCATCAAAATTACCTTATTTTGTGGAATTCAAAGAAACACATCATAACTTGATTCTCTTAAGACTAATTGCATTTGTTGGAGAATTATTAAACACACATGCACGTATAATTTCTGACATTTTAATACCCTACTCAAAAGTAAAAGTTGAATTAAATCTAGGAAAATTGTCATTTATTTTTTAAGGAGAGCATAAGGTGATAAAAATAGTCTTTCAATTAATGTTCATGCCCTCAGAGTCATACTTTGGAATTAATATAAATTAGTCCCCAGAAATCTATTTCAGTAAGCCATTTGAGGAGAGAGAAAAAAATGATATAATCATATCCCCTGAGAAATAAATAACTTTTCTTCAAGATGAACTTGAGCTTCTGGACCAAAAGTGACTAGATCAAGAAACTTTGGTTAAAACAGAAGTAGAAAAAAAAAAAAAGAACATTATTTTAAGCAGAACTGTCCACTTCTGATGAGATTTGCATAAATCCCAAGTCCAATGGAGAGAAGTGAATAAGAAAAAAAGCAAGTGAGATAAAAATCACTTAATGAATTCAGAAGTCTTAGGGATTAACAACGAAACAACTGAAACTGCTGGGCCATTTCTGTATCTGTAAGAGGAGATCACTGAGAGCTGTTCTGAAATCAAAGAAAACAGAAGTCACTTCTTAAATTCATCCCTAGGACAAAAAGAAACTAAAATCTGAGGCCATTTTGGGTTGAAATTTGTTTCTAAGAATAAATTGGCTTAAAAGAATATATAAATTCAACCTGGTAGGAAGGTACTAGAATAGAAAAAGATTTACCATTTTTTGTGAGTCCTTGGCTAATTATTTTAAAAAATATTATTTAAGTTTCATCCACTTGATAATTTTATATTTCTGTAAATGCCTAAGTATCTGAATTGATATTCTTTTGTTTTTAAATAACACATCAAAGTGTCATCCAAAATTGCAAGTTTGTTTCTAACTTATAGATAGGATAAACCAGAATATTGTTCTGTCTTTCCACTTGTTATACATTAGTTTTTGCCTCAAGCATAGAGAAACCAGAAGTACGCCTATGTAAGGATTTTATTTTGTTTTGTCTTGCAAGTCATGTCTGTCTAGATGTTCTCTTTATTTTTCCTTGATTTTTCATCCAGTAGGACATTTCTAGAATCTGAACAGCATTGCTTTAAAGAAATGTGCATAAGCAAACAGTGTTATTAAGAATCTTTCCATAATTAAAAGTTGGTTCCTTAGTGGTCAGGCCATATTTAACAGAAGGGAACCTGTTAACTGGAAGGCCTTGGGGATCTGATTCAGCTTGGGTTCTGGAAATCATGATCAGATGGATCTGCTAATGGGGGTGGCCTTTAAGTGTAATAAGTAGAGTCGAAGAACCACACCTAGGGGGCAAGAGTTGGTTTAGGAAGGTAACAGACCACAGCATTAACTCAAAGGTACCGGGCAACACCTTCCCCTTTTGCTTGGTTTTCTGGAGACTGCACTTAGTAATAAAAAGAAGAATTAACAATTAGGAGGCCTAAAGGATGTGGAGTAAGTTCTTGAGGCTATAAGACAGTAGTTCCTAAGTTGAACTGTATATGAGAATCACCTAGGAATCTTGTTAAACGCGTAATCTCCAGGTTCCCCTGGACACTCTTAATTCAAGGGGCCTGGCTGGGTTAAAGCCTGAAAATCGGCTTGTCTAAGGAGCCTCCCATGTAGACCCGACTGATAGCAGATGTTTGGCAAACCCTATTTTGAGGTACAAAAATGGAGCTGATGAGGCGCAATGGCTTTTTCTCCTTTGTTTGTGTTTCTTGTTTCCTCTCCCTTTTATTCTTTCTTTCTTGGGTATGGTAACCTCTTCGTTGTACTTCTCTTTGTACCTTTAGTGTTCTTTCCCTTTCCTTCTTAATTTTACTTTAACCAGTTGTCGTGGAGTTGATTCTGATTCATGGCAACCCCACATGTGTCAGAGAAGAGCTGTGCTCCATCGGGTTTTCAGTGGATGACTTTTCAGAAATAGATCACCAGGCCTTTCATTCTAGGTGCCTCTGGGTAGACCCAAACCTCTAGCCTTTTGGTTTGCAGCTGAGTGCTTTAACCATTTACACCACCCAGGTCCTCCAATTATACTTTACAGGGTTCTTATTAAGATTTCACCTCACAAGCCTGGTAGCCTAGTGCAGGGGTCAGCAAACAATGGTCCCCAGGCCAAATTCAGACATGCCCAGTTAATTTGCATATTACCAATGGCTGCTTCTGTGCTGTAATGACAGAATGAGCAGCTGCAGATGACTAAGAAAGCCTAGATATTTACTGTCTGACTTTTTACAGAAAAAGTTTGTTGAACCTAGGAAATTCATGGTGGATGGTGTCATTGGGCCTACTTAGGAAGATATTCTAAGCCTGATGAAGGATGTGAAGGTGGTTGCTTGATGGCTGTCAAGAGGCTAAGATGATTTCTCCTGAGTCCATGTATTGGACATGGGGCAAAGTATTGTCTAGAAGTTTTGGGGCAAAGTATTGTCTAGAAGTTTTAGGACAATGAATCCAATATTAGGAGTGGAATGTTACCCAGCAGAATATCAGGATACAGGACTTCAGGCAGAGAGGCCAACTCTTGCCCTAACCCATACTGAGTGGTTAGCTTGCCAATCAATTATTCATTCAAGTCTAAAATTCTTTTGTATCATCTTCAGTCTCATAACAGACCCCCTGGTCTGCAACAGTGCTTACACAGATAAGAATCAAGTTGATAAGGCATTAGAAAGGCATTATGAAAGCCAGCTTAATTAAAGAAACTTCAGTGGGATCATAAATAATCAGTGCATGTTATTAACTTCTGACAACTGCTCATTCTTACTGAGTTCGAATGACTTCTGGCCTATAAAGTCCTTAATCTAATTCTGAGTGAACACAGTTCATAAAGGAAAATACTCTTTATAATACTTTGACTGTAATCAACAAGTCTTTGAAGCAGAAACTCCCCACAAATATATCCAAACCTATTCTGCATTTTCTTATACCTTTGCTCACATCTGTATTTTTTTACTTAGCAACTTCACTGGTCAAATTTTGGTCTGTTCTTTAAAAAGCCAGATCAATTGTCATTCTATCTAAAAATGCTACCCTAGCAGGCTTTGTTGAAATTACTTATTTTTTCCTCATACAGTCCCGCAGCATACTTTGATATTGCCTGCTATGTTAGTAATCTGATTTGGCAGTTTGACTGTATATAGTCATGTGCTATGCATGTCCTAAATCAAAAACTCCATGAGGTAGCACACCATGGCTTATTCTGCTCTAAATCC
>NW_004443950.1:8970902-8972452 GCF_000243295.1 Trichechus manatus latirostris | reverse complement strand
ATGCACCATAAAAATCATTTACTTCTATTACATCTGCCTAAGATGATGGCAGATTAACAATGTTAGTGCATGCCCGTAACACATGCAAACACACACACACCCCTTCTGCTTAAGTTTCTAACTGAGGTGGCTCCTGAAAAGAGAAAGAGAGAAATAGAGAGGGAGATAGAGGCCCGTGCAAGAGTTATTTATTTGTTTGCATTATGATGCGCACTGTTATGATAACGGAAGTGTGGCTATGGAGGAGAGGAGCCAGAAGGGCATTGGTGGAGGTGACAGGAGGTGGATGGAGCAGGGGGATGGTTATTGCAAGGTGGAGAAGGGGAAAAAGGGATAACATGTTAAAAGTTTTGCAAAAGCTTTCTCCTGTGAGGTAGTTTTGAGATAATGTTTTTAGCACTTCTCCCTCTGAGATGCTGGCATACATCTTGCTATCAAATGTTGTCTAAATTGTTGCTACTAGACAGGGTCTACACATTAACACCTTGCCTCGATGGCCCTGGGGAAGATACCTTGCTGGGAGGATGCAGGGGATGATGTGGCATCACAGCATCATCATGTACAGAAATGTCATCTTAGTACAAAGGCAGGTCTGTAAGGACATCAACCTTGTGGAATAGCAACAGTAGTGTTGAAACACTTTTTTTAAAACATACAATGTGATTTTGCTGGCAGTGAACCAGGTTAAATGATGTGCAACTCACAGCCTGCTCCCCCTTTTCTTTGTGATGAAAAGGACTGTAGGATAAGATTTTAAGTATTTACAGTCATCTAATAAAATGCTTCATGAGCATTTATGAGGTACTTCTTTAAGTAGATAAATTGTAATGTTAATCAGAATCAAGACTACTACTTGGAATTCTTCCAAGAACCCAGATTGTAGACAAAGCTTTTCAGGTATCTCTCAATTCATTAATTCTCAGTGAAGTTGTTTATCTCATTCTTTCTGCGCGTACAAGAATGCAGCTACTTGACAGGAAGTCAAACAATCCCAGTATGAATCACTGTTTGCTGGTCTATTAGCTAAATCATGATGACTTGGGATAGTGTTAATATTAAATAAATTCCCTCCTAAGTGAATATGCATGAATGCAATTTCAGTATGTTATGATTTCCTCTCTGTTCCGTGATTGAGACCCTGTGGGAGTCAAATTCATACATCAAAGTTAATTCTTTCACATCTTCCTTCCTTACCTCTCCTCCCTTACAAACTGGTTCCCTCTCAGAGAGGTGGGGTTGAGGCATAGTGTTTTATGGGAATGAGACAGACCTTGGTGACATTCAATGGGTTGGCAACGTAGAAAACCAAAGTCATCCTTGTCTTAGAATCCTGCTGTATTAGACCCAAAAAGACTCTCAGGAACGATCTAGGTTGCTTTAACTTTTTGAAGCCCATTCTGATAAAATAAAAACAAGCTAATATTCCACAAGTGTTTCGGGGCGGAATACAACAATTTCTATGAAAAGGGCCAAGTCCTTTTACTTTAACCCAAAGTTGTTCATCTCAGCAAAGTTGGTTTTGAGCCTAATGGAATCTCACCAATGATATT
>NW_004443950.1:8953460-8969528 GCF_000243295.1 Trichechus manatus latirostris | reverse complement strand
TAAGGATTTTCACCCTCAAGCCCCTTGTTCTTCCACCTGGACTACTGTAATATTTTTCTGTGTCTCTGCTTTCACTCTTACCCATCTTCAATCCACTTCCCCAAGTGGATTTAAAATATAATTTAAAATATTAATTGAATCATGTTGTCCCCTGATTAACCTGCCTCGTGACTTGACACTGCACGCTTCCTTGTATGGAAGAATATATTCATTCCTTAATTCAGACAACGTTTACTGAGTGAGTATCTAGGCCTTTAACAAAGATAGTGAGCAAGGCACAATTACATCTCTCCTAGATTTCAGATAACTGATCTATCTTCCCACTAAGGGGTCAATTATAATCTCAGATGACATGAGTGGAAAAGGGTAGTTAGCATGAAGTCTACGTGAACACCTTTACATTGGGGTGTGTGTGTGTGTGTGTGTGTGTGTGTGTGTGTGAAAGAGAGACTGGGCTGGCAAATATGTAACTCGATGTAAAAATATGGAAAGGGCCTGTGGGAGAATAGAAGCCTTGACTGATTTCATCTGCACAACAACACTGCACTTCCAACAACCATAAGCCTCCTCGACAGGGCTGTAGACGCTGTCTGGGCTGGCTGAAATACCTGTGGATTCCAGGATTGTAAGTTTTCCTTTTAGTAAGGGACTTATCTGATCAGCTTTCTCAAAGCAGTTAAACCTCCTTGCAAACATGACTTGTTTTAGGAGCTGCTGTAGTATTTGGTCAGAAGCTTCAGGCAACATCACCACAGCTATCACTGAAAGAAGATGACACAGAATTAAGCCAGGTGTCTGGCTACTTTTTCTGAAATATTTGTTGATTCCACATTATCTTCCTCAAAGGGACCCTTATAAAAATAGTTTCACACCAACATAAGACCACATGGTATAGGGGAAAGAAAATGGACTTTGAAAAGAAATGATTTGGTTCACATTCTAGCTCTTGCACTAATGAGCTGCATGGGTTGTGACCATTGACTAACTTAGCCTTTCTGAACCTCCCCTTCCTTGCCTTTGAGAGAGAGATAATATACACCTTGAAGCCTTTCTCAGAGAGTTTAAATATGACCTCCCTATTGTGAAGAAATTTCCAACTCATTCTCTCCCATTTCTATGCCTTGTTTGATTTTTTTTTTTTTTTTTGGAGTGGGGGAGGGAAGGGAAAATCTGGAATTCTTACGGAAAGAAGAATACAGATTTCTGGACAAGACAGTCTAAGAAGAAAAAGTTTACCTAAATCATACTTTAAAATATCAATTGTTATTCCACCTATTTCCAGAAGGATATTCAACAGCTACAACTCTAGTTTTAAATTTAAAAGTTTTTAGTCAAGAATCATGTTTTATTCTTATTTTTTGTTTGTTCGTTTTTAAATCTCTATACTTAAGACCATGCCTTCCCTATGGAAGAAGGGCAATACATGTGTTGATAAATTAGTAAAACCATGTTATGAACAGAACTGCTAGAATAATAAATGAGTAAATAAAAACAAATGAAGATTAAAGTTTATCTAACACTTGCTCAGTAATCATACTAGAACTACCATTCTATAACTACCATTATCGGTATTTTTATGATATTATTTTTTTACAAATCTCCTAAAACAAGTTAATAACCATAACAGTACTTTGACTTTTCCTGTAAATTTCTTTTAAGGGAAATGAAGCAATTTGGATTAAGTAGTTCTTATTATTCTTTAAAACGACAGACACGTTATTTACCTGAAGAAATAGAGAAAAAATTTAACTCAAGATATCCTCTCAACAGGGACCATGTTGTCTCTGACACTGGTTTTGTGAACACCACTAATATATTTTTCAAACTCTTTTTTATGTAGAAATATATCTTTGTCTGTAGTGGCCCAGACTAAGGTAATTATAGTCAAACATGTAAAAGTATGCCCATGGGGAGATTATAGAACATAACCCAGACCAAGTAATATTTTGATGCTCGAATGTTAATATGGTATAAAATTTTGGAGCTGTGAGAAGCTGGAGGATTGAATAATTCTCATTCCTTCATACTGAAGAAGGCTGCAGCTAACTTTGTATCAACAGGGAATTCCAAGGCACTTTGCACCAAGTCATCTAATTCCTGAGTTAGAATTGCCTTGGTGATAGTGAAAATGACCACTCTTCTTGGTTGTGTACCATGTCCTTTAGGATATTGGTGATACCATGAGGCTACCCTACTGCTGAGCTCTCTCTCTAGCTGGTCCTTTAGGTAAGAGATGATTCCTTCTACTTTCTTGCCTAACTATAAAGTCTGATAGTGCATATTTCAAATTTCAACTCCCATTGGTCAAATTTTCAAATACATAAAGATGTTCCTACGTATAGGCATTTGTAGATCAAGTCTTGAGGTTGGCAATGATCCTGAATGTGTCTACACTAGATTCCTCATTTTCCTTAATCCAGTTCTCACCTCAGCTCATTCTAATAGGCTGCCCTTAGTACAACATCTGCATATATCAATGTTCTTGAGACTTGGAAGGAGCCTTGGTGGCACAGTGGTTAAAGCGCTTGCTGCTAACCAAAAGCTTGGCAGTTTGAACCCACCAGCTACTCTGTGGGAGAAAGATGTGACAGTCTGCTTCCGTAAAGATTTACAGCCTTGGAAATCCTATGGGGCAGTTCTACTCTGTCCTATAGGGTCGACATGAGTCAGAATCGACTCGACAGTAATGAGTTTGATTTTGTTTTTTTTTTTTGAGACTTGAAAGTCTCAGAGCAACTTATGCAAAACCATCCTATGCAAAACTGAACTCATTATTCCCACTAAACAAAATCAAACAAAAGCAAACTTTCTACATCTGTACTATTCTCTCTCCTTTCCAACTGCCCTGTATTGCTAAAAATATATATATATATACATATATAAATTTTTTTAATCATAAGAGCCATGAGAAATTACTATGGAATCTTAACCATATACATACCAAAGGAGCTGATCCCTATAGAATCAGATAACTACCTGAAGGTCTGTTCCTCTGAAAGGACACCCAATGTCATGGATTGCATTATGTCCCCCCAAAATATGTGTCAACTTGGCTAGGCCATGATTCCCAGTATTGTGTGATTGTCCACAATTTTGTCATCTGATGCAATTTTTCTGTGTGATGTAAATCCTACCTCTGTGATGTTAATGAGGCAGGACTCAATCTACAAGATTAGATTGTGATTTAAGTCAATCTCTTTTGAGATATAAAAGAGAGAAGTGAGCAGAGAAACAGGGAGACCTGATACCACCAAGAAACAAGAGCCAGGAGAATAGTGCATCTTTTGGACCTGGGGTCCCTTTGCTGAGAAACTCTTCGACCAGGGGAAGATTGATGACAAGGACCTTCTTCCAGAGCTGACAGAGAGAGAAAACCTTCCCCTGGAGCTGGCGCCCTGAATTTAGACTTGTAGCCTACTAGACTGAAAGAATAAATTTCTGTTTGTTAAAGCCATCCACTTGTATTTCTGTTATAGCAGCACTGGATAACTAAGACACCCAGTAATTTCTCTTGCCCTTTTCCAAGTATTTGACAATCTTCCTCAAAAAATAATAATAACTATCTATTCACTTCAGTAGAAATCTTTCATTTTATCCTCAACCCCATACCAGAAGCTTAGACTACTATTTGAACCGCACTAAAGTTAGTCCTGGTGAGGTTTAATCTTTAGATCTCAAATTCAAGAATTTGTATCTTAATCTAACTGCCGAACTCTTTTGTATCAGTTAAGAATTCAGAACATTCAGATAAACAATTTATTAGGAAGAAGATGTCATGTAATTTACCTGCTATTTCTCTTATCAGTTTTGTCCCTTTCTGTGTGACAAGACTGACAGTATTGAGAGACAGCCGTCTCTGCAGTTCTCACACAAATGTTTCCCTGAGTCTATTCCACTGATCAAGCAGAATATGGTAATATATATGATTGTAAAAATATTTTTATATATAGAAAATAAAGGCCAGAGGGGTTAAGTCCTCAAAGTACCTTGGCTCAATGGTCAAAAATCATTCAACCCAAAACTAACACAGCCCAATTTCTCCAATTGATAGTTGGGTGATCTTGAGCAAATAAAGTATCTTCTCTGCACCATAATACAAGAAGTGACATTCTCATTGTCCAAGCCCCTGTTGTTGTTGTTGTTAGCTGCTGTTGAGTCAGCCCCAGCTCACAGTGACCCCTTCCACAACAAAACTAAATGCTGCACTAAACATCCCCGTAATCAACTTCAGATCGGACCATTGTGATCCATAGGGTTTTCATTGGCTGATTTTCAGAAGTAGAGCAGTAGGCTTTTCTTCTTAGTCCATCTTAGTCTGGAAACTCCACTGAAACCTGTTAAGCATCATAGCAACACACAAGTTGACAGACGGGTGGTGGCTGCACATGAGGTGCATTGGCTGGGAATTAAACCCCAGTTTCCCACATGGAAGGTGAGAATTCTACCACTGAATCACCACTGCCCCCGTGTCCAAGTCCCCAAATGTCCCTTAAAGTTTTAATGCTTTGGACTCCTACGGCACAGTCTTGGCTGACTCTTGGCCTATTGCCTAAGATCCCGTTAGCTGAGGCTTGGCAGATAGACATCCCATCCGAGGTCTTGTTAGTTCCTTGAGGCACTGTCAAAGAGCTGCGGGAATCCATAGCACTGTCTTCTTTCTCAGTGTGCTGGAATCTCTGCATCCTTTCTGCCTATGGTGGGTATCTTCTGTTTGCCCCTATCTACTCTGCTCTGTGCTACAGAAGCCCGGTGTATATAGCCTGCATCAGAGAACTTTTTGCTTTCTGGCTCCAATTGTCTTCAAACAGCGGATGTCTTGGCAGGAGATGTGAGGTTGGAGTGAGATTAGGGTACTTATTCCCCAGCTTGCCTTTTCTGAGTCACTGTGAGTTGGCTACTTCACTCCCTGAAGACCACAGCTGCTTTCAGGCAGATCTTTCCATGCAGCTACCTTCTGTACATTCTTTTCGGCTACCTTAAAGCCTAGGGGTAGTAACGGTTCTTCACTGTTGTTAGCCTCGGGCATTGCACTGTTCTTGGTGGTTGCCTACGCTCTGGCCATACATCTGCAGTCTTTATTAAACTCTCCTTGATGGCCCAGTTTGAGTATGCCATCTCATTGCTACTGGGACCCTGACTGATATGTTGCACTCTAAAGCTCACTCTCAAGAGCCATTGCCTTCAGATTGGTTCTTCTTTATCCCTGCCAACATCCTGGATTCTAGAGGTGGAAAAAGGACCGGTTAACTAGCAAAGGTGAAAACTGGAAGAAAAAGAGAAGTTATCAATGTAAACAAATAGTTCAGCCACACCATGTTAATAAACCAGGTTTCTCATTCCTAGCCAATGTGCTGTACCACACCACATCTTTTTGTTTTTATCTTCTCCATTCTCCAATCTCAATTCCCTTTCTTCAGAGATAGGGAAAGATCACATTTAGAGTAGCAGAATGTTAATAATGAGAGACAGTGTATACGAACGGACAATGAACTCACAACCTCTGCAGCAACCAATCCAGACAGCCAAACCACAAACTTGAGAGCAATCATCCCAAACAGTCATGACTTGGTCAATAACTGCTAGCTATCGCAACTTTTGGAGCCTTGATGGCACAGTGGTTAAGAACTATGGCAAGCTATAGCTGCTAACCAAAAAGTAGGCAGTTCGAATCTACCAGGCACTCCTCGGAAACTCTGTGGGGCAGTTCTATTCTGTCCTATAGGGTCGCTATGAGTCAGAATGGACTTGATGGCAACGGGTTTGATTTTTTGGTTTTTACCCCAACTTTTGTGCTTTTCCAACTTATGTCCAACCACAGAAAGTCATATATGCTTCCATAATCCATAGATGCCTTGCTCCTAGTTAGCACACCTCCAGCTTCCCCATACCAACAATCTCCAATCAGGGCATACCTGACACCTTCCATAGTTTTCACTATAAAGTTTTCCTTATCTTCTACCTGCCTTTGAGTCTCTGCCAAACTCAGCTGATGGTGGTACACTCCCTTGCTATAGCAAGCTCTGAATAAATTGTCTTTGTTTATTTCCACAAAAGTGTAACTTCCACGTGGTACAAAATTTATTTGTCAGACACTCTTACCTTCTCCTTAATTATACTTGGCTTTTCTGAATTTTAACCCTAATTTATCTTTTTTTCTTCCAGTTCTTACAAGCAGAAAAAAATTAAAACCAAACCAGTTGTCATTGAATTGGTTCTGACTCATGGCGACTCCATGCGTGTCAGAGTAGAACTGTGCTCCATAGGATTTTCCATGGCAGGGTTTTTGTAAGTAGATTGCTAGGCCTTTCTTCTGAGGCATTTCTGGGTGGACTCAAAAATCTAACCTTTCAGTTAGCAGCCGAGTGTTTTAACTGTTTGCATCACTGAGGGACTCTTTGCAAGCAGAAGTAGTCTCTACACTTTCTTCCTTTCTGTAGCAGGTGATCTTTCCGTTTCCTATGTCACTTCATCTTCTTCCATATCCCATAGATGTTTCTGTCAGAGTTGGCCATTTTTTCCTTCTGTGCTCTCATATCATGCTTTATTGGGAGGTTACACATCTGTTTGCCTCTAGGCAAGTGTTCCATTTAATAATAGCAGTATGAACAGCTTTACCATTTATTGTACTTTGACTCTCTGCCAGTGGCTTCACACACATGATTTCATTTAATCCTCATAAAAACTCTATGTGGCAGATATACATAGAATCACCATTTTCAGATGGGTAAACTGAGTGGAAGAGAGTTACCTAAGGGTACATTTTTGAGAAGCAATAGAATTTGGTGTTTGACTCAGAGCCCAAGCTCTTAACCACTTCACTCTACTAGCATAACATAAAAAAGAAGTATAAAAGTGTCCTGGTAAAGTAAAGAGTTTCTGGAGACAGAGCATGGGTGTTCGAATCCTGGTGGTTCCCCAATCTAGCAGGGTGACTTTGGACAAGTTACGTAAGCACTCTCTGCCTTGGGTTCCTCATCTTTAAAATGGCAATAAAAAAAGCAAAAAACCAAACCCATCGCCTTCGAGTCGATTCCGACTCAGGGTGACCCTTCAGGATAGAGTAGAACTGCCCCATAGGGTTTCCAAGGCTGTAATCTTTTATGGAAACAGACTGCCACGTCTTTCTCCCACAGAGCCTCTGGTGGGTTCCAACTGCCTACCTTTCAGTTAGCAGCCGAGTGCTTAAGAACGTCTGTGCCACCAGAGCTCAAAATGGCAATAGTAATACTCATAATGACCTCTTGGGGTTGTGATGAGAACTAAATACATTAAGACATGTGGGGCACTCAGAGTAGCCCCAGTACACACAAACATTTAATAAATGTTACCAGTACCAGTTGTTGTGGAGTCAACTCCAACTCTTGGTGACCACATGTGTGTCAGAGTAGAAGTGTGCTCTACAGGGTGTTAAGTGATTGATTTTTCTGAAGCCGATTGCCAGGCCTTTCTTCTGAGGAGCCTCTGGATAGACTTGAACTTCCATCCTTTTGGTTAGCAGCCTAGTATGTTAACTGTTAACACCACCCAGGGACTCCTTTAGTTAATGTTATTGTTATACTTATTAGTATGTAATAGTATTTCAAAAATGGGCCAAATTCCATAACAAAGTTTATTAAGAAAATGTTGTACATCCTATTTTGGTGAGTGGCATTTGGGGTCTTAAAAGCTAGTAAGTGGCCATCTAAGATGCATCAATTGGTCCCAACCCACCTGGAGTAAAGGAGAATGAAGAACACCAAAGTCACAAGAAAAGTATTAGCCCAAGAGACAGAAACCAGAGACTTCATCAGCCTGAGACCACAAGAACTAGATGGTTCCCAGCTACCACCATTGACTGCCCTGACAGGGAACACAACAGAGAATCCCTGATGGAGCAGGAGAAAAGTAGGGTGTAGAACTCAAATTCTACTAAAAAGATCAGACTTAATGGTCTGACTGAGACTGGAAGAACCTCAGAAAGCACAGCCCCTGGATTCTGTCAACCCAGAACTAAAACCATTCCCGAGGCCAACTCTTCAGACAAAGATTAGACTGGATTATGGGACATAAAATGATACTCGTGAAGAGTGTGCTTCTTAGCTCAAGTAGATACATGAGACTAAATGAGCAGCTCCATCCGGAGGTAAGATGAGAAGGCAGAGAGGGTCAGGAGCTGGTTGAGAGGACACAGGAAATCAGAGGTGGAAAGGAGGAATGTGCTGTCACAGTACTGGGAGAGTATTTAGGGTCACATAACAATGTATGTATAAATTTTTGTATGAGAGAATAACTTGAATTGTAAACGTTCACTTAAAGTACAACAATAAAATAAAAAAATTTTAAGAAAGAGCCAAATTCTTCCACAGTAGGAAAGACCAAGAACTTAAATATCCTTAAACCAGTGTCGATTATCCAATAAGCAAAGTAATCACAGGCTTACTTGTGCTTACCTACTAATCTGTAGTGAACAGTTTCACATGTTTTTCACCACATGTGGAAATGTTCACTACAGATTAGTAAGTAAGCACAAATAAGCCCATGCTTACGTTGCTTATTGGATAATCCACCCCTGAATCCTTAAAAATACTATAAAAACAACATTCTTCGTATGAACATTTAAAAAAAAAAGCAAAAACAAACAAAAAAACACACCCATTGCTGTCTAGTTGATTTGGACTCATGATAATTAATTAATGGTAATTAAAGGAGAGTTCCAAGTATTTCCCTAGCTTAAATGAGTCAACAAACAAAAAACTACCCTTTCCTTTAGTAACTGCTACTAGATCCTTCTTTTGGTAGTTCTTCATCTCTGAAGTGGAGACTTTATCAAAAGATCTGATCAACAAGCCCCACAGACTGGGAGCCACTGAGTAAAGCCCTTGTTTTATACTCCTTTTCTCCTTGAGGCTTGAGAACACCAGTTTCAGCAATGGTTGATGATTACAGGAATAAACCAATGAATCCATAAGGTGTGTGCAAAACACGTATGTTGGATAACAGACCTAGCCAATGAATATAATTATCACCTCATCCTTTAGCCCAATAGGCTATAAATTTACTATCCAAACTGCTGTGGATTTCCATAGCTTTATTTTATTTTTTAGGAATAAATTATTAGTCCAATGTTTTGTATGGTTATTTGTTTGTTTGCATTCTAAGACCAGAATGCAAATTTATTAATCTTCTCTGGCATGCTAAGATAATCAGTATGTTCTAAGACTTTATAGGGAGCAAATGCCCTTGGCAGATGAGAAGAAAACATTTAATTAGAGGGTAAGAGAGCAATAGGAATAGGGAGAGAGATGAATTAGACTAATCAAATGCTTTAATTATTTTTTAACAAATATAAGCCTTTTGGCAGGTCATGTAGCTCCCTGCACGTCAGTATCCTCGTCTTAAAGAAGATTAAATTACATGTTGTCTTGAGTTCCTTGAAGTTCTAATAATGTATCATTCTATGAAATACATAACCTTTCTAAAGACTTACCGTACCCAAACACTCCCCCCCAGTCCCTCCTAGTCTTAAGGCCTAGAATGGTTGGTGCACTCTGTCTTTGTCACCTGGGAAGTGGTTCTGGTTCTCATCTGAAGAGATACTATGGAAATAGCTCAGCAAATGAGAAGATAAGGATCTTGTTGCCATCAAGAGCCCTCTGTTTTTTTTGTAATCTTAACTGCCTTACTACTACTTGTTGTCATCAAGTTGATTCTGACTCATGGTGACCCCACGTGTGTCAGAATAGAACTGTGCGCCATAGGGTTTTTATAGCTGTGACCTATTGGAAGCAGATCACCAGGTCTTTCTTCCGAGGTGCCTCTGGGTAGACTCAACCACCAAGCTTTTGGTCGGTAGCAGAGTGCTTCACTGTTCGTACCACCCATTGTCTCCTCTTAACTGCCTTGCCCACTTATAAATCCAAAAAAGGCGGTAAATGGCAGACACCAATCCAGCCAATAGCAACCCCTCTTCCTCTCCTTTCCCACTAGCAATAAATCAAAAGAGAATTGAATCCTGTGAGGAAACTGACAGCATAAAGATCTGCTTTGAAAATAGCCTTCTTGTTTGCAGACATGAAAAAAAAAAAAAAAAAATCTGACCCAAACAAAGAAACTTTTGGAGTTGTCAAGGAAAGAGACTCTACATACAATGTCACTTTAATGCCAGAAATCAAGGTTCTGAACCCATTTCTCAACTTCACTCCAGGGGCCATCTACAACTCTGCAGAAAACATCCAAATAGGAAGCATAAGGCATGTTGCTGATAATTTGCTGGAGCCACCAGAAGTTGGCATCCGTCTCTGTGCACAGGTGTGGGATTCTGCAAATAAAATTATCTTTTTTCGTTGAGGGGAATACATATCCCCTTGTTTGGCAGGTGGGTGCTATTGTTCCTTTGGTTTTTGACAAACTTGTAAAAGCAGAAACTAACCCACATGGTCTTTAGGAGAGGTAATTTGTCAAATATTAAGATTTATATCAAGGTATTCGGCAACCTAAATAATAAAAAATATATATTCACGTATACACTCAAATAAAAGCTAGATTTTAGGCAATTGTTGCCCTTGATGCTGAAATAGTTCACATTACTTTCACGTGATATGTGTAGCTACCACTTTCCAGAGAGCCTTCTTTGATTAAGTTGGTGGCGTCTTATGTTTCTGCTATTACAAAGTCAAATGATTTGCTATCGATTTCGCTTTGAACCTGGAGTAAGGATATGGTGTTGGCACAGACTGTAGTGAATGTGGAGCTGAATGCTGCCCCAGGGTTTATTCTCAGACTAAGCCTTTTTCCCATGTAGCCAAGGTGGGTTATTTTTAAAAATTAAATAAATTTGAAAAGATTCATGTAATCTTCTTGTTCTCAGTAAGCCCAGAATTTTCAAGGTGCTATCTTAAGATGAGAAAAAACCCTCAGACGTAAGTAATCCTACTGGAAAGATTATATGGGATTTGGTCTAATCCTTATTTTTTTCCACATTTTTATCTTCGACTTTCATCAAACTAAATCAATGAATATGACTAGTATCGGGGATCTTCTTACCGTAATGGACTTTTTAAAACATCAGCTAAAGCTTGTTATATTTCTAATTTAGAATCCTAACTCCCCTTAATGAAATGTGTTCCTAAATTCTCATCAGATATTTACTTTGAAAGGATTTCTGTAGCTTCAGAAATTGCTTGTGCTAAAAATGAGACATATGTTTAAGTCTAATTTCCATGAGAGAAACCTCCTTTGAAATATTTGCCACATAACTGTGTTTTTCTCCTCTTTTGACATATTATCATTATTTTCTGGTATTTTGTAAATACATTCTCCATTTGCTTCTCTTGGTTTAAAGCCTGAGTAGTATTTGATTTAGTTTGGAAAAGAAGAGCAACAGTTTTAAGTAAGTTTCACCCAATGTTTGCTACGTACCAGGCTCTTAGTTAAGCAGTTTATGTGCATATGTATTCAATTTTTATAATTCCCCCCAGGAGGTAGGTATTCTTATTCCATTAAAAATGAGGAAACTGAGGCTTCTGGAGTTTAATTTCCTCAAGACTGTACTACTAAACAAGTGAAGGAGATGGGATTTGAACCAGGTTTGTCTAAACAAGTGTGTCAGCCAGGAACCTTCTAGGAAAAAAATAGCACAATTTAACTGGATACTTTTGAGGAGAGTTTAGTAGTTACCAGTAGTTTAATAGTCACCATACAAAGGTGGGGCAGAATCTAGGGAAACCACAAAGGACAGTGCAGCTTCCTAAAAGACCAATCCCATTGCTGTTGCGTCTATTCCAACTCATAGCTATCCTACAGGACAGAGTAGAACTGCCCCTTGGGGCTTCCAAAGCTGTAATCTTTACAAAAGCAGATTGCCACATTTTTCTCCCAAGAAGCAGAGTGGCTGGTGTGTTTGAACTGCTGACCTTTCGGTTAGCAGCCAAGTACTTTAACCACTGTACTACCAGGGCTCCTTATGTGTAGCTCCCTAGGACTAGTAAAAGGGAGGGGTCCTTTCTTTTTTTTGGGGGGGGAGGGAGGAGTCCTTTCTGCATGGAAGTCTGAAGGATCAGCTGGAGGAAGTGATTACTGGAATTCGGAGACAGCTGAGTCACTAACAGGAGTTGAGTTCCCTGCTTCCACCCCTTGGGAAGGAAAAGCCGGGAGATTCCATAGCCCACCCAGTGCTCTTCTCTTCCTCTGATCTTCTGCTGGAGCGACCAATCATATGAGCCCGAAGCAAGTCACGAAGCCATGGAAGTAGTCCATATCCAGCCTCCAAGAGCATAGAGTAGGGTGGAGAAGGGTAGAGCGTGAACCTGGAGAAGTTAACCATAGATATCCAACAAACTAGTGTTTCTGTGGTATGATCTTTGGATCACCTGTTTTAGGATTCTGGGAGCGTGTGCAAAAAATGCAGATTGCTGTCAGTCAACTAATGCCTAGGAGTCTGCATGTTTAAACAAGACCATAGAAAATTTTCTGTATTATTCTATGTAACCATTTAGAGAAGACTTGAAGGATATAACAATAATAACCTCCTTTGATTTCAAAACAACTATTATATGGAAGAGCAAGGGAGACCAAGGACTCATCAGTGAGACTTCCAGGATGACAACTATCTGTTCAATACCAGAAAGAACTATCTTATAACCTAAGCTGTCAATCTGTGGGTGAGACTGTAAGGGGTTCAAGTAGTAAATATTTGATGAGATAATATATGTAAAAATGCTTTGAAGAATGTAAATTTAGATAATGATAATGATGACAAAGATGAGGAGAAGAGCAGCAATAGTTTATTTGCATTGAAACACTGAACTGTAAAATTTTAAAGATGTTAATAGTAAGAAAGGGAACAACTATAATTAGACTGGCATCTACATTGCATTGAGGCATCCCAATAAGTGCTTTATTTTACCTTATCTAATGTAATAGGCGACAACCCTGGTGCATACGTCTAAGTATCCTCATTCACAAATGAGGCAAGAGAAGCTTAGAGCGATTACCTTTGAAAGTCGAAATAAACTGGGCATTTTGATTCCAGAACCTAAACTCCTATCCCATATTCTATATCGTGTTTATATTGGGCAGACTGAGTTATTGTATATGAAACCCCTTAGAATCTTTCACATAGGACAACTAGAGTGTGAAGTCCATTATCATCTATTCTAGTTCCAAACAAGATATAGCTAATAGAATACAGAACAGGTAGCAACTAGTTGACACTACTAGTTCATACCTGAGATGAAACCTAACCATCATCCTGGTTTAGAGCCAATAAATAAACAAATACAAACTAGCAATTATTGTTAAGCTGACTAATATTTTCCACAGGCCAGAATGGGATGAGGTCCTTGAGTGGCTCCGGCAGTTTGCTATATTGGCTGCTAATCTAAAGGTTGGCTGTTCAAACCCACGAAGAGGCGCCATGAAAGAAAGATCTGCTGATCTGCTTCCATAAAAATTACAGCCTTGAAAACTCTATGGAGCGGTTCTACTCTAACACGTAGGATTGTGTTGAGTCAGAATTGACTCGATGGCAACGAGTTTTGGCTTTTAGTTTTTAGAACGGGGTGACCAGAATGACTTAGGAAGTCTCTAAATCTTTTATGTCTGACAATGTAAAATTCTAAAGGGTTGAATACAGTGTTCAAAAATCTCCCCTGAGACTCTGGAAGCTTTGGGAGCCATTTCTGATCTTAAATTTAGTTGCCGACAATTCTCTTTGCCCTGACTTTCTGACTTTTTTTATTTCTCTGTGAGTTCAGTCAGCAGCCCCCAGTTCAGATCTCTGTAGAAGGTGGGAGCTGGAGATTTTTTGCTTTGCTCATTTCAGCACCATCACTGGAGAGTGATTCATTTGTATAATAAAAGAGCAAGTTGAGAGGAAAATGGTCACAGCACTTAAAGGGCAAGCTCATTTTTGCCTTGTGCTATACTATGTCAGGAAGGAAGGGCTTTTAAATTGTGACAACTGCCGGCCTTCTGCATTAATCGTCCCCACCATTATCACCTTCAGACAAGGCTTGGGGTACAAATTAGAAGATAATTGTAAGATATTTCACAAATTGACTTGAATATTGAAGATTCAATTAGACACATTGCTTTGACTTTGTTTGCGTACTTGTCGAAATGTGTGCTCTGTGACGGGGATCTCGGTTATTAAGTGCAAGAAAGAAGGGGAAAAAAAAATCCATGTGATGCTTTATTAACCAGCCTGTTTCTTTGAAGGGAGAAATCTGTTTACATATAAATAAACATCCTGATTTAAGGCCTCAGTGAACTGGTTCAGCTTCTTGTTTTTTTATCTTGATTGTCCATTATTGGATTCAGATTCTCTAGAACTTTGGAACATCTATCTGTCAATATCACCTTGGTGTGTGATTTTTGTTTGCTTTTATTTTTGTAAATATATTACGTTCTTTACTCAGAAGTAAACTCTAGCAGGGCAGAAATGGTCAGTTTTTTACGTATTTTGACGTTACCTAGCATAGTACTAAGCATATAGTAAGGGCTCGAAACTTGTATTCAAAGTAATGGTGTCAGCTAAGGCAGGTAAGACTGTTGTAGAGACTCAGCTAGAAATACAGAGCGATAGTTGGGAAGCTGAATATTGGAGCTGAGAAGGCAACTCCAACCATAAGTAAGGTCCTCCTGTCTCTAATAACTTCCTTCAGCTCATTCTTCAGCATTTTGATCTCCTCTTCCTATTTATCTTCTTCCATGGAGATGATGGCCGGAGAAGAGATTACTGGAAGGAATATGGCAAAATTAGAGGGAAACATTGATTATCTGGGAGACATCTTGATCTTTTCCAAGGAGGAGAATGAAGAATTTGTTCATATTCTAAATCTGACCTTCCTGGAATTCAAATTGTGAGACCTGGCCCCAACCTCAGCCAAATCATAGTATTTAATATATCCCCGAGGTCCCTGGGTTGTGCAAACACTTTGCGCTCCGCTGCTAACCAAAAGGTTGGTGGCCCAAATCCACCTAGTGGTTCTGTAGAAGAAAAGTCTGGTGATCTACTTCTGAGTAGTCAGCCATTGTAAATCCTAGGGAGCACAATTCTGTTCTGATGCACACACTCACACGGAGTTGCCTTGAGTCAGAATCAACTCAACCGTAATAGGTTAATATCCACGCAGCTACTAAAATCAGAACTGTCCCTCTCCCACTACTCCATATATTCCAACTTTTCAAATTTTACTTACTCTTAAAATATGGCTTGAATGTTACCTCTGAGGACTAGCTTCTCTAGCATTTACAGTAGACAAAGTCAATATCAACTAAATTCTTTTTCTCTTATTATAACTAACACCACTCCCCAAATTATTTATACTTCGTTGGGAGGAAAACCTTTTCAAATTAATGTACTTCTCTTGGATTCCTCAGAAGGCCCAGCATGATGGTGGACATATGATTGTTGTTGTTAGGTGTAGTCAAGTCAGCTCCGACTCATAGCGACCCTATGTACGACAGAATGAAACACTGCCCGGTCCTGAGCCATCCTCACAATTCTTGTTATGCTTCAGCCCGTTGTTGCAGCCACCGTGTCAGTCCATCTTGTGGAGGGTCTTCCTCTCTTTTGCCGACTTTCTACCTTACCAAGCATGATGTCCTTCTCCAGGGATTGATCCCTCCTGATAACATGTCCAAAGTATGTGAGACATGGTCTCACCGTCCTTGCTTCTAAGGAGCATTCTGGCAGACATATAGTAGTGCTCAAAAAAGTACTCTCTTCCTTGATCTAATTTTTATGCATTGGAGAAGACCATCTAAAAGGCTTTCCCAGGAAGACAGAATACAATGCTTCTTTCTCTTCACAATCTCAGTACTCCCAGTAGTATTTCTCACTGAGGGAAAAGCATCCCAAGGAGACTATCACTAGACCTAAAAGTGAACAGTGTATCTGAAGCTTAGAGTTCATATAATTGGGTAATGCCTTAGAACATGAGAGGAAGACCAAGCTGAGGGAAATTTAAACCAAAAAGTGCTTATTAGATCAAGTTGACAAATGTTGAATGATAGAATCACAGATCATTTTCCCCAAGTCATTGGGAATGAGATATTTGGATTTTGCCATCTCTGGGATTTGCAACT
>NW_004443950.1:8951075-8952604 GCF_000243295.1 Trichechus manatus latirostris | reverse complement strand
TGGAACATTAAGTGTGTATAAATGCTCTTGATGCCCAGTGATTAAGGCTGGGTTAGTAAGGTTACATGATTGATTGGAGTAAGATACAAATATGAGTAAACGCTATTATTTTACCTCCATTTTTTAAAAAAGTATTCTTTCTACATAATACCAACGTTATGGCTATTTCCTTTTGAAGAATAAAAAATGACCAAGAGGAACCAACATATTCAAGTAGTTAGAGTTAGCAAATGGAACTTTTAATAATGTAGTCTTCATTTTATTACTGGCTCATGAAGGAATCCAATGTCCCATTTGGTGAACTTAATTATCCCCTCTGGTGTTTTTCCATATTCTATGCTATATATTAAGCCATGATGTTATATCATTGAGTGGAACTGCTAGGCCATAAAAAAATACTGTAAGCCTTTCAGAATTACAATTTCCAAAAGAAAAAGACTTTAATAATAAAAGCATCTAACTGAAGATACTTGGTATTAGGCTGGGGGCAAGAAATGGAAGGGTGGCTCCATGAACCTTAAATTTTCCAGTATTTTATGCAACATCACTGTGCTTAAGTAAACCCTTCTCTCGTGAGTCATTTTATTGGTTAAAAAAAAGATTATTGTCTGAAAAGAGCATGTTGAAGCATTTGTTAATGTCTCTAGTTCTGCATTCTCAGTTTGGGTTAACCAAAGTAAAAAATACAGCTTTATATGACTGTTGTGTCAGTAACCAGGTCTACAAATTGTGTATTTGGAAGTGTAATGAAATGCATAGTTAAGGTAGCATTGGCTTGGGGTGCCATTGACTTTCATGTACTTTTAAAATATCAAGGAGAATGAGTTGGTTAGTTCACTTCAACAATAGAAAAATTCATTGCTGCAGATCCATTCCTCTGATTTCCAAAAATGATAAAGAAGAAAGCAAAGCTTCCTATTTTCAGCTAGCCATACTTAGAGTAGGCAGTAGGCATGAACTATTCACCATCACAGTCACAGAAAAGAACAAGGCAGAGTAAGGGGAAAGGAAGGATATGGAGAGGATTTGAGAAAGTTCAGGTGTCTTGAAATTTTGTCAAGTGGTGGTGAGATGGTTTCCATGACATTTTTCCGTGCCATGCTCCCAACTGAACCTAGGGAAGGGGTGAATTATCTTTCATATTCAAACCAGAAATCATGCTCCTTTTCAGCAGTGTGTGTGCATGGACATACTCAACATGGAAACCCTGCAAAGAGAAGATCTACAATTCTAACTACAACCAATAAAAATTTGATTCTTTCTGGAATATGGATTCTGGTAGGACCAGGACTAGAATGAGGCAAAGAAGTACCTAGGGTACAAAATTTAAGGAGGCACTCACTTTCAGGGTTGTGTAAGAGCAGGTACCTGAGAGTGAGCCCCTTTAAATTTGGCACTCTAGGTGTCTCCCTTGCCACACCCTAGCCCTGGCTCTTAATTGTGGAGTCAGGCTGCTTTCTTGTTTCTTAGCTGTGTGACTTTGGACAGTGTGGTGGATCCAGAAAGATAGCAACCTGGGCTGTCAGTTA
>NW_004443950.1:8946907-8947981 GCF_000243295.1 Trichechus manatus latirostris | reverse complement strand
TTCTCCGTTTCAAACCTAGGAATTATATTGAACAAGTCTATCAGCCTTTTCCCTTCCTTAGTTATAAGGAATAGCTTGGAAATTGCATTGATAAATCAAATGCAGAATGGAGAAGCATTTTATATTTTATTTGGATGAGATTTTGAGGTTTTACATAAATTTTAATACATTGCTATTTTCCTGTATCATATGTGTTAATAGATTTAAGCTGTGATTATATTTTTATTATTTAAAATAATTTTCACATAGATACATGTAGCTCATTAAAATTCATGAAATGAAAAATGTTTATGTGTTCAGTTACTCAGCTCTATTTATGGATATTCTGCTATGTTCTGACTGCTGTACCAAAGAAAATAATTTCTCTTAATTTTTCAAAAAACTCTCTGAGTTGGATGCTCATAAATTAATCGTCTTATATAGACTTAGTGTTGCTTGACTGTTATCTCAGAAGCCTTTTAGTATGTTCTTACCCATTGCATTAACTTCCATTTAGCAACATGATTACTGTTCATCTGGACTTTACTCAAATATTCTTTTAATTAAACTTTTTATTTTGACATAATTGTAGAATCATCCGCAGTGGTAATAGATAATGCAGTGATATCTCCTGTACCCTTTACTTCATGTCCCCCAAACTAGCGTTTTTCTTGTAAAATTATAGTACAATATCATAACCAGGATATTAACATTGATACAGTTAAGATGCAGAACATTTCTATCAGTACAAGGGTCCTTGATGTTGCCCTTCTATAGGCACAGCTACTTCCCTCCTACCTCCGCCCCCTCCTTGTTGTTGTTAGTTGTCCTCAAATAGGTTCTGACTCACAGTGGCCTTATATATAACAGAACAAAATACTGCCCTGTCCTGTGTCATCCTCAAAATCATTGCTATGTTTGAGCCCATTGTTGCAGCCACTGTGTTAATCCATCACGTTGGGTATCTTCCTGTTTTTGGCCGACCCTCTGCCTTACCAAGCATAATGTCCTTTTCCAGGGACTGGTCCCTCCTGATAACATGTCCAAAGTATGTGAGATAAAGTCTCGCCATCCTCACTTCTAAGGAACATTCTG
>NW_004443950.1:8944323-8945775 GCF_000243295.1 Trichechus manatus latirostris | reverse complement strand
TAATCCTGACCCCATTTGACTTATAAAGAAATAAGCTATTTGCAAACTTTAATACTTTATTTTGTATTATGGTGTGCTGGTCTCTCCTAAGATCTAAATTTATGGCTACAGTCATTTATAGCAAAACTGTAAAGGACATTAGAAATGATGTAATCTGATCTCCTCATTTTTCATATGACCTCCCAGGTCAGCCTTGGAGATCTCTGGATTGGCAACTCTTTTGATGTTTCTTGTTCGGTAGTTGCCTCTGTTTGCTCAGCATTTATTTTTATGTTTAACAAAAGGAAGTGGATTATGTTATAATTGAAAGCTACCAGCATAGGCAGCATAAATCCAATTCTTCTTCATTTCAGTCAAATTTCACATTTCATTACGACAGAATTAATTTGATGGCCAAATCTGGGATGTTACTGCTTTCTACTTAGATTAGCTTCCAATTTAACATCCTAACTATGCTTATAAAATAGACAATAAAACAATCTTTTCTGATTTGGGAAATGCTTCTTATTCTTCATTTCTCGTGGCTTCACTGTAACATTTTAGCTGAGTTTTATGGAACAATCACTTTCCTCATCTAATTACTGCAATTCCCTGGTAGATGGCCTCCCTTGCCCTGCAATGGCAAAATTATCATAAATACACAATTCCACTGCCAGCATCTCATTTTGCACGTGCATCAGCGAGCAGAGCTAGGTTTTCCCCTCTCTAAATTGTGTTCTTGCTAAATTGACAATTCTTATGCGAGCCAGTCAAGTCTTTGACATTCCAACAAACTCCGGAGAAACTTGGTCTTGCCTCAACTTGGTACTCTTCAGGTTCATCTCCCCGTGCTGACACATGATTGTGCGTGCAGATGAAAATGGAGACTGGCTACACTGTGCGTGCAGATTGAAGCTGAGCTTTTATTTGTCCTAGCCTTCAGAATGCTCCTCAAAGTAAAGGTGAGGAGCCATTGACTCTTACCAGGTAAACTGGCTATTCTTTTCACAGCAAGAATCCCACACTTCATAAGAGAAGAGTAGAAACTGATCTCCACTTACGTTCCAGTCTAATTTCCCCGCATTTCCAAATATGAATTTTATATTTCTATTATACTGCAGTTTTTCAGTTTCCTGAATATATATATTCACTTTCATGCACCTCTGCCTCTGGACTATTTCTTCCTTCTGTTGAAATGGCTCTCCTTTACTTGACTTCTGTTTGACTTATATGCATCTTGACATCTCAATTCAATAAACTTATTTTCTACCAAGAACACGAGGGAAAGATTAGTCCAAAGGACTAAGGGACCACAAGTACTACAGCCTCCACCAGACTAAGTCCAGCACAACTAGATGGTACCCGGCTACCACCACTGACTACTGTGACAGGGATTACAATGGAGAGTCCCAGACAGAGCTGGAGATAAATGTAGAACAAAATTCTAATTCATAAAAAAAAAAAAAAAAAAAA
>NW_004443950.1:8941922-8943215 GCF_000243295.1 Trichechus manatus latirostris | reverse complement strand
ATAATCAATTGACAAGGCTATTGTGATGATAGAACCAGTATAGTGCCTGACACTTAGTTGGCACTCACTGAGCTTTATTGAATGCATAAGTAAATTATGTATTTAGAGAGTCTGCTGGAATGTAGTGATAATATCTTGCTTTCCTCTGACAAGGGGTTATTTTGGGCAGAACTAAAGCTACTGGATTAGAGTAATACAGTTCTTCAACGTGTAAGGAATTTCCTTCACTTGTACCTCTTAACGTCCCAAATGTGGAAGATTAATAAATGTTACCCATGTGCTTGTTAGTTACCCAAGACTACCATAAGAAAAAAAAATGCCATTTGTGGGTGACTTTAGAGAACAGGAATTTATTTTCTCACAGTTTTGGAGGCTAAACATCCAAACCAGGGTTTTGGCTATGTCAATTCCGTCTGTGGGCTTCTCTCTTAATTTCTGTTGTCTGCCTGCAATCCTTGACATTCCTTTGCTTATAGATGGGTCCTTACGAGGCATCTGTTTTCCCCCGTGTGTGTATCTATGTCTATTTTACTATTGTTAAGACATCACACAGATCTGAGACTTCAGTATATTCCATATTTTTAAAAGCATAATATAACATAAGGCAACAGAATTACAACAATGTTCTTTTTTATTTCCTTAGATAAAAATTTACTATTTTAGCATGCTACAGGTTATATGCATTTTTAGTTTGCCAGCTCAGAAATCAATCTATGAGGATCAATATCTCAAGCCTCCAATAACTGCTTGAAAATATATTTTTGGAGCCCAGCCTATTTGTCCTTGGTATATATGTCTTTCATAGAAAAACATCTACACATACACACACACACACACACACACACACACACACACACACGCACAATGAGAAGGAATTTGAAAACCTGATGGGATTTTCTAAGAAGGTACTTTGCAGTAAAGTCTTTGAAATTTTCTTTATGATTATGTCTGTATTAAAAGTAAAAAAAAAAAAAAACCCCAAACTTTTATTAAAAAAAGAATAAAAATGTTTTCTATAGAACATTTGCCCATCTACATCAAAAGCATTTTATTTCCCCAGATGCTGTTAGTTTATATTGAACGCATATTCAGATGGGCTTCCAAACACTCCGAGTCATCTCTTTTTTCTTCAGGGCACATTGAGCCATGTTTAAAACAGGATTAGTTTTCAACTTAACTGAATGCTGCTTTTTGATAAATGCAAGTGAATGGCTAATTCAAGTATACTCAAATGCATTATTTACAAAACTGTGATGATTTCTGCTGAATCCTTTCATATTTGTTTTCCTTATT
>NW_004443950.1:8938522-8940372 GCF_000243295.1 Trichechus manatus latirostris | reverse complement strand
TGGTATTCTCTGCTTTCAGCCAGGATCCATCTGACATCAGCAATGATATCCCTTGTTCCACGTCGTCTTCTGAATCCGGCTTCAATTTCTGGCAGTTCCCTGTCGTTATATTGCACAAGAGGGGTGAGGGAGAAAAATAAAACAAGGCAAGGTAGCACTGAAGAAGTTTTCAATGATTTCTGAGCGGCGGTGAACAAGACAGCAAGAGAGAGAATGTTGGTTTTCTTGTTTTGTGAAATAAGAATAAACAGATCTTAGCTCAAGGGTATATTGGAGAGCTGTTAAGAAGTAGCCTACCTTAATGGGTAAAGATTTTGATTATCTTGGATGTTGCATTTCCAGGATTGGAGTTTTTCTCCCACTTCCCACTCAATATCCAAGATCTTGAGATGCCGTATTAAGGGTGAAGGTCGTTGGACAAAGTATTAGTTTCCTATTCCTGCTGTAACAAATTATCAGAAACTCTGTGGCTTAAAACAACACACATTTATTATCTTAAAGTTCTGAATGTTAGAAGTCCAAAATCATTCTCACCGGGCTAAAGTCAAGGTGCTGGCAGGACTGCATTCCTTCTGGAAGCTTTGGAAGATAATCCTTTCCTTTACCTTTTCCAGCTTCTAGAGGCTGCCCATATTTCTTAGTTCATGTCCCCTTCCATCTTTGAAACCAGAAATGGCTGGTAGAGTCTTTCTCATGCTGCATCATGTTGATCCTGACTCTTCTACCTCCCTCTTCCACATTTAAAAACTCTTGTGATTACACTGAACCCACCCAGATAATCCAGATAAATCTCATTATTTTAAGGTCAACTGATTAACAAACTTAAATTTACTTAAAACCTTAATTCCCCTTTGCCATGTAACAAAACATTAACAAATTCTAGGGATTAGGACATGGACATATTTGGGGGCCATTATTCTGCTTACCACAGACAATAAGCCTATAACCTTTACTTTATACAGGAAACAACTGGGGCCTAGAAATATGAAATGACTCACTCAAGATAAAAGTACTATAATAAGTACTGTTGCAAAAATATTCAGCCAGATTACTCTTTAAAACATCTATAATCTCTCTGAGATAGTCTTTAAAATTTAAACCAAAAATATTCCCAGAAGTCTTATTAAAACTAAACAATATTGTTGTTAAGTGCCCTGGAGTCGGTTCCTAATCATAGCAACCCTATGTACAACAGAATGAAACACTGCCCAGACCGGCACCATCCTCACAATTGTTGCTATGTTTAATCCCATTGTTGCAGCCACAGTGTCAATCCATCGCATTGAGGGTCTTCCTCTTTTTCGTTGACCCTCCGCTTTACCAAACATGATGTCCTTCTCCAGGAACTGGTCCCTCCTAATAATCTGTCCAATGTACATAAGACAAAGTCTCTCCATCCTCCCTTGTAAAGAGCATCCTAGCTGTACTTCTTTCAAGACAGATTTGTTTGTTCTTCTGTCCATCCATTGTATATTCAATATTCTTTGCCAACACCATAATTCAAACACATTAATTCTTCTTCTGTCTTCCTTATTTGTTGTCCAGCTTTTTCGTGCATATGAGGCAATTGAAAATACCATGGCTTGGATCAGGCACACCCTAGTCCTCCAAGTGACATCTTTACTTTTTAACACTTTAAAAAATTATTTTGCAGCAGATTTGCCTGATGCAATACATCGTTTGATTTCCTGATGGCTGCTCCCACTGGTGTTGATTGAGGATCCAAGTAAAATGAAGTCCTTGATAACTTAAACCTTTTCTCTATTAATCATGATGTTGCTTATTGGTCCAGTTGTGAGGATTTTTTGTTTTCTTTATGTGGAGGTGTAATCCATACTGAAGGTTAGAGT
>NW_004443950.1:8913010-8925724 GCF_000243295.1 Trichechus manatus latirostris | reverse complement strand
GCTTAGTTTTTTGGATCTTTGCTGTGGAGGGATGGCGTGGTGCCTCTGCCTAGAGCGCCATTTTGCTGGAAGTCTCCAACAAATGCTGTTTTTTGAGCATTTCTTTTTTCTAGAGTTTCTACGTAAGTTTGTCCGACTAGTAGTGTTAATAACGGATCCTGTTGCCTCTCCTTTTAGTTATCTGGGACAAAATGCTGTGTTCACATTTGATTTTTGCAGATTTGTCCATTTGTTCATATATTAATTACCAAAAAAAAAAAAAAAAAGCTATTTAAGTAAAGATCGTTTTGCAGATGACTACTTTCTTCATTTTTGTATCATATTTTTTATTTTACTTTTGTTGTCATTTTCATTTTTTTCACCAATTCAGTGTTAACGAGAGCAGCCTACCGGCTTTAATTATAAGGAAAGTGAGATGTGTGCTTTTGCTGGCACTAGTAGCAATAGGACCTGTCACCTGTCATAACCGCATTCTGTATGTTCAGCACAGAGAGAGCCTGGTTTATCAGACCAGGCCTTCCGGCACCTTCCCAAAGGCTCACTGGGGCCCTAATCACTATGAAGATAATTCCCTGCAGGTTTTGAGCTGGAAAGGCTGGTTATACCCATGCTGGTGTCCTCAGTCTTTCTGGCCACAGGGTCAGAATTAACTATGCCCAGATGTCCCAAGTGGCTTGTTTCCCTGACTGTAAACCACCCATCATTCTCTTTTGTCTGCAGAGACCTATGGAAATATTGAGATTCAGTACATGCACTAGAGCTTGAGCTGGAAAACGAGGAATAATGACAAACTGAAAAAAGGCCTCATGATTATCTTAACAAAATATTTTCTGGTTTCTTCCAATGGAGTCTTTCTGAATTTTAGTCTTTCAGTTCTAAATTTCAAATTTCATTCTATTATTACAAATTTAAGAAAGTGGTACCAGCTTCGAAGTGCCATGCTCATTACTGCCTTTGTGCTTTCACTAATGCTATGTTTTCTTGTCTTACCCATTTTTGTAGGCCCAGACCCAGTATGAAGCCATCTCCTGTCTATCAAATCCAGATAAATTACCCAATCCCCTGTGCTACCAAAGTTATTTCAATTTTTCAACCATTGAGTTAGTTGTTGTTAGCTGCCACTGAGTTGATTCCAACTCATGGTGATCTCACGTTACGATAGAATGAAACATTGCCTGGTCCTGCATGATCCTCACAATCGCCATCATGTTCAAGTCCATCATTGTGGCTATTGTGCTATTGTGCCAATCCGTTTCACCTAGAGTCTCCCACACCCTCATTGGCTCTCTACATTGCACCAAACATGATGTCCTCTTCTAGTGCTTGATCCCACCTGATGATGTGTCCAAAGCAAGTGAGCTGGAAAATTGTTCTGTTGTGGTTTTCGTTGGCTAATTTTTAGAAGTAGATCTCAGGCCTTTCTTCCTAGTCTCTTAGTCTGGAAGTTCCCCTGAAACCTATCCACTATAGGTGACCCTGTTGGTATTTGAAATACTGGTGTCATAGCTTCCAGCATCATAGCAACATGTAAGCCACCACAATATGACAGACAGATGGCACGCGGTATTCCATTCTAGCTTGTATCATTTAAGCTACTCATGTATGTTTCTCACCTTGCTAGAGACTGAGATCCTCAAGATTAGAGACTGGGACTGTTTTATTTTTGACAAATACATACACAACAAAACATATACTCATTCAACAGTTTATCATGAACCCATTCAACAATTTTACAGTTCATTGACGATGGTTACATACTTCACACTGTGCCACCGTTCTCACTATCTTTGCCCATAGTGTTTCACCACTATTAATGTAGTCTCTCTGCCCCTTAAAGTTCTCATCTGTGCTTTAGGGTTACTATTATCACTCTGATCTTATATATGCAATTATTTAAAAGTGTGCAATGCTTAGGGCAAACATTATTTATTGAGCTAAACCATTGTTTACTTTAAAGATGACTTCAGGGGATGGTTTTGGTTTAAGGTTTAAAAGTTGTTTCCAGGCAATAGATTCGGGGTTTCCTCTTGTCTCACTGTATCCAGTGAGTATGGTTTCCAATACAAATTTGAAGTTCCATTCCATAATTTTTTCTCCTTTTGATCAAGATGCCTCTGTTGTGTTCTTAAAGATTGGGGACTATGACTTTTTCATCTAAATGTGGAAGGGTGTGATTTTCTGTTTTCTTCCCTGTCTTGGTTCCTACCCATCCTTGTTCCTAATGGGGAAAGAAATTACAGAACAATGGCTTATTAAGTTTGCTATTATAAAATGATTCTTATTAGCAATGTAGATGTTTGAAGATGCTTCTCAGTAAGGATTAACTATTGCCATCCTGGGCTGGAGTCAGGATGAGTCCTAACAGCTTCTGTTATAAACAATAGCCTCAAGGTTAAGTGAAGGCCTTTGAGGGAGTGAGAAGGAGTAGAAACTGAAATAGGAAAAGCGAACAAGGAACATGGGGCATCTGAACCTCATCTATAGCTAAAGCTGAAAGGGCTGAATGTAAACCCAGTGGAACTGATAAATAATAGCAGCACCCTCATTTAGAGTCTTGTGCCATGCCTCTGAGGGAGCTTATGTCTTCTCTGGTTGTAGGTTATATCTGTAAGCCCTTTGAGGATAGCATGGGGCAAAAGAGCAGGGTTTTACAGTTTTGTGGATAGACAGACAGATGTCACATGTGCCTTTTATCTACTATTTGCCCAATATACATATTTGCCAGATGCAGTGGCTTGCAGTTCCTGAAAGAACATTACAAACATCATTTCATCCTGAGCTTTTCCTCAGTCAAGCGAGCATCACAAAGCTTGGCTTAGTGTAATCCTTGGCTCCACATCAGCAGAGTCATTAGCGCAGACCTGTGGCAAAGGGTAAATACACGAGCTGCTAGAGTGGAGGGAAAGCCCGCCTCTGTTACTCCTGCTCTGTGGACCCTGGCACACTGACTCGCTGCTCAGAGCTCAGCCCTGTGTTTGAAGCGATGACTTATCACAGACCGCGCATGGCGTGCTCACACTTGCTTAGGACAAAGGAAGACAGAGGCATTGGGTTTGCAGTGGGCAGGACATAAACAAACAAAAACCAGTTTCAGTCAAGTTGATTCTGACTCATGGCGCCCCCACGTGTTATAGAGCAGAGCTGCTCCATAGGGTTTTCTTGGCTGTAATGTTTACGGAAGCAGATAGCCAGTCTTTTCTTTTGCAGCACTGCTGAGTGGATTCAAATTGCCAACCTTTAGGTTAGTAATCAAGCACAAACTGTTTGTGCCACCTAAGGACCTTGGGTGGGACATAACCAATATAAATGTGTTTGGAATGAAAATCACAGCTGGCAAGTGAGTGTGGGATGTGTACTCGTATACTTTGCTGTGGTAGGTCCTAACTGCCACAAATATCTTAGATAAGACTCTAGTAACATCCGTTACAATTAACCCGGCTGCTGTATGTTGTAGTTCGCTGACTTCGAGTCAGCCCCACGCACAATGGAATGAAATGCTGCCAGGTCCTGTGCCACCCCCTTGATGAGTTGTGGATCAGACTATTGTGGTCGTCAGAGGTTTCATTGGCTGATTTTGGGGAGTAGATTTCTAGGCCTTTCTTCATTTGGAAGCTCTGCCGAAACCTGGTCAGCATCATAGCAACACTGAAAGCCTCCACTGACAGACACATATTGGCATGCATGAAGTGCTTTGGCTGGGAAGTGAATCCAGGGCTCCCACATGGAAGGCAACAATTCTACCACTGAACCATCAGTGACCATATAATGTAACCTAATAAAGGAAGTGACATTCATCACCTTTGCCATCTACAGTAACCTAACCACAGGTATGACACCAAGGGATGGATATCATGGGTACATCTTAGAATTCTGCCAACTATTCTACCCTAACTGCTGGGTACTGTACCACACTGATATAGTTATAATCCTCTCCAGTAAAATAGATCCCTCAGGCCCTGTGTCTGGATACCCACAAAGTTACTGAACAGAGGATCCATTCTACCCCTTCCCCACCCATCATGGCACTGGCAACAGGAGCATCACTCACCTTTGTGATTGTACCTGGCAGCAGAAGCAATAGATATGCAGCCTTTGCCTCCTTCCAAATATCATGCAGACGTACTTTCTTGGAGGAATATAGATGGTATGCCAAACCAAATAAGTAAGAGAATCTTGGAAATGCAGCCTTTAACTTTCCATTCTCTAGTATACAGTAAGGCATAGAACAAGGACAATTCAATGGAATCAATTAAGCCAATTTAAAAACCATACCATCTCTCATAGGGGTATTGAGACAAATTCACATAATATAACCCACTCTGCAGTGCCTGGCTGAGTGTATAATGGATGTATGTTAGGCCACTTCCCATTTCATGAGCATAGACTTGAGAAGACACATAAAAGATTGGTAGAAATTACAATTCTATTTAAGTTACCTGACCTTCATTGCATGTTTACCATGTGCTAGTCATTTGTCTATATATTTACATGCATTAGCTCATTGAATCTTCACAATAATCCCATGAGATAGGTATTAGTCTTCATGAGGCACAGAGAGTTTAAGTCATTTGCCCAAGTTCACAGAGCAGAGCCAAGATATGAGCCCAGGCAGACTGGCACCAGAACTCAAACATGAACCACCACACATGCAGCCTCCCTTACTGTGCAAGACAATTGCTCTCCTAAGGGTTTGAAGATGATCGGGTTTAATGATAGCTTGATAATAGGCAATCGATCTGGGAGTTTTGATTCATGTTTGTGTCAGGGCCCACATTATCCACACAGTGTCAGGAGTCCTTTACATCCATTTCCTGAGTGGCACTTTAGGTGACAATTCTAATTTCAAGCATTCTCAAATCAGAAGCTCCCATTGGGGTCCTCAGGTATCCAGATGCAGTGCACTCTGGATGGAGTTGGCAGAGTAAAAGCTCTTGCTCATTTATGAATTCCCATGTCTCGTTTGATATCAATGTGTGGCCACGGGCTTTGCTTTTCCTTTGAAAGAAAAGAGTCATTCTTCATATCTCCAATTTTAGTAAACAGCACTGAATAAAGACAGTATGTGATAGGACATTGAATCAGAGAAAGTTTATCCAGTCACCCGTTTGTATACACAGTCAATTCCTCATTCATTTGATAAGCACTTAATGAGAACATAACTGGTATCAGGAATCCAATGATTAAGAAGATACATTTTACAAGGGCAGGCATGGAAATAACTATAATAAAGAAAGCATATCTATCTTTTACAGGATTATAAGACATTTCTCTCATCTGTTTAACACATTGACCAAACACAAGTGTCTTATCTCATGAAGCTAATTTGGACATTATTGTCAGCATTATTCTGCTTCATAGATGACAAAACTGAGAACCAAAGTAGTTAAGTGACTTACACCCCCACTTCCTCCTCCTCGGGTCAGGCCCACAGTAATAGTGTAGAAGTTGATATTTTAGAAGACTTAACTCTGTGGTCTTGATCACACGCTTCGCTTGTCCCAGTTGAACATGAACGTCAGAGTTCTCCAAGTGTTGGCTGCCATGCTGCACGTGTGTATGCTTCGTGTTGTACAAATGCACGACTTCGTAGTGGGTGTTGCCTGTTCCTACTTGTCAGCTTTACTTTATGAAAATCTTTGTTTCTGAGCAAAAATTGAGTCCATTAGATTTTCTTTCAGGAGGCATTTGTTGTTTGTGACAATCCCACATTTTTCTTTCTTGTCTCATAGCATTGTAGAATGACTTCTTCCTTTTTTCATGGTTCGTGGTAGAACTGTCAATCTTAGGGTCACGAGTAGTTGTTTCAAGGCTGGGCAAAAGTCCTCAACCTAACTAATAAGGGCCCTACCCCCATCCCAGCCACCTGGGATTTTTTCGGGAGCTATCGAGATGTTGGTTATGTTCTAAAGAAAGGCCTTGGGATTCCTAGTTTTCTAAGGCAATATATTTCCTTTTTTTTTTTTTTTTCCCCAACTTAAGCTTATTTGATGTTTTTTGTCTCCCTGGCACTGCACAATTGGCTGTCTCCTCCCTGGAAGGTAGATCCCCAAGGAAAACATCAGTGGTTCATTCCTATCTATTTTTCCAGCACAGAGCACAGTTCTTGGAACACTGTAGATTCCCAGGAAATGCCTGTAAATGTGCAAGAGTTTACTGCAATACCTAAAGAGATTAACTTCTTCAGGATCAAGAACAAGTCATCCCCAAAGCCTAAGGGCTTGATGTGCGGGTACCTCCAAAACCTTCACCCCCCACCATAGCATGTACAACCAAAGCAGTACCTGATACTTAACACGTACCCAGTCCCTAATCCACTTGTTCTAATATTAAAATAATAGAGCTCCTTTCACTGATTGCTACCTAGCATTGAAATGTGTGCTTATTTTCAAAGAAAAGAGCCACAACTCGTTTTCCTTAAGGTAATTATGTTGAACAGTGAAGTATCAAGTCGGGGAGGGAACTAAACTAAAAAGGGTGCTAGGTAATGGCCAGGTGTGTCCTGGGCATTTCTGATGCTCTCCTGCCTCAGGGGGTGGGAGGGAAAAGCGGAAGCATAACCAAGCTGCTCGAACTGAATATTTTAAGGCTGATGAACAAATGACTTCATTACGGGGAAGATTGCTGCTCCTCTTGTGTAATGTCGTAACTTTCCATATAATTCAGCTTTTAAAGACTCTGTGGGGAAGGCAGGATCTCAGAACAAACTGCCATTAATATTTAACACACACACACACCAAAAACTATTAGCCCCTTAAGCTTTTATGAAGTCTTTATGAAAAAAAAAAAAAAGACAAAACTACAAGCAAAGTCACACTTACAAATAAAAAGCAGCAGTCTTAACCACAGCAACCATGAGGAGAATTAAACAAATTCCAACTTGAATTGTTATGTCTGTAATAAATAACTATTTAGGTCCCTGGGAACTGATACAATTCCCCCCCGCCTTTTTTTTAACTCTTTATTTATTTGATTTCTTTGTTTGTGAGAGCAGTCACAGAATTCGAAATTAATGATGTAATATTACTAGATGATGTAATGTTTTCACTAAATGCAACCTAACACTAACCATTATTCCCTGTTGTAAAGAGTTGCCTGTTTCTTTTTAGAATTAATGTGCTGGACAGATGACATTGTGGAATAAGTCCCCCTATTCAAACATATCAATGGCCGTGAAGATGGCACAGGACCGGGCAACATTTTGTTCCGTTGTACATAAGGTTGCCGTAAGTCAGAGCCAACTCGGAGGCAGCTAACAGCAACGACGACTTCTCTGTTAAACGCTTTGATTTAAGTGATGTCACTTCATCTCCATGACAACCTTACAAAGTAGATACTCAATTTTC
Source organism: Trichechus manatus latirostris (assembly GCF_000243295.1). NCBI lineage: Eukaryota > Metazoa > Chordata > Mammalia > Sirenia > Trichechidae > Trichechus > Trichechus manatus. The sequence continues at coordinate 8,918,381 of NW_004443950.1, read as the reverse complement.
TCATCTATAAAATGAGACGACTCAGAAAAGTCAAGAACTTAATCAAAGTTAACATAATTACAGATGGCTACGCTAGGATTGAAAATGTAGGTCCATCCACCTAACTCGCAAACTGAATCCTTAGCTATCATGCCACGTATCAGAGCTAATCCTTCCACCACTGTCCTCCCTCCGCTGTATCAAAGCATGCCTCTACTACTGCATTCATCACATTATATTGAAATTATTGTTGTTATAATTATTTTAATGTTTCAAGCTCTGTGCAGGTGACTGAGGATACTGGTATAAGACATGGTCTCTTCTCTTAAAGATGTCACCCCAAGCTTGAGCCCCTGTACTTCCATAACTGCTCTCAATGCTTCTTTTATTGCCCTTTCTCAGGCTGCTTTCCACACTGAAGCCGGAGTGATTGTTTCAAAATTCAAATCTGATTATGTCACTCCCCTGGTTAAAACCAGCTTGTGGCTTCCATTGCTCTTAAGACCAAGATTGAGGGATCCTGAACCTTAATATGGTCTACAGTATGATCATGATCTAACTCCAGTGCAGCTTGCTAGCCCCCTCTTAGACCCTTGCCCTGTTTCCTGCTATGATAACATGAACCTTATTGCAATCCCTCATGTGTCATGCTTCTTCAGGTTACGTGACCAGGAAACATTTACTCACCATGAAGCATGTGTTTCTCTCTGCCTAGAATATACCATCTCATAGACTTCAATCCTCATCAATCTTCCTATCTTAGCTCAAAAGCACTTCCTTATGGAGGCCTACACTAACTTCCCAAATATGGGAAATCTCCCCTTTATAATTACACACAACCCTGTTGTATCTCTTCCTTTGTTGCATTTTTCCTAGCAATAATGTAATATTTTGCAATGTGACTGATTCACAAATGTAGTTGTCCCCCGTAAGATCTAAACCCCAAGAAGGCAGAAACCATTTCTCTTTTTGCTCACCGTGGTCTAGCACAGAGACTGGGACATATTAGGTTCTCAGTACATATTTGTTGAAAAACCACATGGTTGATAGGTACGGAGAAGGTATCTAATGGTATACAGTCAAAAGGTACAAGAAGGAGGTAATGGTATACAGTCAAAAGGTACAAGGGTGCACAGAAGAAGCATGTGCTATGATTAGCATCTTCTCATGTCATCTCAAATATATCATCCCCTACAATTCCCTGTGGCTATTTGAAATCTGATACTATTACTGACCTTTGATCAATGTTGGTCACTTTGATCTCCAAAGATGCTGATAATCCCGAGCAAAAAGCATGGGTAAAATGGGCCTTTGAACATCTGCCATTCTCCAGCCTCAGGCTTACAGCATTGATGACGTAGCTATTTCTAATGAAACTGGAATTGTGATAGATTTCATCACTAAAGAAACACTGTGAGAAATGCAGGGGCTATAAAAACCCATGAAGCAGTTCTACTCTGCAATACATGAGGTTGTCATGAGTCAGAATCGATTTGACGGCAACTAGTAATGATATGCACATAATGTTGTTGTTGGGTGCCGTTGAGTCAATTTCAACTCATAGCAACCCCATATGACAGAGTAGAACTGCCCCATAGGGTTTTCTAAGCTGTAGTCTTTATGGGAGCAGATCACCAGGCCTTTTCCCACAGAGCCACTGGGTAGATTCAAAATGAAAATCTTTTGGTTAGTAGCCAAGTGTTTAACCTTTCCACCACTAGAGCTCCATGCACACAATAGGGCATGTCTTAGTTTGAGTTCTCTAGAGAAGCAAAACCAGTAAAGCGTATAAACATATATAGAGAGATTTATATCAAAGAAACAGCTCACACAATTGTAGAAGCTGGAATGTCCCAAGTCCATGGTTTAGGATAGAGGCTTCTCCCAATTCACATAGCTGTAGTGGCTGGTGAAACCAAGATCAACAGCTCAGAAAGCTGGGCTCTTGCTCATAGGCTGTGAATATCGATGAATCCCAAGATTGGCAGGCAAGACTACAAGGCTTCTCCCGATTCACGTAGCTGCAGAGACTGGCGAACCCAAGATTGGCAGGTCAGAGAGCAGGGCTCTGCTCATGGGCTGTGAAGATGAACAAATCCCAAGATCGACAGATAAACTGATAGCTCAAGTCCCAGGAACTGGAGGTCAGACTAACAGGAGGTAGCCGCAGGATCCGGAGCGAGCAAAAAGCCAGAATGTCTGCTTATATTTGGATACAGGCCACACCCCTAAGGAAACTCCCTTTCAGCTGATTGGCTACTCACAGTAGATTCAATCATGGGAGTGATCACATATAAACACCAAGAATCATGGCCCAGCCAAGCTGACATACAATCTTAACTATCACAAAGCGCATTATAGGGACTTAGTAGATGAATGAATAAACTTATTGAACAAGTGTCAAGAAATACAGGGCAGTTATTGTTATAAAAACTCTTTATAAAAAGACAAAGAGAATTTCAGACTGGGCATCTCGTCAAGGGTCATATACTTGGTTCCGAGAGAAGACAGAGTCTGACCCAAGGACACTATCTGTCCCATAGAACATATTGGTTAAGTGTGTGTTAACAATTCTGGCTCTTTCACTTGCTAACTCTATAAACTTGTCACTGTTCTGACCTCAGTTTCAACATTGTTGTTGTTAGTTGCCCTCAAGACAGCTTTACTCATGGTGACCTTAAGTATAACAGTACAAAATGTTGCCTGGTCTTGCACCATCTGCATGATCATTGGTATGTTTGAGTACATTGTTGTGGCCATTGAGTCAATCCAAGAGGTTTCCCTCACTTTTTTGGCCTTCTACTTTACCAATCTTTTTCTAGAACTTGGTCTTTCCTGATGATGTGCCCAAAGCAAGTGAGTCAAAGTCTCACCATCCTCTCTTCCAAGGAATATTCTGGTTGTGTTTCTTCATCACCCACTTGTGATTTTGCTGTGCTGTGGTGGCTTGTGTGTTGTGATGATGCTGAAATCTCTGCCACCATTATTTTAAATGCCAGCAGTCATTATTTTCAGTAGAGTCACCCATAGTGGACGGGTTTTAGTGGCACTTTCAGACTAAGAAGAAAGGTATGGTGATCTGCTTCTGAAAATCAGCCAATGAAAACTCTATGGTTCACAACATATTTGTAAATGTCAATAATTATATACATCATAGCAATAAATATTAATTTAGTAATAATATAATTTATTAGCATTATTATTGGAGCCCTGGTGGTACAGTGGTTAAGAGCCCAAAAAGTTGGCAGTTCAAATACTTTTGTACTATCTTTCCTGTAAGTATATTGACTGCTACATGGTCATCTCAGTCAATATTTGAGAAACGTAAATATTCAATTTATACTATACCTCCTTTTAAAATCTAGTGTGCTTTTGAGAGCTTAGAGGACCTCTTGGTTAAAAGTATACCCTCTGGCATCACACAGAGCAAGTTCAAGTCACCTAGACCCAGCTCAGCAAATACTAGCTTTGTGACCCTGATCAAAGAACATAGCTCCTCTAAGCTTCAGTGTACTCCTTATCTGTAAAATGGAAATAATATTTATCCCATAGGTTTATTTTTTATAACTAAATGAAATATAACATGTGAAATATTTATCCCTTTTTGAGCTCTTTCTAAATGCTGGGCTAATTGTTGTAAACCCAAACCGAAACTCGTAGCCTTTGAGTCAATTCCGACTCACAGCGACCCTATAAGACAGAGTAGAACTGCCCTATAGAGTTTTCAAGGAGTGCCTGGTAGATTCAAACTGCTGACCTTTTGGTTGGCAGCTGACCTCTTAACCACTGCACCACCAGGGCTCCAATTGTAGGTGAAGTAATTAATAATAAAAACAATGATCATTACTGTAAGAAGACACTACTCCCAATGAACAGGCCAAATATATATGGAGCAATTTAGCAATATATTTCTCACATTCTAGAGTAGAACAAACACACTACCATCACATCAATTCTGACTCATAGCAACCCTACAGGACAGAGTAGAACTGCCCCATAGGGTTTCCAAGGAGTGACTGATGGATTCAAACTGCCTACCTTTTGGTTAGTAGCCAAATGCTTAACCAACACGCCTTTGCAATTTAGCATTTGTGGTTGTATATTTATATATTCATAGAAAATGTGCATGAGTCTACCCCAGTAACACAAAAAAGCCAAACTCAGATTGCTGTTAATACCATTTCCAAGTTGTTGGGTTTTTCTTTCCTCTGTCACTGTGTATTTCAATTCTGGAGAAGACTTAATAGATTGAGTTTCTTTCACCAGGGCAGAAGAGGTGATTTGAAGCCTTGGCTAAATGGACAAAAAAGAATAGCTGGTGATATCAGTGTTGTTGGAATCTCATTACTATTCATGACACTTGCTGTGCCTTTGTTCTCTGCACTTTCTAAGGCTCTAGGCAATTCTTTTTGGGTTTCATTTTCATTTCATTAATTTTCTGATTCTATTTCTCTTAGCCTGGAGAATTAACTAAAATGTTGCCTAGGTCATTTGAAAGCAAGGGGCAAGATCGTTCCACCCAACAGGATGGTGGAAATATCCTTATTCATTTCCTTTTTTACCCTACCTATTTTCCAAAGAGGTTTCTGGGCAACTTACAGCAAGAATGCAGGATATGCATAAGCCATTTGCACAGAATATAAGTAAAAACTAAGTCATGAAAGAGGCCAAAAAGGAAAAACTGTGTTAAGAAAAGGAAGCCAAGAAAAGCTGCAGTGTTTAGACATAAAACATATGTTCCGTCATTTTCTTCTTTAGAAGATTGGGAGAATCACTTTCTCAACATTTTTTAAGTGGCATGCCCTGGGGCATTATTTAAGTTCAAATTAAGAAATATTTATACAATTTTTGGGGGGAATATTCTCCGTTACGTCCTGGTGTCCCCTCTAAAGTCCTGTTTAAGAAATGTTTTTTGGTAAAGTATTACTGAGGAAGAAGAACAAAGTGGGAGACCTCACACTACCTGATTTTAGAACCGATTGTACAGCCACAGTAGACAAAACAGCCCGGTGCTGGCACAACAACAGATACATAGACCAATGGAACAGAATTGAGAATCCAGGAGTAAATTTATCCACCTATGAGCAGCTAATATTTGACAAAGGCCCAAAGTCTGTTCATTGGAGAAAAAAGAGTCTCTTTAACTAATGGTGCTGGCATAACTGGATATCCATCTGCAAAACACTGAAACAAGACCCATACCTCACACTGTGCACAAAAACTAACTCAAAATAGATCAAAGACCTAAATATAAAATCGAAAACGATAAAGCTCTTGGATGAAAAAATAGGAACAACGCTAGGAGCTCTAATACATGGCATAAACAGAATTCAAACCATAAGTAACAATGCACAAATACCAAAGAGAAACTAGATAACTGGAAGCTCCTAAA
>NW_004443950.1:8910166-8911595 GCF_000243295.1 Trichechus manatus latirostris | reverse complement strand
AGCCCAAAACTAAAACCATTCCCGAGGCCAATTCTTCAGACAAAGATTAGACTGGACTATGGGACATAAAATGATACTCATCAAGAGTGTGCTTCTTAGCTCAAGTAGATACATGAGACTAAATTGACAGCTCCTGTCCAGAGGTGATATGAGAAGGCAGAGAGGGTCAGGAGCTGGTTGAATGGACACGGGAAATCCGGGGTGGAAAGGAAGAGTGTGCTGGCACAGTATAGGGAGAGCAACTAGGGTCACATAACAATGTATGTATAAATTTTCGTATGAGAAACTAACTTGAATTATAAACTTTCACTTAAAGCACAGTAAAAAAAAAAAAAAAAAAAGGAAAACTAAACGTTTTTTAGCATTCAACCGTAGGAAAAGCCTTCAGTGACTGAGGCATTTCCCTATTCCGATAAGGATAACTAATATGAACAACCATATCCCCCTTTTTCCCTTGGCTACCGGGAAACTCAGAATCTAATGCTCAGTTTTAGCCACTATAATCAGTGTTGTTGGTATGTTATATAAGTCAGGGTTCTCCTGAAACAGAGAGGAGATCTCCTTATTACCAATTTTCCAATCACATCCCTTCCAAGTCCCTGACCATGCAGCCAGACCACTGACCACAGTCCATGAGTCAATATATACTCTTACTTCTGGCCATTGCTTCTTCCAAGCAAAATGGACAACTAGGTGCACTGCTTGAAGTTCTGCCCAAAGGGAGAATTTTCCTCTGTCACTGTCCTTCAGGAATGTTCCAGAAAGTGATTACAGTGCTGCAGCTCTCCATTTTTGGGTGGTACCTGCATATCAGGCAAAGTCATCTTTAAACAAAGCCTGAATTTTCTCTTCCTCAGTCAACTGATGGTAGGGAACATCCCATGAGGTCATAGGTGCAAGCTGCAAGACACAAGGTAATGTAGCAGGAATGGGGGCCTTGGGTATTTGAGCTACTTCCTTATGTCACTTACTTGTGCCTTCAGGGCCTTCTTGAGCCTGATTTCAGAAATAGCACTCCTGATCCAGGATCATGTTGTCTATTTATTATTCCAGAGCTTCAGTGAGCTGCTTCTTTAAGGAAAGTGGGTTCCTTGTAGTAGGAAATGATATTTACAGACCAAACTCTAAGGCATTGGGGTGCTCATGGCTGTTGGGTTATTCACTGTTTCTAGGCCTTTTCAGTAGACAAAATATGTTCTATTTTGTCTTTAAAATAAATTGCGTCATTGGCAGCCTACTCGACAGTAGCTAACAACAACAGCTCTGCCATAGCTCTTGTAATACTGTGCCATTATCATCTCTCTTATTCTAGACTATGAGTTTCTTTTTTTTTTAAATATTTTATTGTACTTCAGGTGAAGGCTTACAGAACAGATAGTTTCTCATGTAACAGTAACACACATGCTGTTTTATGACATTGGTTAACAAC
>NW_004443950.1:8872419-8901508 GCF_000243295.1 Trichechus manatus latirostris | reverse complement strand
GGCTGAGTTCTTTATCTCTTCATTTGATGTTCTAGGGTTTCAGGATTGTTGATTCTCTGTTTGGCTTAGTTTTTCGGATCTTTGTTGTGGAGGGACAGCGTGGTGTTTCTGCCTAGAGCGCCATCTTGCCGGAAGTCCTAGACTATGAGTTTCTTGATAGCATAGTCTGAGACATGCCCTTCTTTATCAGTGCCTAATATTGTGTCTTGCACATAGTAGGAACTTGATACTTGGTTGGTCGAAGCTTTACATTGGTCTCTTGAACTTTCATTTAGGTCCTTGGGCCATATTTGTACATTTCTTTCAAATGCATATCACAGAGGCGATGTAATTTTTACATCTAGAAAGTACTACCAAAACCAAAAATACCCATTGCCGTTGAGAGAGTTCCAACCCACCCTGAACCTCCACCACTTGAGAAGCTATACACTTTAGATTGGGGGTATTTTGTAATGGGAATTTCAAGTTTCTGAGAAGTTAAAAAATGTTAACACCATTTATCGGTCAGTAGCAGGATTTGTTTGTTAGTGTGTCATGAACAAGTTGAAACGCACTAGGTATGACCCTCAGCAGATTTAATTCCAACACAGTCTTTCTATGCTTTTCACCTTTGGTAAAAGTATAACCTAGTTACTTAAATAGGGACATCACAAGCATTACCCAATGATCTCTCAAGGTACCGTGAATTTATTATAACAGATGGTCCACACACTATACCCTTCTTAAAATTATATAAATTGGTATATGCGTGGGAGTCATTAAGTGACTCAGTTGCCGAATCATGGAACAATTACAGCAAGCCGATACACGGCTCCTGTCCTTTCCATAACAGAAATATGCTGGTATAGCACTTGGCGGCTGCTGCAGACTGCACTGCTGAAGAGAAAGTTACAGTGGCTGCAATCTGTTAATTTCAGGCGTGGAATTCTAATGTGGTGTGGTAGTCTTTCTCATATTATCTGATTTTAAAGTGATCAGTTAAATCAAGCAAACCTCACATATTGATGCAATTTTGTTTTCTTTAAATCCATAAAAATATGAAATGTCACAGGGTCACTATGAGTCGGAACCGACTCAATGGCACCTAAAGAGGACAACAAAGATTATATTATTCTTGGAATATAGTTATATACGTGTGTGTGTTTGTGTGTGTATATGTATATATACAGAGAGAGGGCATCCTGGTGGCACAGTGGTTAAGCGTTCAGCTGCTAACCAGAAGGCCGGCAGTTTGAACCAATCAGCAGCTCGCTCCCTAGGAGAAAAGACCTGGCAGTCTGCTCCCATAAAGATCACAGCGTAGGAAACCCTATGGGACAATTCTACTCTGTCCTATAGGGTCGCTATAAGTTGGAATCAACTCAATGGCACACAACAATATATATCTCAATTGCCATTGCGTCGATTCTGACTCATAGTGAACCCATGTGAGTCAGAGTAGAACTGTGCTCCATAGGGTTTTCAGTGGTTGATTTTTCAGAAGTACATCGACAGGCCTTTTTTCCAAGGTGCCTCTAGTGGACTTGAACCTCCAACCTTTTGATTAGCAGGTGAGCATATTAACCATTTTTACCACCCAGGGATGGCAATTCTACCATTGAACTACCAGTGCTCCTCATTTGCAAAACCCAAAAAACCAAACCCATTGCCATCGCCAACAGGTATACCAAAAAAAAACCAAACCCGTTGCCCTCAAGTTGATTCCAACATACAGTGACCCTATAGGACAGGGTGGAACTGTCCTATAGGGTTTCCAAGGCTGTAATCTTTCCGGGGAAGCAAACTGCCACATCTCTCTTTCATGGAGCCACTGGTGGGTTCTAACCGCTGACCTTTCGTTTAGCAGCAGAGAGCTTAACCACCGCGCCACTGGGGCTCCTTATTTACAGTATAAGTGCTAGGATTTCAATATATATTTTGGGGCAACACAAATTAATCCGTAAACCAGTCTTATTGTGAGGGCCAGATGAGGTTGAAGAAATTGAAAAACTTTATATGCTCATCTTTAATTTCTCAAACTGTAAGTTCACTTTTATTTTTATTTATACTCTCCCACTTTATTCAAAACCAAAACCAAACCCATTGCTGTTGAGTCAATTCTGACTCATAGAGACCATATAGGACAGAGTAGAACTGCATCATAGGGTTTACAAGGCTGTAATCTTTACGGAAGCAGACTGCCACGTGTTTCTCCTGCAGAGTGGCTGGTGGGTTCCAACCACTGACCTTTTAGTTAGCAACCGAGCTCTTAACCACTGCAGCGCTTACTAGGGGCCCTCAATTTCCCTTATATGACAAGTGCAACCTTCTCAGTGGTGTTTTGCACTGTTTTCGATTGCTTTAAAATTAGGAAGTTGTATATTACCTATTCACCAAACTAATATATGGAAATTTCAACTTTGTCAAAAAATGTAAACTCTTGTTGATAAGAACAATTAAAATCCAATCAAAGAAAAATAGTTCATCATGGCACACCTGTGAAAAATGCAACTTAATTGAAGAATAAATGTGTTAATATTTGGGAAATGAATTAACAAAATTCAGATTTAGTGATTTACAAAATTGCTTTTACTCATTTGCTTGTTCATATAGCTTCCATAATTCTCAAAACCTCCAGGAGCCTAATTCCAGCAAGCTTTATAAAAGTGTTTTTTTTTTTTTTTTTTGGAAAAGGTTGAGAAGTTAGAGGGTTGACATGTTGTGGGGTTGTTAACCAATGTCATAAAACAATACGTGTACTACTGTTTCATGAGAAACTATTTGTTCTGTAAGCCTTCACCTGAAGTACAATAAAAAAAAAAAAAAAAAGCTTTTCTTTGTTTTTTTTGGACTGGCAACAAACACCTAGCCTTTCCACTGCAGTGTTTTTCTTTTTACACACAAACCCTCATTTTTTTCTAGATTAAAACTGAATAGAAGAAACAATCATAACAAACGTGTGAGTAATCCTTTATCATTTATAATGAATCTCCCACATAACACTTGATTTGCCCATGACAACTGTTTTATGAGATTAAACAAACAAAAAAACTCATTGTCATAGAGTCAGTTCTAACTCACGGCAACCCTATGTTACCGAGTAGAACTGCTCCAGAAGGTTTTCTTGGCTGTAATCTTTACGGAAGCGCTTCAGTGGTACCTCTGGCTAGGTTCGAACCGCCAATCTTTAGATTAGCAACCATGTGTTTAACCACTGGACATCCAGGGCTCCTTATGTCGTTTACATGAAATCTACAAGGAAACTGAAACATGGTAGTAGGTAAGTTTGGATGTTGTTGTTGTTAGGTGTCGGTTGGAGTCAGTTCTGATTCAAAGCGACCCTAAGTACGGCAGAAGAAAACGCTACTTGGTCCTGCACCATCCTCACAACCATGCTTGAGCCCGTTGTTGCAGCCACTGTGTCAATCCATCTTGTTGAGAGTCTTCCTGTTTTTTGCTGACCCTTCACTTTACCAAACATGATGTCCTTCTCCAAGGACTGGTCCCTCCTGATAACATGTCCAAAGTATGTAAGACGAAGTCTCGTCATCCTTGCTTCTAAGGAGAGTTCTGGCCCAGGATCCCAAATTCAGTGCTCTTTTTCCTGCTTCCCAAATATCATAAAGTTAGGAGAAGTCTATGTTTAAATCCTCAAGAGCCCACCTTCCATGCCTGTTTTTCTCCCAGGTTTGTAGCTCAGCTTGGTTTGAAAGAGAGAGAAAGAGAACATTTGCTTACTACTCTCACAAAAACTGTGAGTATTTCTTGGGAAATAGGGAGCCTGTCCTATTCCATTTGTGTTTGTCCAGAATCCTCACTGACTGCCATTTATAACTGATCAGAGATGTGTGATTTTTCCTGGTTACACTTCAGTGCCCACTCTTTTATAGCTAATCTGCCTAACACTTTGGAAATCTGTTTATGTGCAAAACCATCAAATAGAGTTGCTTTCTGAATGAATTACACTTTTGACTTTGTTTTGGTCAGCTTGCAAATGCCTTTCCAGAACTATAATCTTCTTGGCATAATTTATGTCTGAAAAGATTATATCTTATTTTGCATGCCAGGATTTCTTTAAAATTATTTATTATTCATGTTACATTTTAAACTGGTGCTGGTCTATGCAGATTTTAAATGTGTTTGTCATCTACCATTAGTCACCGTGTGAAATCTCTCTAATAGTTAGCCCTTGAATTTTCTGCAGCTAAGGAGAATTTAACACTGATTGATGGCAGATCACTTAGCTGGTTGGCAGACTTTCCAATTTACGGTGGGGAAATTGCTCTTTTCTTTTTGTTCATTCCTTCTGCTGCTTGTGCCGAGCGGTAAGACATATGTGCCAGACTGCATTCGAGAAGCCATGCTGGATTGGCAATATGGCGTGTCTTTTCTACAATTATGATTTTATCAGTTTCCCAAACTATACAGGGAATGTCAAATGTCTGTGACGACATCCTTCCATTATTGTAGGCAGCTTATTTATGTGTCTGCTGTACTCCAGCTCCTCCTATGCACTGCAGAGCCTGTCGTCTCTTGCATGATTAACTGGCCCTGAGCCAGGAAGAGAGAGAAGTTGGGATTTTGCTCAGAAGTCCCAGGTATTTTGCTTATGAGCTGCAGGCCAGCTCTACTATCAATTTTACTTTTTCTGCCTCTGCACTTGGCTAAGGAAAAACAGCTCTCCATCAGGCTGTATTAGATATATGAGGTAGAAAAGATGTTGGCTGCAAGTAACACAAAATTCAACCTGTTGTTGTTGTTAGCTACTATGGAACTGACTCCGACAGGTGGCGACTTTGTGTACAACAGAACAAAATGTCGGCCAGTCCTGCATTACAATCTCCATCATTTTTTAATCCATCACTGTGGCTATTCTGCCAATCCGTCTCACCCAGCATCTCCCATGCCTTCGTTGGCCCTCTACCTCACCAAACATGATGTCCTCCTCTAGCAATTGATCCCTCCTGATGACATGTCCAAAGCAAGCAAGTCAGACAGTATTCTGTTATGATCCATAGAGTTTTCATTGGCTAATTTTCAAAAAGTAGATCACCCAGCCTTTCTCCCTAGTTTGTCTTAGTCTGGATGCTCTGCTGAAACCTGTCCACCATGGAAGACCCCGCTGGTATCTGAAATACCAGTGGCATATCTTCCAGCATCACAGCAACAGGCAAGCCACCACAGTATGATAAACTGACAGATGGGTGGTGAAAATTCAACCTTGAGTAGCTTAAACAAACGGTGGATTATTTTTTTCATATAACAAGAAACCCCAAGGTAGGTGGTTTCTGGCACTGGTTGAGCTATTCATGGGTATGTGCTCAGTGACCTGGGATTTCTTGCCTTCCCATGCCACCACCTTAAGCATGGCTTTATTCTTCCTGGGTGCAGAATGGCCACTGCACCCCCAGGCATCATGCTAGAAAGGGGGCTGGGGGGAGACTGAAAGGGCAGAAGCTTTTTTCTTAATAGTTTTTGTCTATATATTTGGGAGGAAGGTGAGTAACCCTCCTCAGAAGCCTTCCCTAAATGCCTTATTAGCCAGGAAAAGAAGACATTTCCATTGTTAGACCAGTCAATGACCAAGAAGAATGAAGTAGCCATGTTACCTGTTGTGCAGGAAATCTATAAAATCTACCGTGGGCATTTCACCTGTATGCTGAAGTCTTTCAAATTCATATTTCCGGAATCAACTTTCCTTCTAAATTCCTGCCTCCATTAGTTCTAGTCTAGCAGTTTTTGCTTTCTTCCTCTACAAACCCACTTACCACTATTGACATAGGTCAATATATGGATATATATGGAGATTTCAATTTTGTCCAAAAATTTAAAACTCTTGTTGATAACAACAATTAAAATCCAATCAAAGAAAAATGGTTCATCATGACACACCTGTGGAAAATGGGACTTAATTAAAGAATAAGTATGTTAATATTTGGGGGAATGAAGTAATAAAATTCAGATTTCTTGATTAAAAATTATCATTACTTATATACTTGATTATATAGTTGCCATAGTTTTCAAAACCAAGAAGTCATTTTTGACTCTTTATTATCCCACATTACATGTATCAGTCCATCAGTTATCGCCAAATATAGCCCAGTCTTACGCTTATGCCATGCCCTTTGCTGGCCACCTAATCCATATTATTGTCATGTTTTTGGCATGGACCTTTTTCTCATAATTCAGGACTAGCAATTAATTACCTTAAAAAAAAACAAAAACAAAACAAACAACAACAAAAAAAACTTCCACATCCCTTAAATAGTAGTTATGACAATTTTTTTCCTGCTCGTAATATAGAAAACCAAACCAAATCCATCGCCACCGAGTCGATTCCAACTCATAGCAAAACTATTGGACAGAGTAGAACTGCCCCATAGAGCTTCCAAGGAGCGGTTGATGGATTTGGATTGCCAACCTTTTGGTTAGCAGCTGAACACTTAACCACTGTGCCACCAGGGCTCCTGCTTAATATAGAACAAATACCAAATTAATGCAATAATAAAAATACATAGTGATAGTTAAGACTCATTAAATACTTTTTATGTCCGAGGCACTGTGCTAAGCCCTTTTTGTTCACCGTATCATTTAATCTTCATTGTATATATATGTATAGGGTGGGTATTAGTGTCTCCAGAGACAGAGTTATTAAGTAACTCACAGTATGGAGAGTCTGTCTACAAAACTCTGTCCATAACTACCCTGCTGCCTACCCCAAATACCATTCTCTCCTTCCCCCCAAAAACCAAACCTATTGCCCTTAAGTCAGTTCTGACTCATGGCAACTCCACATGTTACAGAGTAGAATTGCACCATAGGGTTTTCTAGGTTGTAATCTTTAGGGAAGCAGATCCTTGAGCTTTTCTTCTTTGGCACCACTGGATGGGTTTGAACAACCAATCTCTGGGTTATTAGCTGAGAATAAACCATTTGTGCCAGTCAGGGACCTCTCACCTTCAGAGGAATGACTTTTCAAAAGAGTGGCTGTCATTGAATTGTTTCCAGGTCTCACGTGTACGGTGAGTGACAGATACCCAGTGATCCAGCTCTAAATCCATGCTTTGTTGCCCTCTTAATGCTCTTCACCATTAGAGCGAATCCTTAGGTTCAGTAAAAATTATGCTATATGGTGACATATCATAATAGTGGAAATAATGGATAAAAGGAGACAAAACAATGGAAGTAACTAATATTGGGTGAACCTGAAGGCTTGAGATTTGAAGGAAGAGGTGTTTGCCAGGGAGAAGAGGCAAGAAGGGTATTCTACACAGAGAAAAACATTGACAAAAGGTCTGAGGTCTTGAACACTCGGTAAGTCTGTACACTTTAATGGCTCAGTATGGCTGGAGACACTTACAGGGGAATGGAGACCGGTGAGGTAGGAGAGATACTCAAGGACCAGATCACAGAAGACTACGTTTTCATCATCTTTGTATCCCTGAGAACTAGCAAGATGCTTGGAGCATAAAAGTTACTCAGTAAATAATAAATGCTAAGGAGCCCTAGTGACGCAGTGGTTAACCACTCCACTGCTGACCGAAAGGTCAGCAGTTCAAATCCACTAGCTACTCTAAGGGAGAAAGATGTGGCAGTTTGCTCCTGTTATGACTACAGCCTTGGAAACCCAATGGGCAGTTCTACTGTGATCTATAGGGTCACTATGAGTCAGAATCTACTCCATGCCAACGAGTTTGGTTTCATTTTTGAATAAATGCTAAGAAATTTGGACTTGCTTTTCAAGGGTGGCTACTAACCATTGTGCCAGGAATTTTCATTTGCCACAAATTTTATTTTTCATTTCTAACTATTTTCCTGTACAACAAGAGGTATATTCCTTGATGGAAGGGCCCATGTTTTAAAATTTCTGTTAAGCAAAATGTCTTAGACCTATCTGATATTCAGATATTATTTTCATTCAGTCTTACTTCCTATGATAATACCTTTCAACAAACACTTCAACAAAGCTGGAAAATTCAAAGAATGGGCCTCTTGTGAGACAGCAGCCAAAGGAGTAAGAAAGCCTTTTTGGGAATGTGCTACACATTTTTCTGGTCTATCCAGTAAATGACTAATCATGCTTCCATTAACAGGACTGCATGGGAAAGTGGCTTGGAGGTAACTTATTGCCTACCTACATGAGGAATTTTGAGAAGCTTTGCTGTAACCTGCCCTTTATAAAGAAAAGAAGAAAAATAGCCCTTTGAGAGAAGGGGCCTTAATCAGAATAGAATTCATTAAAGAAGAAATGTGCTAAGTCGTCTTTAAGGGGTTGCTTGATTGCTGGGCCTGAGAGAGACGTGACAGAAAGTATGAACCTGACTGAAGAGGGAATATGGAAGTTCTGAAGTGGTTTGGTCGGCAATGTTGGAAAAGGAGAGTGAGTAGAGAAGCCTGTTAGTAATATTTGGTCAATCTCCAACGAGGACAGAGAAAGACTTAACTCTTGGTTCACAAACATAAATTGCAGTTGTCCAGGATGCCCATATTGTGTGAGTAGATAAATTATTGCGATCAAGTTTTCCAAAGGAAAACCCTCTTTGCTCTGAATTATGTGTACACTGCATCCTTCTGACTGTCATGTGGCTAATCACATAGTAAGTCCTCCAACAAGGAAACATCCAGTATTTAATTAAGCTTATCAGACACTTTGTAGGAAGAAATTGCACTCCTCTTTGGGTTTAAGAACAATTCCATTGCAATGAACAATTAATTTCTCATTGTGTATGAATAAATCATCCTTATTCTTTTATTCATTCATCTCTTGATTTTGATGACCGTGAACTGTCACCACCCCCAACCCCTCTCTGCTTCTGAAACACATACATATACAGAACTGCTCTTCACAAGTTGAGGAAATCATTACTGAGTCTATAAGACCAAGATGGTGCCCTGAGCTGTGGTAAGGAAAGCAATCCCAGTGAAGGCTTTTGAGGGGCAGCCTCTCTGGGTGACCTTCCTCTGCATCACAGAGCATCTCCAGTAGAACTTTCTCTACTTTCAGGAATTAGAGATTAGGTGAAACAGGGTAGTAAATTAAACCAAGAGCTTGTTGAGGACCATGCTTGGAAATTTCTAAACAAATCTATACTATCTGGTGTTTTCTTTTGACTCTAGCTATTTGCTCACATTTCTTCAAAGCATGTTCTGAGAAAAATTCAACTAATGAACAGGATGGAAAGATTCCATCTTGTCAGTCACTTCTGTAGTTCCTTCTTAGAACGTTTCCCTCAGGATTCACCTTGTGAATTCTATCCCACTATTAGTGTCTCTGTTCAAATGTTTTTTCTCCTGAGAGAACCCTTCCCCTTCTACTCCAACGTGCGACCTTTCTTTACAAGCTATCCTCTGACTCAGCTTTCTTTTTCTTCATAATACATATAGAATATAATGCCAAATATTGATATTTATTTGTGGTCTGCTTCCTCCCTCAGAAAGTAAGCTCCCTGAGGGTAGGACCTTTCTATTTTCCTTTCTGTTTCAACCCCACTGTCTGCAGTCATTTTTTTTTTTAATGATTTATTTTGTTCACCAAAGTCTACTTAGATCTACATTACCTATAAACAACCAAATAAATACACATTTCCAAATGAACTATTTTATTAAGATTTGCAACTGAATTAATATACAGAACTTGTCTGTTTCTTCTCAGAAAGATACTGTGGTTTGGTATAATGATAACAAGTTGAAACTATAACGCAGGGGATTTTTTTAAAAATAATATTTTATTGAGTTTTTGGTGAAAGTTTACACAACAGATTAGGTTCCCATTTGACAATTTCCACACAAACTGTTCAGCGACGCTAGTTACATTTATCAACATTTTCTTTCATTGTGTTCAGTTTGTTCCCTTGCCAGTACTCTAGTTTCCCTGCCCCCTTATCTTCTCATCTTTGCTTTGGAGTAATTGTTGACCTTTTGGTCTCATACTGATGATTTTGAAGTACACCACCAGTCTTACAGGTAATATCCTTTCTTTTGTGTGCCACTCTACTATTTCACTAAAAGGTGATCTCAGGGGGATAGGCTTGGTTCTAGGTTTAAAGAGCGTCTCAGGGCAATAGTCTCAGGGAGTCCTCTGTTCTCTACTGTTCCAGTTTGTCTGACTTTTTCTTTTCTTTTCTTTTTTTAAAGAATTTGAGTTCTGCTTCGTATTTTTCTCCATTCTATCCAGGACCAACTGTTGTGACCCCAGTCAGTCAGAACGGTCAGTGAAGGAAGGGGATTTGATTTCATCTTGACCCCGTTGGCTACATTCTTCGATAAGTCTGAGGAGACCATTTCCCCCCACCTCTGGGATTCCCAGTTTTCTCGTCTGTGGAAGAAAATAATACTTGACTTCCTACTTCCCAGATTTATGATGAAAATAAAATGAGATCCATATATAAAAGCACATTAAGGATTTTAAAATGCAATGTTACTGTGGTATTATCGTTGCTATTCTTGAACTAAGCTGGGCCAAACAGTTTCTCTTGACAGCCAAGATGTATCTTTGAGAAGGGGCAGTGGTGGTTCAGGGGTAGAATTCTCATCTTCGCTGTGGGAAATCTGGGGGCTGATTCCCAGCCAATGCACCTCAGTGGAGGCTTTTGTGTTGCTGTTATGCTGAACAAATTTCAACGGAACTTCCAGATTAAGACAGATTAGGAAGAAAGGCCTGACAATCTACTTCCAAAAAATCCACCACTGAAAACCTGATGGATCAAAAAGGTGCAATACTATTGTGTATGAGGTTGCCATGAGTCAGGGACCAACTTGACCATAGCTAATAACCATAACAATATAGGGATAAATAGTTCTCTTTAGCTCAATCATATTTTCATCACTAGGCTACTGCAGTTATTCAGCAGGCTTTTTTCTTTCTTTCTTTCCTGTATGTGCCTGTTGTGCTCCGTTCAAATCTGGAAAACACGTAGGAAGTCGTGACAAGTACATAAAGTTAACTGATAATAAGTTTTAAATGTGTTTCCTGCATGGGAAATAGCATCCTCACCTCCCTAAGTGGAGAATTATTTCCCAGCCCCGGGGATTTCCAGCCAGGTGTTTATTACATGTCCATGCTAGTCTCAAACCTAGCAACAGGAGACGCAAATTGAAGTTAGTACGTCACTGGCTTTGTGGGGCAGCCCACAGAGAAATAAAAAATGTGTTTGTAAACTCTGAACATAGGTGGGCACTTTTGAAAGCCACCAGATCTGACAGAATGATTTCCAACTAAGAGTGCAGTATTGTTTATTACAGCTTTGAGTGGCAGCCTCATATATTAAATCAGTTCAGAAGATTGTAAAATGCATTAGCATTAGCAATTTAATACCTTCCACAAATTTAACTGTCACTCAGGAGCCTATCTGCCCTTGTTGTAAAAAAAAAAAAAAAAAGATCACCAAAAATGAAACTCCTTTCTTGATGGACAATAATGTTCAAGGAGACAAAAGCTTTTCCACGTACACAGCTACCCACAGGAAGGGTACACTGCATTTAGCAAAATTAAGTGGCACAAAATTAATATGGGCATTTGGCTGTGGTTGGACAACTTGAAGCCTATAAAAAAAAGTTTGACACAATGATGAACTGGACACCACCTACCACGCAGGCAATCTTGTTCATGAAAATGCCTGGGAGAGTTCTCGCCATCAGATCACTGCGCTCCTGAGTCCACAGCCACCTGGCAGCATTGCGCTACCTCCACGAAGACTGACATTTATTAAGTGTTCTCCGTGGCCCAGTAAACATTACTGCTTAGGTGTTAATTGAAAAAAGCAAATAAAACTCTGTAAAAAATGTAACAATAACAATAATATTAGTAAATATTGATTGAAAGCTTATAAAATGAGTCACCATCATGCATCATTATTTGCCAGACACTGAAATAAGCCCTTTACCTATTCCATGTTATTTCATGGAAGCTTCCCAGTCAACTTTGTGAAGTAGTTATTTCATAGGCAAGGACACTGAGGCCCAAAGAGTGAAAGTAACTTGCTTTAGAAGCCCCTGCTCATGAATGGCAGAGCCAGCCTTTGACATGAGATCTGTTAATTCTGTTCATTATAAAAATTGCCAGCATACCTGGGGCGTGTTACTCCATGCCAGGAGTCTCGCATACATTAAAGACATGGATCTTGACAATCATGTTATGGTCAAGACGTATTTCTCCCCTTGTGCAGACAAGATATCTGTGATTTAATGAAAATAAGTGGCTAGCCAAATCCTCACATTACTCCTTAATCTTATTGTCAATGATCAACAATAAAGCTAGCAAAGGAAAAATGTCAACAGTGAATATCCTTTATAAAGTTACATCTCTCTCTCTCTCTCTCTCTATATATATATGTATGTATGTATATGGAGAACTCAGCTGTAAACTGAAAGGTCAGCAGTTCGAATCCACCAGCTGTTCCTTGGAAACCTGTGGGGCAGTTCTGCTCTGTCCTATGGGGTCACTATGAGTTGGAATTGACTCGACTGCAATGTTTATATACATATAAGATGACATATAAACAAGGAATATTTTTAATATGTTGCTACTGTGTGTTTAGGACAGATTACTGGAAGTCAAATTATTTATAATCAAACAGTAAATAACTATGTAATCTTGGTAGTTCCTGCCAATTTCCTTCCACAAATGTTTTAGCATTGTGCATTCTCATGAGCAATGCATGAGAGACCTATTTCCTCACAGCTTTGTCACAGAGTATGTTGTGAAGCTTCTCGAGTTTTGTCAGCGTACTAAGTGAGAAATGCTATCCTAGCAAAGTAGAAATTTGTAGTTTTCTATCTAGAGTTAAGTTGAGCATCTTTTCAAATGGTGAGAGACATTTGCGTTTCTTTTCGTTTGATCTGTGTGGTTTTTCTGTAGCATTGTTGGCATCTTTCTTCTCTGTTCTTAAGATGCTCTTTATATATTTAGGTTACCAACCCTTTGTCTGTGATAAAAGTAGCAAATAGTTTTTTTCCACTTTGTTATTTGTCTTTTTATTTTGCTTTTTTAATTTTAATTAATTGAATGTATTAATCATTCTCATTTTTTAAGAAGTTTTTTCTTTTTGTTTTTTTTTTTAAATTGGCTCTGAGGAAAACTAGTTTCCTAATCTCTTGGGACTTCTTTTCGGGTTTGGTACTTTGGCATCGACCCCTTCCAGCATGACAATATGAGCAGGGACTCCAGCTGCTTGGCATCCGTATTCAATGACGGTGCGGTGAGATTTACAGAGTGTTTTTCACTTGAGACACTTTGCCTTTGCACAGACTTAATTAAAAAAAAAAAAAAGCTTATGATACCTTTTCTGGCTTTCTAGAAAACATACAAAGTGATGTATGTGGTTGGCGTCTGACAATTTAAGGGTTTGGTACTGATTATTCAGTCTTCCTCCCCAAAAAGTGCTATTGCTTTGCATCTACAAGCAACACCTTTGCTAAAAAGAGGCATGTGATGTCACATGGCGGATTACTATCTGCAAGGCTCATGTGCTGAACAATGCTCACAGGGAGCTGTGAATATCACCCTTGTAGAGGGAATGGTCCCTAGACTTCCAGCTAATCCGGAGCAAAGAATCACTCTCTCTTGCCTTTTCATCTCCCTGGGCTGATTCTGTTTTTCTTGTTAATTTCCTAGCGTCATACTCTCAGAACACTGTTTCTTTTTTTTTTTTTGCCAACTTTACTTTTTGCAGTTGGAGTTAAATATACACAGTATGGAGGCCCAATTAATTGATCACACTTATGAAAAAATATA
Source organism: Trichechus manatus latirostris (assembly GCF_000243295.1). NCBI lineage: Eukaryota > Metazoa > Chordata > Mammalia > Sirenia > Trichechidae > Trichechus > Trichechus manatus. Next base: position 8,887,797 of record NW_004443950.1, on the reverse strand, counting down.
CATATATTTCCCTTTTAATTTAAAAACAAAAATATTGAGAAAACTTCATTAAATATCTCCAAACAAAACACTTCATATACACTAATAACATAAATTTCCCTTACTTCATCTGACTCTGCCATGGTCTTATTACAGAACTTATAGTCTAGTGGGAGAGACAGACAAAGAACATGTTGTCTTAGCTGTATATTTTTAGCCACCTAAATAAGTAAATCCAAATAAATATTCACTATCTTGAACTTTCAAAGTTTAGAAATTAGAAGTTTTTTTTTAATTTTGCATTTGAGATGAATATATTTTCTAAAAAGGAGGGTCCATGTGTTTCAAGGATATGAGAAAGTGGTTTTACTTTTCAGCTTGATAACAATACTAAAACTTGTAAAGGTAATTTACAGGTTCCATAAAAGCACCTATATATTTGATGAGTTCCTTGAGATTGAGGTTGATAAACCAAAGAAACAGCTTCTTCACACAGCCCAAACCATTCACGGGTAGAAGTCCCATTCTACGTCCATGGCTTTCAAAGAAAAGCATGGTTTTGTACCTCTTACTATGGTAATTATTGCTGTAAGTTAAGGAAACATCTACAAGGATATCAAACATATCAGTTAAAAATTTTATTTGTTCCTAAACTGGTCATTCATTTGCTTGATCTGAGGCAAATTGAGTGTTTGGCAAATGGCTTGTTTTTCCCTACTTCATTTAGCAAAGTAAGGCTCTATTGCAAATGGTTGACTGGAGTTTTGTGTTTTTATTTCTTTTAGGTTCATCTTAACTCTTTAAAAGGGTAACTGATTATGATTTTCTGTTTATGTTGTCATATCCCTTATTCATGTGTCCCATCTTGTACTGAAAAAAAAAAGAGAAACAAACAACACGCTTTCATATGGGCTGTGGGTTTTCATTATGCTTAGTAATATGGGTATAGGTTACAGAAACTTGTGAGGGCAGTACCTGAAAGTAATCATTCATTTTATCATTATCATTACAAGAAAACAAATTAGGAAATAGCAATAATGTTTTTATAGAAGTAACATCATGCAGTGTTCATTTATACTCTGGAAACTGTGTTAGATATTTTCCTTTGTCATATTTACTCTTCACAACAATCCTACAAATCTGCCCAGTTTTCATATATGTGAGGAGCCCTGGTGAAGCAGAGGTTAAAGCTCTTGGCTGCTAACTTAGTGGTCAGCCGTTGGAACCCACCAGCAACTCCTAGGGAGGAAGATGTGGCAGTCTGCTTCCTTAAAGATTTACAGCCTTGGCAACCCTATGCGGTAGTTCTACTCTGTCCTGTAGGGTTGCTGTGAGTTGGAACTGACTCAATGGTAGTGGGTTTGGTTTTTTTTTTCTTCTGATTTTCATATATATAGACTAAGTCTCAGAACTTATCCAAGTTTACACTCCTAGGAACTGGACAAGTTTGGAAATTACTGTATGACTGTCTAGATCTAAAGTGTATGATTTAACTACTGTACAAACCACATTACCTTAATTGAAATCAAAATTGTTCCATTTTTCCATTACATATGAAATGAAATGTGGTTTTGAATTTTATAAATAGATTCATAAAAATATTCTGTGGTAGATTATCACCATATAACCAAAATCATTAAAAAAGTTAATCAGTAGATAGTGACTAGGGTTCTGGCCAGAATAAATGAAGTCCTACAGACCACAGGGTGTATTTTGCCAGAATGAGCTCCACTGAAATTAATTTTCAATGAGAGAAGGATGGAGATGGGTTCTTTAGTATGTTTAAAGGACTCCTTGCTTCCAAAACTTGCAAATGTGGGATTTCTATTATAAAGCCATTTACTAGAATTTGAATTTAATTCAGCATTTCAGCATCAGATTTTGTGGTAATCAAAATTCCACAGAAAATCATATGAATTTCACTAACAGTGACAACTTTTGAAGAAACATGTCTAGTTAGTTACTACCCTATTTCCAGCACTTTGCAAAATGGCTGCCTTGTTGTAAGAGCTCATTTGAGTCCAAGTAAGGAACTAACTTATTATTAATAATTCGTTAGTAATTATAGTTCCCAACTCTGTTCCAGGATGTATCTGCCTTCTTATTATTCGACCTAGTTTCTTATTACTAATCATGTTGTGCCCATTCCTTGAACTATATTGATGTTCCTGCTAGATTTCCTCAGTTCTGGTCCTCAGAACTTCCTAGACAGAGCCTTTGCTTACTCCTAAGGGGCTTTCCAGTCCTAGATTTTGGATGACCATTTCTGCCCTGGGAATCCCACTCCAATGCCAGTACCCTGATTAGCATCCCTGCTAGTTTCACCCCTACAATCCATCAGAGAATGTCAGAAAGATCTTGACAAGGAACAACTACACAAAGACGGTCTATCCACAACCCAGAAAACCACTGCTGGTCCTGGGTGTTTTGTTGTTGTGTGTGTGTTTATCCCTTAACTCATGAAGGCTTTATTTTATAGAGGTAAATGACACTATTTAACTTATAGTGAAATGTATTGATTTTCTCCACTTCTTCAAAGGTGACCTCCAGGCAACTGTAGACTCTAAATTATGGCAAGGCAAACAGATATTATAGATTTTACTCAGCAGTTTGAAATCTATCAGCCAGGTAATTCCCACCTCCCTTTACAGTCCATTGAATACTCTACTTTTTAATTGAAGTTATAATATTTATTTTCCCATTCTCACCTGTTTGGGTATGCTATGTTTCTTTGGTAATGTCTCTAGAGATTTGTGCTTGGATTTAATTTTTTCTTTCCATTATCTTCTGTGCATTTGTCCTTTTATTCAAGCGTGTTTGGAATCTGTTTGAAGTTGATTTTGTAAAATTTGGAAACAACGTTTTTAAGAAAATGAAAAAAAGACATCGTACTGTTAAGTGGGACAAGCAAACAAAGCCCCTCTGTTATTCAGTATATGAGATAGTCATACACCCTTGCTCTGGTGGAAGAAGGTAGTATGTTAAATATCAAGCTATCTAATTCTGAGATTAAGTGCATATAATTAAAATATTGGATTTACTTGTTCTCACTGTTAAAATTAAGATTATTTCATTTTGATAAATAGGTTCTAACATCAAAATAAAATAATTACTCAGGCTATTGAAAAGAAGAATGATTATAAGATTGACATCTCAATATTTGTAAGATGGAGTATACACTTATTTCAATTACAGATCTAGTAATTTATACTCCCAATAGTAAATGAAGTAAAAAATTTTGTTTTTGTACACTTTATGAGTGTGATGTGTGACTATAGAGAAATTACCTTTAAGTTAATTTTTGATATAATGAAAAAAAAGTACATTGATTTAATCCAGTACTTAAAGTGAGAGTCATGTGATGTGTTGTAATCCTGAATGACACTAAATCGGTGTTCGGAAAATTCTTTTATTCAGGGTTTATGTAATCTCTCTTATTAGCCAAGACCTACCTCTATTTCTTCAGTAGGAGGGGCTCAATGCGGAGGAAAATAGGCACAGCTCCCATCCTCAAAGTTCGGAGCCTTGGCAACCTCCTCAGTAGTGAAACAGCAGAATAATCATTGTTCTTTTTAATTATATACTGTCCTCTGGTCTTTAATGTGCATTTACACCTATTATTCTATTTATTTTGGAGTCCCTGGGTGGCACAAATGGTTAAGCGCTTTGCTAGAAACCAAAAGGTTGGCAGTTGGAATCAATTCAGAGGAGCCTTGGAAGTGATCTACTTCCGGAAGGTCACAGTTTCCGTTGAAAATGCTATGGAGCAGTTTTACTCCGAAAGACATGCGGTTGCCATGAGTAGGCATTGACTCAATGGCAATGAGTTATCTCATTTAGTTTTTAGTACTTGACATTCAAATGCCTTATACATAGGGTATTACTAAAAAAAAAAAAGTGTTTGACAGTTTGCTGGTAATAGGGTGAATGGAAACATGAATGGAAAAAAAAGAATGAATAAATAAATAATTGGCCAAAACAGTCCCACCTGGTAATTTAGAAGTAGTGGGCAGATCAATTGGGTTTTTGATGACTTTCAAATTTCCCAAAAACTCCAAATAAGAGATTTAGTTCATATTGATCTAGTGCTATCCATTTTTAATCATTGTAACTGACCTCACAGATACATCTCTTTCTCATATTTTATATGTTATTTAAATTCTCTTTGGACAGTTACCCAAGCATCCATTTAAATTTACTTAGAAATTTCTTACATTTCTTTCTTTTCACTAGCATCATTCCAACTTTCATTATTGACAGAATTCATAGGAAAAATATCATTTAAACATTCATTATACATGATGGATAAGGAGAGAAATTAATATTTAGTTTTTTTTTGTGTAAGTAACTGGTAATTTTCACATGCTCTTTTTTCTTCCATAAGATTTCAATATATAGCATGTTAATTATTTTTCAGTGTCTTAATTAGAGCCATTTAAATCAAACTGCTCTGATGCATCTATGTTTAGCAGCTTGGATCAAAATGTTTAATACACATACTTGAGAAATTTGAATGAGGACAACAGAAATATGGTTTCAAATCAAATATTCAATGTGAGACTCCTTGGGAATAATTAATAATAATAATAAAAAGACTAACAGACGTGTAGGAGCCCTGGTGGTGTAGTGGTCAAGCACTTGGCTGCTAACCAAAAGGATGGCAAGACTTCACCTCATATACTTTAGGCATGTTATCAGGAGGGACCAGTCCCTGGAGAAGGACATCCTGCTTGGTAAAGTAGAAGGTCAGCAAAAGAGAGGAAGACCTCAACGAGATGGACTGACACAGTGGTTGCAACAATGGCCTTAAACATAGCAATGACTGAGGATGGCACAGGACCAGGCAGCATTTCATTCTTTGGTGTCGCTATGAGTCGAAACTGACTTGATGGCATCTAACAACAATAGCTGAATCAGCCTGAGAAACTAGGCGTCCTGATAGGTACTCCAGTTTGGTTTTTAGCAATCCACACTGCAGTCCTGATGATTTTAAGAATTTATCTGTAATATTTATTTTCAGTTAGGAATATTCCAAAATATTTTATTGTAATATAAACACATTCTTATTGTCCCTGTAGCTGGAATTTATTTATAATTTACATGTCTGGTCCTATTGCTGTTGAGTAGATTCCGACTCATAGCGACCCTATAGGACAGAGTAGAGCTGCCCTATAGGGTTTCCAAGGCTATAATCGTTGCAGAAGCAAACTGCCACATCTTTCTCCTGCATAACAGCTGGTGGGTTTGACCTGCTGACCTTTTAGTTAGCAGCCGAGCATTTCAACCACTGTGCCACCAGGGCTCCTTTGAAACAGAGATAGTCTCCTACTCTTAAGAAAAAGTCAGACTACTAGGTTATTTTTGCTTTTATTGCTAGAAAACAAAGTAAATATCCAATTTACTGGGGAAAAAAAATGAGTAAATCCCTAACTGTTCTTAAACACTTCTCTATAATTTCAGCCTTTCTGGATTTTAAGTTATTTCCAATAATCCTCTAAGATGATGTATTACAAAGTTTTGTGTGGGTATATATTGTCTTGTATGGCAAATCTGATTTGTTTTAAACTTTGGTGGTGTTTATAATTAGCCTGCAAGAGAACTTACAGCTCTGTTAGTAAAATTCAATTTTGTGGACATGACTTGACAGGTACTATCTTTTCCATGCTACAAAGCTGTATAACAGGCTGCATAAAATTATAAAAAGTAAAAGATCTATCAACATATCAGTGAGAAAATATTCCATGAGTCAAGCAGAAAATATGTATTTTAATACAGCAAAAATATGATCAAGATTTTCTGAATCTATTTTATTTCTAATAACTGTCCTATCATACTCATTAATGTATTTTATGATTGGCAGAAATTGTGTGCTGTTTATGTTTGGAAAAACACAGCCATTGCATATTCACTGTTATGTAGCTTTAAGATGAATACATGGGATATCAAAATAAAATATTTTAAAATATTGAAATGCTGTTAGGCAATAAGATACTCAAGTCCAGAGCTTAGAAATTAGGCTAACGTTACGGTCTGACAGAGACTGGAGAAACCTCGAGAGTATGGCCCCCGGATACCCTTTTAGCTCAGTAATAAAGTCACTCCTGAGATTCACCCTTCAGCCAAAGATTAGACAGGCCCATAATACAAGATTAGACTAAACGGGCACACAAGCCCGGGGCAAGGACGAGACGGCAGGAGGAGACAGGAAAGCTGGTAATGGGGAACCCAAGGTCCAGAAGGGAGAGTGTTGACATGTCATGTGTTTGACAACCAATGTTGCAAAACAATATGTGTATTAATTGTTTAATGAGAAACTTGTTTGCTCCGTAAACCTTCATCTAAAGTACAATTTAAAAAAAGAAAGAAATTAGGCTGGTATTTTAGCTTTATTGAACCATTTGATCGTAGGCAAGCTCCTGGGGAGTGAGTTTAGAGGGGAAGGGAGAAAATGAGAGAGTAGAAGAAGAAAGGAGGAGAGTCTGAGGTTAAAAATATTAGGAGAAAGAGGCCTGAGAAGCAGTGGTCACTGGGATAGGTTCAGTGGCGTGAGGAGATACGAAAGCTTCAAAGTAGGGGACTAGGAAGGGACTAAAGACAAGAAGGAAACCCTGGTGGCATAGTGGTTAAGAGCTTGGCTGCTAACTAAAAGGTGGGCAGTTCGAATCCACCAGGCGCTCCTTGCAAATTCTATGGGGCGGTTCTACTCTGTCCTATAGGGTCGCTATGAGTTGGAATCGACTTGACAGCAACGGGGAAAGACAAGAAAGGTCCCTGGGTGGCGAAAACGGTTTACACTCGGCTACTAATCTAAAAGTTGGTGATTCAAACCCAACCAGCAAGGCCACAGAAGAAAGGCCTGGCCATCTGCTTTCATAAAGAATACAGCCAGGAAAACTGTATGGGACACAGTTCTACTCTGTAACACGTAGGGTTGCCATGAGTCAGAATTGACTTGACAGCAACAAGCTTGATATGTGTGTGTGTGTGTGTTGGTTAAAGACAAGAGTATGAAGTCATTGGTGGATCAGTAGTAGAATTCTTACCTTCCATGCAGGAAGCCTGGGTTCAGTTCCCCGGAAAACCATCTCTTATGCAGCCATCTCCCACCTGTCAGTGGAGACTCGCATGTTGTTATGCTGCTGAGCAGGTTTCAGCAGAGCTTTCAGACTATGACAGAGAAGGAAGAAAGACTTGGTGATCTACTTCTAAAAATCAGCCAGGGAAAACCCCGTGGATGACAATGGTCTGGTTCTCAACTGATCAGGCAGCATTGCTTTCCATTGTGCATGTGCTCCCCATGAGTTGGGAGCCAACTCCATGGCAGCTAATAACACCAATGACTAGAGTGAAGTTGACAAAAGTGGAGATGAAGAATGTAGGACAGTCTTTTCTGGGGCTTGGCTATAAAGGGGAATAAAAAATGATTAGAAAGTTGAAGTAGAAAATGGTTCCTAAGGCAGCTCTTGGTTGGCTACTTTTTAAAGTGGAAGGAAGCTGTCCCTGTCTTTGTATGCTGATGGAATGATGCTGTAGAAAGAAAAAAATTAAATGATGTGGGAGGAAGAGGGAATAATTTGGAAAAAAGTTATTGATTAGACATGTATGGCCAAACTCTGGCGTCACAAACTTTGTGGATCGTTCTATCAACTCACTAAGCCATATGAGGGATTGCAAGGGCTCTCTGAGGGGCCTTCTAATTGTGATTTTTAGCATATTATATATATACTGTCACCTAAGGGAGAAAATGTTCCATTCAGAACAATAGCATCAGGAAGGGTGGCTGAGCATTAGTCTTTTCTACCTACATATCCTAAAAAGATTTTTCTTTAAATTTTTTTTTCAAATTTTGCATCTTTTCCTCCTTTCTAAAAAAATTTCCTTTGTTAAATGACAAATCTGTTTTAATAATACACTTAATCTACTTGGTAGCACTTTTTGTGTTATATTGAGTCCTTTCAGATTGTAGCTATAGGAAATCCTAACCTTAAGGGTTTTTATCATCCAAAGTAGAATGAATCTAAGGGAAGCAAGAAAATAAAATGAAAAGGTAAAATACAAAAATCAGGCATCCTTTTGATACTGATGATCAAAGGCTGTGTTCTGACACTTTCAAAAGTATGAGTTGTTATTACTTATCCTCTTGTAGTTGATATTTTTACTCCACAAGATACCTGCTGTTCTTGTATGTAACACAAACATTTTATCTACTATTTGAACACTATGAACAGAAATGATCCATTGGGCCTAAAAACATACAAAAAAGTTACATTTTCCAAAATCTGTAACTTTACTGTTTGTGTTTAAACGATCTCGTCTACATTTTCTGCTAATATCTTAACAGTGAAACACATTCCCAACTTATTAACCTGTTATATACTTCAACTTTGAAACTTTTGTTATAAACCAGAAAAATGATCCTAATAACCAAATTTTAAAATATTGATGAGAACGTTTTCAAATGGACAGTTAATATCCCTGATGAAGGAACACCCATTGGATGGGGTAAGAAGAAGTGGGAAGTTAAACAAGAGACTCTTCAAGGGTAGGGGCTCAGAGAGTCAAAATGTACAAATATAGTTTTGCATTGAGAGAAATGTTTTTATTTACATTCCATGTAATGAACAATATTCTCTAGATTACAAAATATTAGAGCTAAAAGTGACTTTACCAAAACCCATTGCCACTGAGTTGGTTTTGACCCATAGTGACCCTATAGGACAGAGTAGAACTGCTCCATAGGGTTTCCAAGGAACGCTGGTGGATTCGAACTGCCCATCTTCCGGTTAGCAGCTGAATGCTTAACTGCTGTGCCACCAGGGCTCCAAGGTCAGTGATCCTATGTGGATATAAGATCTCTAAAGATTGCTTATATGCTTTAGCAGATGGAATTAAGTGACTTTCCCAAGATCTTATATTCACATAGGATCACTCTCCTGAGTTAGCGTTTTATAGGGAGTGATGGCCCTAATATCAACAAGTAAGGTGGAAATTGCCCTTGAAAAGCTTTTAAATCACTTGTAAAGTATAATATAGAGAAAGTATCTCTCAGTGAGTCCAACAGAGCATTTTCCTATGGCATCAAAGTAGATTAGTCTTTCTTCTACTGAATCCCAGATGAAGGAGTTGACTTGTTTTTAAGGGGCCAAGTTGTATAAAAAACAAAACACATTATAAGAAACATCTAGGAACTGAAACTCACTGAGGAAAGAGCCCTTTTATGTTCTTTGGGTAGAAAAGTGGGTTGAATAGCCCATCCCCCCTTACGCCCTTGCACTTGTCCTTCTACCCTTTTTTAAAAATTATTTTCCTGAGTGTATATTCACTGTTGTTATTTGCTATTGAGTGAGTTCTGATTCATGGTGGTCTTGTGTATAATAGAACCAAACGTTGTCTGCTCCTGTGCTATCTTCATGATTGTTGGTATATTTGAGCCCACTGTGTGGCTATTGTGTCAGTCCATCTCATTGAATATTTATTTCCCTCATTTTCGCTGACCCTCACTTTACCAGACACAGTGTGCTTTTTTAGCTATTGGCCTTTCTTGATGATGTATCCAAAGTAAGCGAGCCAGAATCCCACCATCCTTGCTTCCAAGCAGCGTTCCAGTTGTATTTCCAGTTGTATTTGTCGTTTGAATCAAGGATGGTGAGACTTCATCTCATTTACTTTGGACATGTTATTACAAGGGACCAGTGCCTGGAGAAGGACATCATGCTTGGTAAAGTAGAGAGTCAGTGAAAAAGATGAAGATCCTCAATGAGGTGGGTTGACATAGTGGCTGCAACAATGGGCTCAAACATAGCAACGATTGTGAGGATGGCCTGATGCAGTGGCTGCAACAATGGGCTCAAACATAGCAACGATTGTGAGGATGGCGCAGGACCAGGCAGTGCTTCATTCTGTTGTACGTAGGGTCGTTCATGAGTTGGAACTGACTCCACGACACCTAACAACAACAACAACAAACTTTTGAAATTTCCTTTGGTAGTTATATTCACCACCGTGGCTCTCTCCATTTTTATCTGGACTTGCTATCACTCATCCTTACTGAAACCTTACAGCTCCTAGCTTCTGCTCATCTCGCCAGCATCTCCAGGATCAACCACTTCTTGCCATTCCTGGAAGGTGCCAAGCTGACCTCAGAAATCTGCTCCAGTCTCACATTCAGCAACATCTTCACCTGGAGTTTAAAAGCCAGTTAGTGAGACCCATGAGAAATCTGCTTTCCTTTACTCTCTCTCCCAAATACCTTATTCTGAAATTCTTCCTGGAGTCTCAGTATGATAGCTGTCCCCAAGATACGTGCATAATGTACATTTCCCTTGTCCATTGACTGTCCCAATTCTTCTCCTACTTGCCACCAAATAGGAACAAACAAGCTGTCTCATTTTAACAAGATTATGTCCAGATGTAAACTGGAAAAGAAGAGTTTCTGCAAAACCAATGTTACAGGTTTAGTTCATGTAGTTTAAAATCAAAGAAAAGACCATGCCTATAGGGAATATTTGCAAATTAATATTTGAACCCACCACTTGTCTGTCAATTTGTTGTACTGTGGTGGCTTGCGTGTTGCTGTGGTGCAGGAAGCTATGCCATCAGTATTTCAAATGCCAGCAGGGTCCCCCAGAGTGGGCAACCTTCAGCAGAGCTTCCAGACTAAGACAGACTAGGAAGAAAGGCCTGGTAATCCACTTCTAAAAATTAGCAAATGAAAGCCCTGCAGATTAAAACAGAATATTGTTTGCTATAGTGCTGGAGGATGAGCCCCTTAAGTTGGAAGGAAATCAGAATTCACAGTGGCCACAACAATGGACTTGGGCATACCAACAATTGTGATCCTGGCACAGGACTGGCAACATTTTGTTCTGTTGTACATGAAGTCGCCATGAGTCAGAGATGACATGAATTGGAGTCCATTCAACAGCAACTAACAACAGCAACACTATTTGCACAGCACCAAGACAAGTTAGCCCAGGGAATTCTTTAGATTTAAAGACATGTTTACTTTTTAAATGGAACAAATGCAACTAATGGCAGTTGGGCTCCTAAAAAATAATGAGACCGTGAGTAAGTCACCTCACTTTCTTCTACAAATTTAGCTTAACTGTTAGCTCCTATTTATTAGCTCTATGTCACACTAACACATCCCATCTCATCTTTATTATTTCAGCAGTGACAATGGTAATTAGGTAGACATCCTGGCACTTAAAACTCCTAGGACTAAAAAGCCTTAAATAAAAACCGTCACCTATTTTTTGGTTAATTTTCATGCAAAGTTCCTCAAAATCTGAAAAGTAATAATGAACAGCAGAGGCAACGTTGGAGTTTTTAGACACAAAATGCACTAAAATGTGTCGAGTTAACAAGTTGCATCCTTTGCAATTCTCTCCATCATTTGGTTTTAGATCTCAAAACAAAATCCTTTGCTTAGCTTGTGTGCATACTAATTAGACTCTTTTTTCAGATATTGTTCATTATGGGCACACAGAACTAATTAACAACAAACCCTGTTAACAGGCTAAAATGAGGGTGATGTTTTACTAATATATAAGTGTTTTTCGAAACTTGAATAGGGATATTTTGAGCGGTTTGGTCATATACTAACTAAAATATTTTGTGTTTTTAAAAGATTCCTGACAGTACTCTTCTGCTTTTTTTCCCAGGAGTCCAGAATATAATTCTGATTTTATTTTTCAAAATGATCTTCATCTCTCTTTATTGGGAAATGTCACTTAATCAATCCTTTAGCAATAAACTCCTACTGTGGCTTGACCCCGCCCTGTAACTTTTGTGACTTCACAATTCATCCTTTAAGTGAAGCTGTCACTTTGGTATGATCCTTGGTTTAATCCTGTTAAACTCCTGCAAGCATCCCATTTTATATATGTTGAACACTTAGTTGAAATGTAAGACATTTTTACAATCCATTTCTCGTTTCTTACGCTGCTGCTGTAGAGTAGATTCACCATTCACTATTTCTGAAACTGGGTTTTTCCAAGCAGATTGATACGCCTAACATTGTTTCATTATTCTTTTCTTCATGCTACTTATTATATTTTTTTTCTAGCTGTTCCCATTCTAAATGGTCCCAAGCATGTCCAGAAACTCATCTACTTTTTTTTTATTGTGGTAAATACGTATGTAACAAAATACTTACCATTTCAACATTCTTTACATGTACAATTCAGTACCATTAATTATGTTTATCATATTCAACCATCACCATTATTCAGTTCCAAATTTTTATATCACCATTAACAGAAGTTCACTGTCCCCTAAGCAATGAATCTCCTTTTTCCCCTCCCTCCTGCCTAACCCTGGTAACCACTAATAAACTTGGGTCTCTGTACACTTGCTTATTCTAGATATTTCATCTAAGTGGGATTGTACTTTTTTGTAGGGTAACAAAATCCACCTCAACTTCTAATAGATGTGAAAGCCATTCCCCTTCATACTGAAGGCAAGTAGAGCATCATATCTGGAATTTATAGCCCTGGTTTGCATTCTGGCTTCATCACTTACCAGCGGTGTGACTTGGACAAATCCCTTCAACTTCCCTTGCCAATCACTAGTATTACATACTCTTATAATCATTAATGATTCAATGAGCCTGATGAAAACCATGCAAGAAGGTTAGCCACCATCTCTTTTGCTGCACTAAGTTTATTTAATAAAAGATTTAAAGAATGAAAATGTATTGAGCATCTACTATATGCCAAGGACTGCGCTCGGCATTTTATATTTGTTCAAAGATGTTGTCATTCAAGTTGCTTCAAAGGACGACTGTAAATTATTCTTTGTTTAAATGTTGTGGAGATTCATTCTGATATAATATTTTAAAAATGCATTCAATTTTTAATTTTAATTTTCAATTAATTAATTAGTCTCAATTTTCTCATCTGAAAATGAATAATAGCGTTACTCAATTTTAGTATCATTTTGAGAATTACTGGGTTCTATAAAGATCTTGGCAGAGTACCTCACGGATAGTAAATTTTCAATAATAGCTAATATAGCAGTAATTGTTGTAGTCATAGTACAAGTGGTGATAGTGATAATGGGTAGAAAATTTCCAGCTTATGAATAATTTGTGTACCTCAAAGTTTTCTAACATTTTAGTGTTATTTGCACATAAAAAATACATATTGCATTTTAATGTTTTTTAAGGTATTGTTATGGTTAGATGTTCACGAAGGATTGTAAAATCCACTTAACCTGTATTAGAGCCAGACTGTAGTACTAGCAGAACTATATGATACTCTCCTCTGAACATGTAGTTCCTGCTCATCCATGGCTTTCCCATTTGGGGTTTCAAGCCTTCTCAAGGAAACTAAAATGAACCAATTTTGACAATGTCTTAAAGAATAAAAATATTCTGTAATAGTACTCCCAAAATGATAATGCATAAAGATATTGAAATGTAGACCTTATAAATCTTGAGAATTTCTAACATGACTTGTTGCCATGAGGAAACAAATCTCTAATCCAACTGGAGATTCTCTCTGTCTTCACCCTCAGTCCCAGCAACAAGAGTCCCCCCAGATACTTGAATTAGCTATCTCAGCAGCAATTGGAAAGTATTTTGTTTGGTTTTTTAAAATGTTATTAGACGTATAATTTCTTACTTTTCAACCACAATTCCATTGCCTGAGTATTTTAAATATTTTGTGTTTTGTTTAATTGTTTATTTTCAGGCTTTCATTATGGTCTTTATTTGAGGGCATTTATTTTTCCAGTAAGGTTATCCTTCTTGTTTTTAGTGAATCCTACTTAACCACCTGGCTAAGTTAATTATTAATCACCTCTATCATTTTACATAAATTGCCTAAAAAGAATATCAGAAGCTAACATTAAATTCTCATTTTTATTCAGCTGAGAACTCCAACAGTTGTTCTAGAGAATCTTGGTATTTTGCGCCTGTATAAGGGGCTGCAAATGAGAGACAGAGTAAGTTTCTATTATTTAATTCATTGTTTCTCAAAGTGTTCTGTTCATACCACTTGTGGAATAAAAGCTGATTTTAGGTAATGTGTGAACTTTCTTTAAAATATGTATTTAACTTAATACTGTCAGAAAATGCACCTATCACCTCAATCCCATTATGTCGCAAATATTATTGCTTAGATGACTGCAGAAAAATGTTATTAGATTTAAAGTGGGTTTAGAGAAAAATATTTAATAATAGAATAGGTAGTATGGGCTTTGAAAATTTGGTGAAAGCAATATAGAATTGTATAAACTATTGGTGAAATCAAATATTATTGGAGAAAGATACTTCCAAACTCCCAACGAGGGGTATCCTGGGAAACCCTCTGGGAAAATGTGCATGACTGAGAGCCAGCTGTGGAAGTAGCTGGAAGGAAGCAAAAGGATACAAGCTTGAGGGTGCATATGATGGGAATTGACATGAAAGAAAAATAAAGAGGAATGCTATTAACGAGTCATTAATAAGTAAGTAAGCAAGCAAACAAACAACAAAAGCAGGGTTTCATGGCAAAATGTATTAAGCTAGTATCTTTACTGCAGGTCTTCTCAGCATTGTTATTCTGGTTGTAGCGTGAAGCACCAAGAAAAGGTGATAATATAAGCTATTTCCCAAATGCATTTGATTGTGGAATCCTCCTCACAAATTCCTATCTAATATTTCAGAGAAGCAGAGTATTTAGGGAAGTCCTTGGTGACTGTCAAAGGAATAAAGTTTGAGGAAGACATGTTTGAACTTCTCAGTAGTAGGGACTAATTTTTATCCATCTGTACATTCCTAGTTCCTGAACATGCAAATCTTTAAAAAAAAGGTGGGGAGGGGTGAATGAATAAGTCCAATGATTTATTCATCAAATTTGAGTTATTAGAAAGTACAAGATGAGGATGGAATCAATAAAGCTGTCTAATTGTGAATTAAGTAGAGACACTCATAAGAACATAAAGCAAATGTGGCAATTTGGGAGACTTTGACCTTAATATGTAACCTTCACTTGTATTAGTTTTTTAAACCTTTCATTTTGAATTTAGAGCCAACTAGCTCCACCACTATAGATGCCCCACAAATATATTTTTTGAGTCTGCTTCCACTGATTGGAACCCATAGGATCTTTCTTTTCCCAAAGAGCTCTCACAACGCATTGTTTATAATTTCTAATATCAGTTTATATGAGAAGAAAAAGTACTTCAAGGAAGTCCCTTGGGTGATGCAAATGGTTAAGTGCTTGACTACTAACTGAAAGATTGATGGTTTGAACCCACCTAGAGGTACCTCAGAAGACAGGCCTGGTGATCCACTTCCAAAAGGTCGCAGCCTTAAAAACCCTATGGAGCTGTTCTACTCTGCACACATAGGGTCACAGCAACTAACAATAAGAACATAAGGGAACTTGGGTTCAGCCTTTTTTTTTTTTTTTA
>NW_004443950.1:8870135-8871656 GCF_000243295.1 Trichechus manatus latirostris | reverse complement strand
CCCGTACTCATTAATATTAAAGATAATACTCAAATTTCAGTGGTTTATGGAATATTAAATTTCATAATTATAATAGTGGGTAAAATTGTCATAAACATGCTTGTGGGGGAAAAAAAGGAAATACCTGAATTTTGCAAGTAGAGAACTAAGCTGGTAGAGACAGACATGTGGAGCCTACGATGGCTTTGTACTTGTCAGTAAGTACCCTGTTAGCCACAATCACTCAAGGTACCATGGACATCAAACTGTGCATTTTAGGAGGGGCTGAAATGGGGAATTCTAATTAAGGCCATTCAGTTATTAGAACTTAAGTTTCCCAAGATCACAAGCTGGTTAGTTAGGAGGTCAAGATGAAAACCCAGGCTGTCAGACTTTAGAGAACATATTATAACCATCACACTCCACTATGACTAGCAACTATTAACTTTTTCATAGTTTTCACAAAACTTCCACACAAATTGCACTTTCCAGACATTTCACAATCCAGTCTGCCTTCTCTAGGTGCTTTGAAAACTGACCCTGTTATAGACAATAATTTAGTTGCCCCACGTGTCTGTCAGTTTGTCACAAGGTGAGGGCTTGTGTGTTTCTGTGATGCTGGAAGCTATGCCTCTGGTATTCAAATACCAGCAGGTTTTGTGAAAACTATGAAAAAGTTAATAGTTGCGGACAAGTTTCAGCTGAGCTTCCAGACTAAGACAGACCAGGAAGAAGGACCTGGTGGTCTACCTCTGAAAAGAATTAGCCAGTGAAGCGTTATGAATAGCAGTGCAACATTGTCTGATACATAGTGCTAAAAGATGAGCCCCTCACGTTGGAAAGCACTCAAAAAACTACTGGGGAAGAGCTGCCTCCTCAAAATAGAGTCTACGTTAATGATGTGGATGGAGTCAAGCTTTGAGGACCTTCATTTGCTGATGTGGCACGACTCAAAATGAGAAGAAACAGTTGCAAACATTCCATCATAATGGCAAAGTGGAATGTACCAAGTATGAACCTAGGAAAATCGGAAATCATCAGAAATGAAATGGAAGGCATAAACATCAATATTCTAAGCATTAGTGAGCTGAAATGGACTGGTAGTGGCCATTATGAGTCAGACAATCATCTGGTCTACTATGCTGGGAATGACAACTTGAAGAGAAATGGTGTTGCGTTCATCATCAAAAAGAACATTTCAAGATCTATCCTGAAGTATAACACTATCAGCGATAGGACAATACCCATACACCTCCAAGGAAGATCAGTTAATATGAGTATTATTCAGATTTACGCACCAACCACTAAGGCCAAAGATGAAGAAACTGAAGATTTTTACCAACTTCTGCAGTCTGAAATTGATCAACCATGCAATCAAGATGCATTGATAATTACTGGTGATTGAAATGCAAAAGTTAGAAACAAAGAAGAAGGATCGGTAGTTGGAAAATAATGGCCTTGGTGATAGAAATGATGCCGGGGATTGCATGATAGAATTTTGCAAGACCAACAACTTATTCATTGCAAATACCTTTTTCAACA
>NW_004443950.1:8863296-8864975 GCF_000243295.1 Trichechus manatus latirostris | reverse complement strand
TTTATCATTAAGTCATTAGACTAAGATTGAATAAGAATATTAAGAAAGAATAGAGTCTTCTGGTGTTTCAAATATAGTTTGTAAGGCTTGTTCTACAATATTATTCTTTATGGCTACGTTATCTACTCTATTCCAAATTTATTTCCATAAGAGTTGATGCCACTCCAAAGAAACTCTAAATAATGTAGAATTTGCAAATTTGAACTCAACCCTTGAGGCTGAGCAGGGAATTATGTCTTAAGGCATTGCTTATTTTCCCCCCATTAATACAACATATATTTGAATAAGACACAAGTTTTTCCCTAAGCCGAGCATAGTTTTTCGTTTGGAACTAACTGGTATCAGAAGTATGTCCCTTCTGGTGTCAACATGGTAAGATTTCTCAATTGATCAAATAGCATTCCAGAGGGGAAAGTTGTTTCCAGAGGACAGACGCTCTGTTATACCAACTGTCACTCTCTTGCTTTCCTGGAGCCAGCAGTAACCCAGCTGCTAATTAAACTGGGATGAATTAAGGTAAATTGAATCTGCCTGCACATCTGCTCCAAGCCTGCAAACAGGACCATGAGGCAGAGCAGACACAGCTCACTTGACAAGAGGCCTCTTTCACTCCCAGAAACAGCCCCAAATAACCTCAGCACCTCAGCGTATGGAATCCTGTGGCAAGAAGGAAAGGGAAAGAGAAAGAACTAACAACCATCTTGTGCTTGTCTTGGCACTAAAGGAAGAAGGTGTGCGGAACAAGAATTCTGTATTTATACAATGCCCAGGTGGGTTTCAAAGTTAGGTCATTCTAGAAGACAGAATATGCACATTTATAAAATTAAATCATTAGACAAAGATTGAATCAGAATATTAGGAAAGAATGGAGTCCCCTGGTTACTCTTTCAAATGCAGTTTGTAAGGCTTGCTCTACAATATTATTTTTTATGGTTACATAAAGTATCCATAAGATGTAATATTAGCACTTACATAACAATTCCCCTATTGTTGGATACTCCTGTGGTTTTCATTTTGTTCATTTTTTCCCTTATTATAAACAAAGTTGCAATTATTTTGCATATATATAGAAATGTATTCACACTTGTGGCTATTTCCTCAAGCTAAATTTCTGGAGCTAAAATTTTTGGAATAAAATGATCTGTCCAATTTTCTAGTTGTATATGTATCATTAAGTTGCCAGGAGTTGATTTTACTTTTTTTATCTATTGTCTAATGCTCACAAACTTCTTTCCTTCTTTCTTCCTTCCTTCTTTCCTTTCATTATATGTTGGACTTTTCTTTAATGGGTTCACCCCAGTGAAATTAAAAATATGGAATGATACTAGTTTAATTTTGTAGAAAAGTTTACATTGCTCATTTTCAGACAAAAGAATGCTAATTATCTATACTTATTTTTAAAATGATTCTGTATATAGAGCCTTCATCAAAATTGAAATGATCTTGATTATGATGTCAAGAAAATTTAGATACCTAAGTAATAAGACTGAACCTAAGTGATGGATACCTTAGATACCTAAGTAATGGACTGCCAGAAGAATGAACAAATCTGTCTTGGAAGAAGGACAGCCAGAATGTTCCTTAGAAGCAAGGATGGAGAGACTTTGTCTCAAGTACTTTGGACATGTTGTCAGGAGCGACCAGTCCTGGGAGAAGGATATCATGCTTGGTAGAGAGTC
>NW_004443950.1:8860497-8861764 GCF_000243295.1 Trichechus manatus latirostris | reverse complement strand
AAAGGAGGAAAACAAACCTAAGTGTCCATCAGTGAATGAATGGATAAGCAAAATGTGGTACATAAATACAACAGAATACTACTCAGCCATAAAGAGAAAGGAAGTCCTCACCAACGCTACAACATGGATGAACCTCAAACACAAAAAAGATTATTATCACATTCAGTAAAATATGGGAACCAGGATAGCCATTGACTAGAACATGGGCTTTGGAGTCTTTCACACTTAAGTATGAATCCGGAAGCTGTCACATACTATCTGTTTACCTTTCTAAGTCTTAATTTTCTCATGTTTAAATTGGGGATGATGACAAATCACAAGTCAATTAAGTGAGTAAGGCAACACCCATAGGAGGTACTCGATAAATGAGAAATAAATTGTACCACAGTCTTACAATTTGGGTATTTTGCTTATAAATATTAATTATGAAGTAGTACTAGCTTAATCTTGAGTTAGAAAGAATAGCAATTGAAAAGCAATTTGAGAGTTGGAACAATGACGACCACCTAAATGTTAAAGAGACTGCTTCAGGTTTTTTTTTTGTTTGTTTGTTTTTCTTCCTCTTTTAGGTTATAATTATAAATTCATTGGGATTGAGATGGGGAAATGCATACATTTTATATTAATCAAGTAGTTTTAAGAAGATGATGATTTTAAGTGAAATTGAATTATAGTGAAAGGATGTGGGTATATGGGGGGGGGGAGTTAATTAATCTATACCCAAGGATTATGTCTAGAAACAAATATAAAAGAAACACCAAAGCCCAGTGCACATGTACCATGGAGGCTCAAGGCAAGTCCAATAAAAGGAACCTCTAATGGACTCTGTGTCTGCCTGATATCAACAATGACTGGATTTCTTTAAATAAGAAACAGAAAAAAAATGCTTCTTTGTTGTTGATACATTGAATGTATCTGAAAATCTTGTTCTTATCACCATTCATTTCCTCTGCTATGATTTAACATGTGCTTGATGCTTGTTTTCAGTTTACTTTCTGTTAAATCACTCCTCTTTCCCTTAAAAAAATAGTTGTACATTCCAATGTCCTCTACTCACCTGAATACTGACTTTGTTTGGGTCTTCATTATCCCTGATCTAGAATATTGAAAGAGTCTGTTAATTATTTTTTCTACTTTCTGGTTCTCAACTTCCGATCTATCCTTTGGATACTACCAGAAGTATCCTTCTAAAACTCAGTTCCTTCAATAGCCCCTCATTGTCTATGAAATAAACTTCAAACTCCCAAGCAGAATATTCAGAACTCTT
>NW_004443950.1:8858619-8859327 GCF_000243295.1 Trichechus manatus latirostris | reverse complement strand
GATAATACACACAAATTAAAATGTCTGAAACATAGTTGACACATAGTTGGCCTATGTTCTCTTTGTCTTTCTTTCTCTAAATCAATCCTGAAGTTATCTTGATATAAGCATACTTAGGATAAAAATCTTCCAGTAAGGAGCTAATCTTTGAATTTATTGGATAGACAAGGTATAATCCATCATGGGGGATGTCAGGTGAAAGGAAGAAGATGTGACATAACCTGGGAGCTGATAGTAGTTTTCTGTGGCTGGAGAACAGACTCTGAGCAGAGAGGAGGAAGAGGTAAGTCCAGAGAAGTAACATAGGTAGGATTTAAACTACCATTTCTACTTTCCTTTTATTTTTCACCTTTCATATTTTTTTTGTCACAACAAAAACAATGATTTCAGTTCTGGTTAAAGGAAATTCCTATAGTCCTTCCTGTAAATAACATGGCGGGCATGGGGAGCAGTGGTGTTGGGGGGTGGGCATCAGTGACCAGAATGCAGAACAGTTGAACTCTGTCTTTATTCCTCTGTTAGATCCTCCATATCACAATCTGTGGGGAAGAGCAACTGCAGGGTGCTCTGAATATTAATCTCAGATTGGCAAGCTGATCAGGGAAAGAATATGCTACCTAGAGACACCCAGGAGGGAAATGACTCCAATTAATATGACAGGTTATGATTATTTATGTTTTTTTTCTTTATTTTTTCAATGGGATTGAT
>NW_004443950.1:8855286-8856592 GCF_000243295.1 Trichechus manatus latirostris | reverse complement strand
TGCCTTTCCCATTAGTACATAATGTTCAGTCATCACAGATTTGAAGTGTACGATGGTCCTCCCTTTGAAGAAATGTTTTCTTATTAACATTAGTGTCTTACATATATTTTTCCATACGTTAGCTCATTTAATTCTTAAAGAAATGATATTCCTAGTCCTTTTTTAGAGTTAATGTCATGGGGCCCTAATAGTTTAAGTGCCTAGCCCAAGGACAAAGAGCAAATGAAACATTAGAAATAAGACTGAGGGCCCACAGAACATTTCTCCTCTGGAGACTGAGGAATTTTCTTCAGGTCAGATTGCACCAAGGCTTTCTTACCTTAATCAGCAGAGAAGGATGGCAATAATCCTTGTGAAGACCAAAAATTCACAGCCGCAACTCAAGGCCGCCTCCAAAGAGTGTAGGGCTAATTGGTGAAGAACATTCTCAAAAACAGCAACAAAAACCTTCTTAGGGAAGTTCTGTGGAAAGAAGAATCAAATCAACGACTGATGGAAGTTAATTAAGGACCTCTGGTTTAAAGGCAGTGAGGTGATAAGTAAATTACATGGGATTCAGGAGCGAAGAGACCTGGTTCTAATCTGGTCTCTGTCATAAACCAGTTGTGTGACATGGAGTGAGTCATTTATCCTCATTGGCTCTCATCTATAGGTGGCGCTCTGCATACTTAGAGTGTGTTTTGAGACTCTGAAGAGGGAAGGGACATTACATTTAAGTAGTAAAGTGCTTTACAAACGTGGATTATTATGTGTATTTTGGGAGGGCCAAGCACTTTGCAGTGTAGAATGTCTTGGATAGTTATACTTTCTTAAATTGGACTGAGCCTCATTAAATGCCACTTTCCAGATTTCTCTAGCTCTCTCATTCTTTGTCCCCTCTGTCACTTGCCACTATCTCCTCTCTCTCTAGCCTCTAGTTTAATTTCCCTGTCTCCTGGTTCCTTACCAGTGAAGGAGAACTGCAATATTGCCTTCTCTTACCTTTGGCCATCATAACATCTTTTATTCAAGTAAAATGAGTACTCATCCAATTAAAGGGAGCATGTGGAGGAAATAATAGCTGACATGCTCAGTAATTTTAGGTTATGCTGGAAAAAGAATGATTTGAGTCTTTTCTTCAGGTCAGTGTACTTGAAAAGGAATAATGCTTAATGGATTCAGTCAAAGTCAGCCTGGCAATTTGCCTACAGTCTATTGTCAGACAGTAAATTACAAGAAGTAGTTGATCATCACACATGCTCATCAGCTCACCAATATGGAGAAGCCAAAGACAATTTAGGGAGAAAAGAACCAAAATATATATCCC
>NW_004443950.1:8852556-8853847 GCF_000243295.1 Trichechus manatus latirostris | reverse complement strand
TCAGCATACAGTTTGAATGAGTATGGTCAAAGAATAATCCTGACACACACCTTTCCTGACTTTAAACCACGCAGTATTCTCTTGTTCTGTCTCCAAACGACTGTCTCTTGGGCTATGTACGGGTTCCCCATGAGCACAATTAAGCATTCTGGAATTCCCATTCTTCACAATGTTAGCCATAATTTGTTATGATCCATATAGTGGAATGTTTCTGTATAGTCAATAAAACACAAGTAAACATCTTTCTGGTATTCTCTGCTTTCAACCAGGATGTATCTGACATCAGCAATGATATCCCTTGTTCTGAGTTCTCTTCTGAATCCAGCTTGAATTTCTGGCAGTTCCTTATCAATGTACTGCTGCAGCCACTTTTGAATGATCTTCATAAAATTTTACTTGCATGTAATGTTAATGATATCATTCAATAATTTCCCCATTCTGTTAGATCACTTTTCTTTGGAATAAGCATAAATATGGATCTCTTCTAGTTGGTTGGCCAGGTAGCTTCTTCCAAATTTCTTGGCATAGACAAGTGAGCACCTCCAGTGCTGCATCCTTTTGTTGAACCATCTCAAGTGGTATTCCATTAGTTCCTGGAACCTTGTTTTTCACCATTGTCTTCAGCGTAGCTTGGACTTCTTCCTTCAGTACCATTGGTTCTTGATCATATGCTACCTCCAGAAATGATTGAACAACAACCAATTCTTTTTGGTACAGTGACTCTGTGTATTCTTTCCATTTTCTTTTGGGTGAAGGTTAGTAGGTATATTATAGGTGCATAAGCTCATGTATTTAAATTAAGTAGTCTGAGAAAGGGCTCAGACACTAGACAGGTGGCTTTAGGAAGGTCACTGGGCCACTCTAGGCATCATTGTAGAGGACATTTGTTACCTGTATGTTTGTTTTTTACTCTGTTCAACATCTATTCCATCTTCCTTCATCATATCGTATCTTTATTTGGTAAGTTTCTTTCCCATTGCTTGTGCTCTTGATTGGACTTTTGGTCTTGGTATTGGGCCCTCCTCAGGCACATAATGTTGGTTCTTGACACAAGCTAAGTCAATCACCCTACCCTCTCCCTACAGAGAAATGTACTCCTGAGTATAGTGGCACAAATATAGAAAAGGTTTAGAACTGATTTATTCTGGTAGATTCATCCTGAAACACTATCTGTTTGTAATGGTTGCCTAAACTGCCCAAAGTACCCTGAGTATCCATCTTCCAATGTTTGATTTCCTATTTTCTCCTTTACTTCTAGGAGGTACCTTACAGCCTTGCAATAAATACCTAT
>NW_004443950.1:8850848-8852130 GCF_000243295.1 Trichechus manatus latirostris | reverse complement strand
TCATTAGGTCCTGGTTCTTTTTGCTTAATAGTTCTTCTGTCAATGTATCTCTTTCTTCTTTCATTTTCCTATAAGCAAAAAAATAAAAAAATAAAAAAATAAACCAGGCCAAGTCTTCAATACTTTGCTTCATAATCTCCTCAGTTAAGTATCCACGTTCATCGCTTACAAGTTGTTCTCTTCACATAACATGAGATATAATACAGCTACACTTTCTGTTACTATACAAAAGGATCTTCTTTCTTCCAGTGTCCAAAAACATGTTCCTAACTTCCTTCTGAGCCTTTACTAGCAGTGCCATGAATGTCCATATTTTTACCAACACATCGTTTAAGGCAATCTAGGGTTTCTCTATCATGCTCCTAAAATTTCCCCTGGCCTCTACCTATTGACCAGTTCCAAACCTATTTCCACATTTTTAGGTATTTGTTACAGTGGCATCAAACTCTCAGGTACCAAAATTTGTATTATTTTCCAGTGATTGCTGCAACAAATTACCACAAACATTGTGGTTTAAAACAATAGAAATTTATTCTCTCAGAGTTTTGGAGGCCAGAAGTCCAAAATCAGTAACACTAGGCCAAAACCAAGGTGTTGGCAGAGTTGTATTCCCTCCAGAGGTTCTAGGGAAGATTCCATTTCTTGCCTCTTCCAGCTTCTAGTGGCTCCTTGGCTGATGGACACATCACTCCAATCTCTGCTTACCTGGTCAGATTGCTTCCTCCTCTGCTATAGTCAAATCTCCCTCTTCCTCTCCTTTTTAGGGTACATGTGATTGAATTTAGGGCCCATCTGATAATCTAGGATAACCTTTCCATCTCAATATCCTTTATTTAATTAGT
Organism: Trichechus manatus latirostris; assembly: GCF_000243295.1. Classification (NCBI taxonomy): domain Eukaryota; kingdom Metazoa; phylum Chordata; class Mammalia; order Sirenia; family Trichechidae; genus Trichechus; species Trichechus manatus. The sequence goes on along the minus strand of NW_004443950.1, from coordinate 8,851,288 downwards.
TTCCGGGGATTAAGATGTATGTATACTTTGGCGGCCATTATTCAGCCTACCACATGCCCTCACTTTCCTGGTCAGCTTGCTCCAATTCCATACCAAAGTATCTCTGTACTTGGCCCAGTGTGACATTATGGGGCCTCTAAAACTTAGCTGACTAAAAGAATTTCATGTAGGAGAATACGTGAAATTTAAAATTTTAATTTAGTTCATGGGGCTTTATTTACTCCAAGTAACTCTCGTTAATATGGAGTCAGATGAGGTGATTCAGCGCGCGCGCACACACACACGTATACACACACACACATACATCTGGCTAAGTTAACATAATGTACGTCTTCCTCAGTTCCTCAGTCTTACCATTTTAAATTTTACAAAAATAAGCTGAGAATACGCATTAATCAGTAGTTAAGTCTTGCAGGTGTTCTTTAAGAAAAGCTTTATAT
>NW_004443950.1:8848106-8849191 GCF_000243295.1 Trichechus manatus latirostris | reverse complement strand
TTTAACTAGAAGGAAAAAAATATTTCATGAGGAGTGGGAAGAACGTTTTGCTGAGAGTTTGGAAGACAGAGTCCAAAGTATGTGCTGTTTTTAGCAAGATGGGTGACATTTATCAATTCACTTCACCTCTCTGGGCCATAATGAGCTCAGCTAGTTGACCTCTACAAGGACCCCTAGTGCAGCAGTGGTTAAGTGCTCAACTGCTAACTATAAGGTTGGAGGTTCAAACCCCCCAGCCGCTCTGTGGGAGAAAGATGTGTCAGTCTGCTTCTGTAAAGATCACAGTCTTGGAAACCCTGTGGGGCAGTTCTACTCTGTCCTATAGGGTCGCTATGAGTTGGAGTCAACTCAACAGCAATGGGTTTTGTTTGTTTGGGGGTTAGTTGAATTCTAAAATCTTAACTAGTGCTAACTCTGAAGGATTAACCTTGAAATTTATTGATTTGCCTCTCTAGCTTAATATTTTACACTAATGGAAATATTAGTTGCAACTTTTGAGGGGAGAATGTACATTTTAACACCTAACAGAATTGCTACCTCTGAGGAAGTGGCAGAGAAGCCTTTATCAAAGGCATCTTGCTTATAGCAATAGGAAATGTCAGCAGAGGAAAAAAGTGAATTCAACAGTTTGGTACTTTGTAATCTGAGGCTGAAAGATGTACAGGTAGACACTATTCACATTAAGGGAAAATTCTTCTTCTTTAAGTCCTGTGGCGCAGTGGTTAAGTGCTTGGCTGCCAACCAAAATGTCAGCAGTTCAAATCCACCAGCTGCTTGCTGAGAGAGAGATGTGAAAGTCTTCTTCTGTAAATGTTACATCCTTGGAAACTCTAAGAAGTAGTTTGACTTTTCCCTATAGAGTTGCTATGAGTCAGAACTGACTTGAAGGCAGTGGGTTTAAATCTCATCAGACACCACTTCATGTTCTGTGCAGATTTTTACTGCTTCTAAACCCAACTCATTTCTTCAAGTTGATTCCAACTCCTAGCAACCCTATAGGACAGAGTAGAACTGCCCCAACAGGGTTTCTAAGGCTGTAAATCTTTACAGAAGCAGACAGTCACATCTTTCTCCCATGGAGTGGC
>NW_004443950.1:8833401-8834303 GCF_000243295.1 Trichechus manatus latirostris | reverse complement strand
AAGTCAAAAGATTACCAGTCAAACTGACATACTTTATGAGTGCATAGCAAGGATTTTTACATTTATGAGACAACCATTGATTTACCCAGATATTAAAGTATTTCATTGTATACTTAATATTTTGAGCCTTCTGTTTACAAAATCTAAAAATTGAAAATTGCAATCTCCTTTCTTGCAAACAGTATTACTAAAAATAAATTATTACAAATTTATCAAAACAGATTACTAAGTGGTTTTAGGACCCTGGATAAATCTTAATAAGGTTTTGAAAATTGGCATTTTGTTCAAACTCTGCTTCATAAGACACATTTGTATTATGGATGGAGCAAATACTCAACTCCATGCAAAGGGCTGAGAACTGCTTCAAAGGTAGTGTGCAAAATATCACATTTTTTCCTGCTGAGAATAGTCTTTAAAAAATCTATCTTGCAAACAGTATTTACCACGATCAGTCAATATTCAGTCTTTGAAAAAAGAACATTAGCTTGTTGAGCCATAATTCAAAATAAGTCACAATTTAATCTTATTTTTAAAACACTCTAGTTAATTGTAATTAATGTTTGACAGTTTGAAAGACATCTGTTATATTAACATAATGGTTTTATTGCACATGAAATGCTGCACATCAAAGACTCAGCAGAGTTGAATTATGGGTATTTGCAAATAAGAGGAGAGAATCTTCAGTAAAAACATGTAATTCTTTCACTATTTGTTTAACAAATAGGTTTTTTTTTCCTTCTTGACACAATAATTAACAAAATGTTTATGTTTCTTTTAAAGGGAGATGTACTTCTTGCTATTTTGTTACAAGCTTGGTCATTCTGGAGAAAGTTTGGTACTATGGTTTGCAATTTGAAAGCCATTGATATATTTTATGATTTCATTGCCAGTTATGATTATCC
>NW_004443950.1:8827053-8831077 GCF_000243295.1 Trichechus manatus latirostris | reverse complement strand
CCACTAGGATGTCCTATAGTGAGGTCAAGCATAGTATTTTGTAAACAAGGCCTGACAGAGAGTAAAGATTCAACGTAAGCTTTCAATCAGTGAATGGTTATTTTCAATTGTAGACTTTGCTTTTATTCTTGGCTAGAATGATTAAAAGAGGATGTGGGCCATTACTCATTTCTAGGTCTGACTGCAATTATTTTGTGTCTTAAATCAATACTAGTCTGTTTCAAGGAATTAGTAGAATGATTTGTCAAAACGAACGTATTTCAAAGGTGAGTACTCATCAGTGCAAGATACATTTGAAATCAATTTTATTTTCAAAAGATTGTTTAAATTTTCCTGGAAGGCAAGCTAGCAGTGCACATCAAAGTTAGAGTGCCTAGCCTTTAAGCCATAAATTCCATTTCCAGTAACTTATCCAAAGGAAATGGTTTTACAAGTACCAGAACATATGTTTACAAGGATGTTCATAGTATTATTGTTTATAATATAGTTCCTTAAGTTTCTGTTTTCTTACAATATCTGAGATCACTAAAAAGAAGAAAATTCACGTAAAATATTTTTCCAAAGGGGGAAAAAAGGACACTTACACAAGCATATGCAATAAAGAGAAAGAAGCAATAGATAGGAAACAAGAAAACTTGCGTTTTACTTCCAGATCTGTTACTTATTATGTGTGACTTTAAAATTTCACTTTGCAAATCTGAACCTAAATTTAGAAGGTTATATAACTGTTATATTATAATAATAATGATAATAATAAATGAGATAATACATTAAAAGTACTTAGCACAGAGCATGCAACATACAGTACCCAATAGGCAATTAAAATTGCAGTATAGTATTTTGAGTATTAACAATTTGAAAATCATTCCAAATTTAAGTAGCTACTTTTATTAAAACACATTACAACATGATACATAGAATAAACTACACCGTAATTTAATGCTTTGCAGCCTAACTAGGATAACTTTTCCTCAGAGACTAATGATGTGTGCTGGACCCTTAAGTGTGTGTTCACTCAAGATTCCTCACACTGAAATTCTGTAGATAATTTTTTGTGGGGGCTGTTACTTCTGTTGTCGCTTTGAATTTCTTAATATCTTTTAGCTTACCTACTTCTAAAAACAACACTTTTGATACTACAAATATTTTATAACTAAGAAACCAAATAGCAATTATTGTCATAATGTGGCAAAAATGGGAGCAGATAGTTTCTGTGTGACTACCCGAGAGACACCCCTTTGAGAAAGGCTTACCAACCTCAGAGTGTGCCCACTGCAACATAGATTGTCAAAATCCTGGAATCGTTTTGCTTCCTCCCTGATATTCAGTTGTAGGCAGAAGAATTGAATATGCTGCTAAGCAAGAAGGTATCCTCAGGTGAGGAAGTTTTTAACAGAAATGTTACTTTTCACGGGGCATTGAGGAGTCTTGACATTCGTAGCTTTGAAGAACAGGAAGAAGAGCATGAAGGAACTTGAGAGATTTTTAAATATTCAAAGCAGTTTTCCTACATGGAGGACATTTTTGAAATCTTTATATGAATGAAAATAGGTCTATTATTTATCTCCCCAGTATGGTCTTAGATTTTCAATAAATTAGTATTTCCCTACTTAGATGGAACATTTATTTATTTATAAAAAGCACTAGAGTGAGAAAGTTAAAAGACACTTTATTATCTTCACCTATATATAAATTATTCCCTTAACACCTTTCTCCAAATTGTCTATACCATTTAATGCACTCAGTATTTACGGAGGCCATGGTAAGTGTCAATCACTGTGATAAATGCTATTCTTGCTGTAGCATTTTTAAAAATATGTTTAAAATAATCCTTTTAGACAGGTATAATGATCCTGATTTTATAGATGAAAGTTCTGAGACTCAGAGTTTACAATGTTGCGAAGACCACAGTGAGGCCAGAATGAAAGAATTAAAGGTATTATCAGGTACAAGATTTTTGAACGGATATGTTGCTCTTCATGGGGCACTTGGGAATCTTGACATCTATAACTTTGCAGAGAAGGTCCAAGGAAATTGCTGTGAACTGGCCTGAGTTATCCTAAATTGCAGGTATAGGGGAAGGGCTTCTTGCAAAAATTGTGTTCATATTTCCAGATGATTTTTCTTAAATACTTTAGACAAGATGGTTGGCTCTGGATTTGAGACCCGTGGGAAGAGGGAGGGGCTGCTTGCTATTCTTGGTCTGTATGAGAAGCTCCCAGGTATTCAGAGAACTTGTCCCTGAGATATTTAGTTTAGTCCAGGGATACTCTATACTTACCAGTTCCAAAGGAAGATAAGCTCCCTAGGAAAGGCTTTATGTCCTATTGACTCCCCAATGTCACTTTTATACACAATGCATTCTCAGAAGATGAAGTATGCAGAAATTATTACACGGAGAATTGAAATGAATGAAGGAAGGAAAGACAGGAAAAAGGAAGGAAGGAAAGAAGAAAGGAAGGGAGGGTGGGAAGGAGTAAAGAAGGAAGAAAGAGGCAAGTTTCTTTTAGGAAAGCTGGAAGCAAGGAAAGAACAAGCTACACTTTCTGTGCTTGTAGCATTATATGTCTGGTAGCATTAATATAGTCTTCCTACCACTCATAGGATGGGAGGTCTGGGGTCAGAGGTGTAGAAATGAGTTAAAAACAATGTGCTGCCGGTAATGTTGTGTGCACTAATATTATATGCTTCACTGCTTATCTGATTATTCACTTTTTACACCTGTCCCCGAGGACCAAATCAAGGAGACATTTGATGTCATGCTTTGGCGTGATCAAAATTGTTTATTTGGAAGCAACATTGGCTTTCTCTTTGGTTATGCTGATAGGACATACTGGAGAGAACAGTTTATAAAGCAACACCATGAATAGAGTGGATGTGAAGGCACATTGATTGTGGATAAACATTTAAGCTAGGCTCTTATAGAAAAGGTGGGATATAGAATCATGGTGTTTAAGAGCTCAAAAGGATGGTGATGCTGTCTAATGCAGGAGCCTACAAACATTTTCTGTAAAAGACCAGATAATAAATATTTAGGCTTTGCAGGCCATACTCTTTCACAACTCTGTCATTGTAGTGTGAAAGCAGCCATAGACAATACAGAAAGGATTAAGCATGACTGTGTCCCAATAAAACTTTATTTACAGAAACAGGTGGCCAGCCCCAATGCCATCTACACTAATGTAACACCAAGGTGTTGTTTTAATTATATTACAGCATCACTATTCTTCAATGATCTAGCCTTTCTGTGAATTCTTTGGGTATCTCACTACCACTTGGGTATGTCTTTCTAAATAGAGACTCTGTGTGTGATGTTGTTGTCGTTTTTGCTATTGTTATTCTTCACTTTGAGTCAATATCTGGACCATGACCACATACTAGTTTAGATTTTGCCTAAGAAACTGCCATGAAGAAGCCAACTTCTTTCATTCAAGAATCCCTCCAATATTTGAAAATGGCTGCTATACCCTTTAAAAAAATTTTTACATTTTGAACAGTTTTAGATTTACAAAATTACTAGGAAGCTAGTACAGAGAGTTCATGTACAGCTCACATTCAGTTTCACCTATTAATATGTTACATTAGCATGGCACATTTGTTACGATTAATGAACCAATGTTGTTGCTGTTTGGTCAGATGCCTTCGAGTCCATTTCGATTCATAGAGACCCCATATAAAACAGAACAAAACACTGCCTGGTCCTCACAATTGTTGTTATGCTCGAGCCCATTGTTGCAGCCACCGCATCATATTGAGATTCTTCTTTTTGGCTGATCCTCTACTCTACCAAGTGTGATGTCCTTCTCCAGGGACTGGTCCCTCCTGATGACACATCCAACATATGTGAGATGAAGGCTCGCCATTCTGGCTTCTAAAGAGCCTTCTGGCTGTACTTCTTCTAGGACAGACTTGTTTGTTCTTTTGGCCATCCATTGTATAGTCAATATTCTTCACCAACACCACAATTCAAAGGCGTCAGTTCTTCTTCCATCTTCCTTATTCATAGTTCAGCTTTCCAAGCATA
>NW_004443950.1:8818319-8825350 GCF_000243295.1 Trichechus manatus latirostris | reverse complement strand
AAGAAGAAGACTCCATGACAAAATATAGAATCATAGAAAAAGGATCTGAGCACTGAGTGGTAAACAGGGCCCTAAAGGTCATTTATCCCTTGCTGAATTTTATTTTTATTCCATTGACTGTGGTCTTTTAGGGGAGAGGTTTCTCAGACTATTTTTGAAAACCAAGTGAATGGGAAGACAGACACAGCCTTAGAGGAAGCATATCTTATTGTATCATTCATTTACTTATTTAGTCAATTCTTCATTCCTTTGTTCAACTAATATCTATGGAAGCTTACCGTGTGCCTCTGCTGTCCTAGGCATAGAGGTTATGGGAAATAAAACATTGTCCCTGACCTCATGAAACATGTGATCTTGACTGTGAGAAAGAATTTCTTATATTAAGTCACAATGAGTGCTCCTAATTGTTCCTGATTGTCTTCTCTTGAATTCTGTAAGACATTTTAATATTTTGCTATGTGACAAATTATCAAATACTTGAAGATACTTTTTACATTCTAGAACATCTTCTATCTTCATGGCTAAAAGTCCCTATATAGATTTATAACAAAGACCTTGGGTTACCCAGATAATGTCAGAAGGAGGAAAAGGGAAAGGAACTCTCTCTATTGCATTTCTACCATGTGCCAGACCCATGGGTTATCTCATACATCTGGGATGTGAGATCCATGAGTGCACAGACCCTGTCTGTGTTGTTCATTACTGTTTCCCACTGCCTCAGTGGCATCTGGACAATGGATTTTACTCAGAATGTATCTGAGACATAGAAGAACCCAATCGTTGCATCAGCACTGCAATGTAGTTGTTAAGCCCTTTTTACAGTTGAGGAAACGTGTCTGGTGTATTAGGCCGTACTCTTTCAACAGCATGTTGGCAGAACCTGTTCAAACCAGTGTAAGAAAAGTACTACTACTACTATGACCAATTATTATTATTATTTAATAGGTCATAGAAATGAGAAGTGACATAGCTGTATCCAAGTGTTCAGATAATGTCTTCAGAGCCCTGATTTTGTTTTTTTCTCATAACTCAGCTTGTTCATCTGCTGGCTTGTTTTTTCTTTCCTAAAAAGAAGCCCTCCGCTAAGTAACAAGAGGCCACTAGAGTTCCAGGTTACTAAATGCACCTGCTATGAGTCACTGTTTTAGCCCAGTGCCTGAACTCTGAACAATTTGTAGAGTAGATACTTTCATGAACAATGTTGCAAACTAAGTTTTATTTTTTGCTTTATTATTTTTACTTGAGAGGAGACACATTTATGGAAAATGTAAGTTTTGTGGTTCTAGAAGAACTGTGGTATAAATCAAAATATTCCAAAGGATCAAAATCTCGTTTTATAATATTTGGGGAAGAATCCATCTTTGCATAGGAGGACAAGAAATCAGTCAACTTTCCTTGGGAGGTTGATGAGAGTGGGCAGCCAGAGAGAATTTGTGCAAATAGCAAGGCCAAAGGATTAGCAATATGATCTTGAATTAGAGTCAGAAACAATCATTATATTTCAGGTAAGACACTGAGGATTCAAACATCCACAATGCACTAGGTTTCACATAATTTTCATGCTGTATATGTAATAATAGAGATATAATGGAAATAGCTAATATCATTGAACACTGCATTTTTATCAAGCTATGGTATATATCTTTTCAATTTTTACAAAGTTTATGTGGAACCGGTACAATTCTATTTCCATTTTTTGGATGTGAATAAAAGGAACAGATAGGTTCAGAAACTTACCTAGGCGTTCCTCAGGAAATGTATAATGAATCTGAGATTTGTAACCTGACAATCCGACTTCTGAATCTATGCAGTTAAGTATTACAGCGTACAATGTATAAATACACGGTCATGATACAACACTAATATAGAGAAGTCTGTGATTAACTCTGTTGAAATTGTGCTTCTCAGAGTAGTTGGGTTTAGGTGGACAAGGGAACGGACATTTTAGATGAGATGGGCAACAGCATGGTATGTTTGGGGAGATAGAGATGGTTTGGTGTTCCTCATTTGTAATGATGAGGAGGAATATGATGGAAGGAGAATGGCATGGTCACTTCACAGCAGACCTTTTATGCCACATTATTAATGAAAAGCAGATTCTGAATCATTGCATTTCCATACTACTTCCAAACTCAAAGATACCAGTATGTACCCCACTCTGTATTCCTCACTCCTACCCTACTCTAATTCAGATCTTGGTCAAGGGGAAGGAGAATCAAAGAATGACTCCAAAAAAGATTTTCTGCAATTCACAGTATCTCACCACAGCCCATTTCCTGTATATGGTTTTATATGTTCCATGGAAGTATTCACATTTCAGGGCATTTAAAACAAATGAGACATTTATTAGCATAACCTTTATTCTGGAGATGATTTAAGCCATTTCAAAAGTAACTAAAAGAAGAACACCATTGCCTTACACTTGAGTCTTCCCCACACCCCCACCAGCCCACAAAATGCTTCAGTAATTTTAATGCATTGTACATCTTCTGAAATACCTATATAAATAATCTATTGTTCTAAAGGTCACATAGGTAGAGGATCACTTTGAAATGTCAGGAAAGTAAATGAATTGGTATTGTGGCGCCATAAGTTTGGATATGTCCATTACCTCTTTATCTTTAGATGCAGGTGCACATTGGAGGACATGAGGGAAGTGGTCCGGGGAGCATGAAAGCCTTTGGGTGCTTGAAAGGACAGAAAAATGGCTAAAAGTGTGTGGGCTCTGACACAGCCCAACTCCTTCTCCCCAGGACAAAAATCATCAAGTGTCTAGCAGACATGGCATTTTTGCTGCCCTTCTTTGCTTCTGTTCAAATGGGATAAAACCTCATTAAGACACCAAGTCTCAAAGACCCAGTTCAGCCACAGATCTCTTTCAAGTTAAAGGCCACCTCGTTAACATGGCTCTAAGAGTTCACTTGCAACTTTCAAACATCCCATAAATTTGCAGTTAATAGGAAGGTTGATAAATTCTCTCACTTTAACTACTGCTCAGAGCTGTGATCCTTCTTGATAGATGTCACAACTAAGAGAAGGAATTTCTAAGACTCTAAATGTCACCACAGGGTTAAGCATCCCCTATTTTTTCTTGCATATTACCTGGGTAACTTTTTTTTAATCATCATAGATTCATGATGTAGAGACCTCAAAGACAGATCATGGACTATAAGCCTTTTGTTTTACAGGAGGATAGGGACACATAGGGGTATGGTACCTAATAAAGGGCTCAGAACTGGGACTGGAACCATAATTCCTTCCTGGAAATCCTGTGTTCTTTCCAAGATTATAAGGATGCCAACTTTTGCATTTTGCAAATTTACCACTTTCCCATGTGGGCTGGAGACCAGAAGGCTAAATGTCCTCAATTACAGTCTGTAGCTATAAACAAATACATTTTTAATAGTCAAAGACTCCCCAGAGCACCATCTGTCAAAACTGAGTCATGTCCAGCTACAGAACTGTAAGGACAGGGTTTATTGCCATAGGAGAAAAAGGCTTCACCTCCATCTGGTCCTGGTGAATTCACACCTCATTTCTCGAGTAGGTCCTAATCTTTCTGACCAGGACTTTGTTGAAAACATTTGCCTGACACTGCCTATATGAAGCATACATTTCTCCAGGTGATAGAGGATAACCAAGAGTGATCACAGCACACTCAATCGTCAGTCTTAATTATTCCCAAACTCATACAAATATTCATAGTCACTTGTGATCAAATCATGCCTGCCACTCAGAATCAATGAAAAAATAGCAGGTTTTAAGTGGGAAGAGAAAGTTCTGAGGCACTTATTACATGTTATGCAGTGTGCTAGCTCATCATCACTGGTGTAGGTATCAATAGTCCCATTACTGAGGTGAAAAAGGGAGGTTGGCAAACTTGTCCAAAATTACACAGCTAGCATGTGATAGCCCCACATTTGAAGCTATGACCATTTGACGTATGAACGGGAAGTTATGGTTTAGCTAAAGAAGAATCCCGATTTTAAAATGCAGATCAAACACTGTCTAGAAACATTGCCAAAGTCTTCTCTTTAGTTAGTTTTGTCTATTTATAAAATGTGCAGAAGAAAACTCTCCACAAGAGAAGTAACCCATACATCACTGTATAAAGACTTTAAATGTATATTTAGGTGAAAAATATAATAATAATGTGAAATCGTGAATGATTTTCAGTCTTAGAGTAAGACCCCTGTTTTTCATCTTCTAATGGGGATGCCAACAGGAGAAAAAGCAAGTCACATATGTGTTTGTTGTGGGCTAATGTGTGCTTATTGCATAAATCAGATCATGGCTCTCCTTTTCTAGAAACCTTTCAAAGGATGTAGCCCTGGTGGTGCAGTGGTTAAGAGCTCAGCTGCTGACCAAAAGGTCGGCAGTTCAAATCCACCAGCCACTCCTTGGAAACCCTTTGGGGCAGTTCTACTTTGTCCTATAGGGTCTCTATGAGTCGGAATCAACTCCCTGGTAATGGGTTTGGTTTCGTTTTTCAAAGGATTCCCCAAACATTAAGAATAATATCTGAGTCCTCCTCGGGGAAGGCACGGCTTTGCCCTCCTCTCCAAATTCATGTCTTCCCACTCTTACCCACTTTTCAACAGCCACATCAGACTCGCTGCTACTTCTGGAACATTCTGACTTTTTTCTCCTGCTTCAGGGTCATTGCCTGGAAGGGTCTCCTGGTATAGGCTGTAGTGTGGCTTGTTGGGCATGAACAAACTCTTTGGGATAAAAATATCATTGGGAAGATGTGTTAATTTTTTTTATTATATATGTGAGTATACTGTTGTTTGATGTCAGTACTTTTTTAATCTTCTAGTTCTTGTACCACGAAAAGTTGAGAGAGGTGATCAATAACCTCAATTCAAAGTAGTTCTACAATAGTAAAGAGTAATTTACGTATTCCTTGTTATCCCTGCTATCCAGAATATCAGTTCCATAAGGTGAAAAGGCATAAGATTTTGAGTCAAACAGTAATTTTCAATTCAAAAACCACACTGTTTACCAGTGGGTGACCTGGAGCAGTTACGTGTCTTCTCAGATCCTTGGATCCCACATCAATGAAATAGAGCTAGTATAATTTTATCCTGTCTTCCTCTCTCAGGAAACTGAGAGTAAGTTTGATGAGGGCAAGGTTTGAAGGTTTTGTTCATTGTTGTATTTTAGCACATGGGAGAGTACCTGAACAAAAGAAGGCTCTCAATAAATGTTTGTTAAATTAATGAATGGAATGTTGCATAGAAGCCATTCCAGAGCCTCTACAAGCACTGGGTTGCCATCCTTCAAGAAAGATCACTGTCAGTTAAGCCCAGGAGACTAATTCAGATCTAGGCTCTTGTAGACTCTCAAGAGCTACCCGATCATTGCCAAACCATTCTTTAAAGAAATAGTAGAAAAAATAAGTATTTACTGAGCATTGATTATATGACCAGTATTGTACTGGAATCTAGATTACATAATTCTGGCTTTGCTAACCCTTTGCAATAAAGGTGTTCCTAGCTCCAGTTCATTGATGAGGAACCTGAGGCTCTGAGAAGTTATATAATCATCCATTGGTAAACAGTGTGGTTTGAATTCAAAACAACTTTGTTTGACTCCATATCTCATGCCCTCTTCCCTGTATGGAATTACTATTCTGAAGAACAGTGATAACAAGGAATAAGTAAGATTACTCTTGACCATTGCAAATTCCTTTGAAACGAGGTCACTGGTCACCTTTCTCAACTTTGTGTGCTACAGGAACTGAAAGATTGAAAAAGTACTCATAACGAACAACAGGAACCTCACATATATAATAAAAAAATAACTAACACATCTTCCCAATGATATTTTCATCAAAAAGAGTTTTTGTATGAAGCTCTTTTCTGTACCATGCCTGACAAGCCACACTACAGCTTATATTTCAAATCTAATCAGACGAACAGATTGGGAAGATTCAGCCCTTTGAAAAAGGTTCAGCAATATCCAACAGTTTTTCCATATAACATGCTAAATCTTCCCTTTCAATTTTTTGACAATTTCTTATGAAATTACTGAAAGGGAGGATTTGTTGATGATGTCCATAGGTTCCATGCTCGATTTTCCTTTCACTCCCTGAATATAATTTACTCTCCAAGATTATGAGTGAAGGAAGATATAACAATTGATAGGATACCATTAAAAAAATTTATACATTTTAACTACTTATAGATACAAATGTATGCATATATAAAACTATATAATAGGAAATTAATATTGGAAGGATGCATTCATTATATTAACAGTGTTATTTCTTATTGGTGGGATAATGGACAATTAGTGCATATATTCTTTTCATTTACCCACATTTTGTAAGTGTTTTAAAATAAAGACGTACTACATATAAAAAGAGAATAAAAAAAGACACTAGGATGCGTTACCCAATAAGAAAGGGTAAACACATGCTTAGGGCTTCAACAAAACAGGGACACCAGTTGTCCAAGGCAAAGACCCACAGATGCCAAGCAGACAAGACACAAGGAAAAGCGAGCACCGCAGTGAAAGGGAACTGGCAAAGCACTAAATAAAATTGATAACAGCTCCAGTGCTTCCAGAAATAAAGTTCGCACAGGGTCACAAGGGCACCACATGCAAGGTTGTTTAAGCTATGAGACCCCTAGTACTTTAACACTTTTGTTGCCATCTGTCCCCTATGGTCCCCTCCCATGCAAGTGAAACTCCTTATCTTGGTGGGAGCCCTGGTGGTAACAGTGGTTAAGAGCTACAGTGAGCCATGGCTGCTAACCAAAAGGTTGGCAGTTTGAATCCACCAGCCACTCCTTGGAAACCCTATGGGGCAGGTCTATTCTGTCCTATAGGGTCACTGTGAGTCAGAATCGACTTGATAGCAATGGGTTTGGTTTTAGTTTTATCTCAGCCAGTCTCTTGAGAGTATACTATTTCTTTCTAATAAATAAGAGGTGGGGTTGGCTGTTTTGTCTAACTCTTGCTACATTCACCCAATATGCAACTAGATCCAACATGAGCGGTTACTCGGCAAAGGTGCATTATTA
>NW_004443950.1:8815776-8816911 GCF_000243295.1 Trichechus manatus latirostris | reverse complement strand
ATTTGATTGTATTCAGCAAACTTTTTAGCTTTGGTTTAGTCCAGTTGTGCTGACTTCCCCTGTAGTGTGTGCTGTCCTTCCCTTCACCTAAGATGATTCTTATCTACTATGTAGTTAGTGAATAACCCTCACCCTCCCTCCCCACCCCTGTAACTATCAAAGAATGTTTTCTTCTGTGTTTAAACCTTTTCTTCTTATAATAGTGGTCTTATATAGTATTTGTCCTTCTGAAATCTCACACTATTTTAATGTATTTCCATGTCCTTAGTCAATCCTTCCTTCTTGGAAGGGACAGAAGGGTTGAGTAATCTGTTTATTTCATTATTATTATTATTATGTAGCTTACTACTTCCAGAAAACACAGAGAGACCCTAATTTAAACCATCACGGTAAACACATCAACTGAACTGTGCATTGCAAATTTGTGATGAGCGTGGCTGGTGTGGGGCCCGTTGAGGGGGCATGCAAAAGAGGATCCTGCTGGGGAGGGAATAGGTTTCTGTGCTTTTTGAAAATTTCTGTCTGTAAATGAGACAATAATCTCTTTGGGCAATGGGACTATTGTCCACATTCATATGGAGGTGTAAACGGAAAACAATTCTCAGCTAATGGAAGGGAATCAGAAAGTTTTCATTAAAGCACAACATTGTATTATAGTGAGATTCACAGATGTTTTATCCAATGATGGGTTACTGGTTTTGACCTGATTTTAAGTAAAAAAAAAAACCATGCTAATATATATCCTCAATCTTTAAATATTGTCAGAATGTGTCATATTTAAGGGGTGACAAGTTTTAGAGAAGAATGGTCATTCAGAATTGGTCTGTGCCGTGACAGATATTTCACACTAAAACACAGGGGGAAAATGCTTGAAGTTGTTTCTTTTTTCATTGTCTTCCAATTAAGTGATATGTGTTTATTATTTCAAATGTTCTGTTCCATAATTCATAATGTCATAAATATATATATAGAGAGAGACAGAGAAAGAGAGAGCCCTAGTGGTAAAATGGTTTCGTGCTTGGCTGCTAACTGAAAGGTCAAAAATTCTAATCCACCAGCTGCTCTGCAGGAGAAAAGACCTGGAAATCTGCTTCCATAAAAATTACAGCCCAGGAAACACTATGGGGCAGTTTTA
>NW_004443950.1:8812896-8813769 GCF_000243295.1 Trichechus manatus latirostris | reverse complement strand
TGGTATTAACTCTATAAAAGGGGTCTCCTGGAATTACTCACACTAGCATGCAAGTGTCAGAATGCCAATACTCAAGGTAGAAATAGAAGACCTCTGGAAATTCTGGGGAATGCCGCCTTTGGACAGGTAGAACTGAAAATAAGGAAGCAGTTTTGTCTAAAAGGTGAGAATATTTCTGTTGCTATGTCAAGCCCAAGGGTAATCACTCAATAAATGCCTCTTCAAAAGTTCTGCCAGGGAACTTAGTGTCTACAACAAGCCTTGTTTGTTCTCAGGTTTGAAGTACTAATAAGGTTTCTTAACAATTCATTACACCCCTGTATTATAAGTATAAATGTTTTGATTTGTGAACTTTCTGGAGAACTTCAGGGAAATTTAAATCGCCCTCCAATAACTACCCAGCTTACTGCCCTGCACTATGCAAATTTGTATAAAATGATCAAATGTGAACCCCAGGCCCCAAGAGGTGCTTGAATCCCTTGATTTGGGGCCAGGTGTCTAGAGATGTTCAATTATTAAATAATTAGTTTGGAAACAATAACTAGTGTAGTTTAATTCTCTTGCTGATTTCCTAATGTTTATTAATTGAAGCACCTGTGTCTTCCTGTAACACTTTCCTGCAGAAAGCTTACCAGGCTATGCATAGCATGTAAATTTACAATGAATATAATTACCTTTTTTCAGCTCACTCCAGGTGCCTAAGTGAGTAGAAATGAATTATGACCTTAATTGTCAGAAAGGTTTCAATATTCTCAATCTAATTATTTAAAAATTGTTTAAATTTCCAGCTAAACAATAATGTGTTGGTTTTAATTAAAACACCAAAATATGATATTTTTTAGGATAACTGAATGTTCCATTAAAGAAGATTCC
>NW_004443950.1:8810830-8812040 GCF_000243295.1 Trichechus manatus latirostris | reverse complement strand
AACCACTGCGCCACCACCCTATGAGGCAGTTCTACTCTGTCCTGTAGGGTCGCTATGAGTCAGAATCAACTGGACGGCACACAACACCACCTCCATCTGATGGGACTCCCAGGGTAGTGCTAATGTTTAAGTGCTGGGCTGCTAAATAAAAGGTCTACCCAGAGGCACCTTGGAAGAAAGGCCTGGTGATCTACTTCCAGCAAAATCAGCCACTGAAAACCCTATGGAGCACAGTTCTACTCTGACACACATGGGGATGCCATGAGTTGGAATTGACTCAGTGGTGGCAACTGGTAACCTCATGGGAATGGGAGCAGATGATTTTGAAAGAGGGAGGGAGCACGTATTAGCATTTTGAAACAATTCCAGAATCAATTCTTTATGGAATCTGACCCACCGGAAAATTATTCAACCAGTCGCTTCGTATGAAGAGATCCACAATATTTGGACCAAAATGCAATGTCCACACATGTAAAATGAAGATGTTTATAGATATAACAAAAACAAACAAGGCAAAAAGTTAAAAAGTTTAACACCTTCCTAGCACCGAAATATCTATATCATTCCATTAATTCTCTAATTCTTTGCTCATATAGAAAACGTAAAAGGCATACTCTCTTATGGCATAATTATGTGCAGAACCCCTGATTATCATTTCACAGTATCTTCCTAAGCTTTACGGTCAGATAAGAGTTTCTAAGTGTAAGAAGTCAAGTTTGTTAAAGTGCCCTATTACTCCAAATTGATTTGATGGAGACTGACTGAATTTATACCAAAATAGAAAGAAAATTGTGTAAAGTAATCTTTTAAAAAGTCTGTTACTTTGATGGGAATTCTGCAGGGGTACCCCATTATGTGGTATAACATATACTACTCCACTAGTAACAGTGCGTGTTAAAATGGCAGGAAATAAACAGCGGGGTTGAAATAAGAATGAGGCTGCCTGCATACAGCGTTTCTTAGAAACATAATTACAGCATCATTGAAGCATGAAGGTAGCCGCATATATTTGCAGCTACTGTAATCAGTGTAATTGGCCTGCCATTTCCTCTATGCACCCTCCTTCAGTTAAGATATTAGGACCGTTTCTGCTGGAATGATACAGTTAATGTCCATTTGTTCTCTTCATGCTGTTAAATCATGTTATTCCTCTCCTCTGCTCATATTGCTACTGTATCAGCTGTCAAGCAGATTTTCAGGTTTGCTATCA
>NW_004443950.1:8807895-8810270 GCF_000243295.1 Trichechus manatus latirostris | reverse complement strand
TTTTTGGTATATTATATTACATTGCAGTATATTATAATATCCAGAGTGTATATTAATATTCCAATTCTAATTCAGGAATCCACTGTTATTATATAACTTCATCAGGCTTAGATGTATTTTCTTTCATCCTTACTGAAAATTTTAATTCTCAAAAATACTATCAAATTGCTCATTTGCTTTTGGCATACATATCCACTCATAAGAATCACACAGAACAGTCTCAGAATAGCAATGCAAAACAAAATCATCAATAATATGATTATTGGAAATGATTTGAGTTTTAAAGTTTTTATCATTAAGTATATCTCATTAGGATCCAATTAGTCCAATTAATGTATTTTAAATCCAGTTAATATTTTTTTAAATCCCATGGAATGTTTCTTCTCTGTATGTGACTAACTGGATACATGATTGTGTTTATTTGTTTCACTGTGCTTTTAATTTTAAGGATTTATTTTTTATTTAATTTTGTTTCATTTAATGCATGAAACATTTACACGGTCCTGGATTTAAGTATACAAACAAAGATATATTCAAAGAATTCTAGTTTCTATCCCTGTCTCCTTCACACTATTCCCTTCTGTCCCTCTCTGTGTAGGTAATGATGTTTTAGTTTTATATTTTTTTAAATTTAGGTTTATGCTTCCATTGTCTTTTTAAAAAATATAATCAATTATAGGTATTTGTGTGTGTACACACACATACATTAGAATCTCCTTTCTTAGATAAACTGTAGCATACTAGTGTTTCCCTCTTGCTTCTGCCACTTACTAATTTCTAAAGATCATATTATAGTAGTATTTGGCAATCTCCCTCATTCCTTTTATTCCAGCTACATAGTATAGTAATCCACTGTATAGATGTACCAGGGTGTATTCAAGAAGTCCTCTGTTAATGATCACTGGGGATAGTTTCCAGTCTTTTGCTCTTACACAAAGTACTACATTAAATAGCCTTGCACATTTCTCTTTTTATCTTTTTATTTTTCTGTTTCCAGCTTATTTTTAGGTTAGATTCCTAGAAGTAGGATTACTGGGTCAAATGGAAAATATATATATAATTTACTTAGATACTGCCAAATCTCCTTTACTAGGAATTACACCACTTACTTTCTCTCCAGCGATGCCAGAATGTGCCTGCATCTCCATTGCCTCCAACACAGCCAGTTAGCAGCCCTTTCCCCTCTAGTCTCATAGATGAGAAGTGATACCTCAGTGTGGTTTCAAATTCTATTTATCTTATATTGAGTGAGGCTGAGCACCTTTTCAAAGAGTTAAGGGCTATTTGCATTTATGTTCTGTGAAGTCTCTTTTACATCTCGAGCCCATTTTTCTCTAGGTGTCCTGGCTGTTTCTTTGCTATTTTGTTTTAGAAGCTCTTCCTATGTTACGGTAGTTAATTTTGTGTGGCAAATATTTTTCTCAGTTTGTCATTTAAAAAAATTTGAATATGTCACATCACAAAAAGAAAGATTATCAGACAATATGTGGATCTGAAAACTTTTTTTATCTGCTCAGGGAGCTGGATATATATAAATTTAGAAGAATTTTTGGAAAGATAAGTATGTTCAATATCACCACGGGATCATCATTACAAAATCCAGACTGGAGGAACTCTACAAGAAAAGCAATATGGTTTCATTAAAAAACAAAACAACAATGAAGGAAGTCCAAGAAAACACTATACGTGAATAAAGAATCTATAAAATTAAAAAAGAATTGAGAGACTTACCAACCATTCACAATGTAAGGACTGTATTTATATCCCAAATCAATAAACTTTCCAACAAGTAAACTGAACATTTGTAAGACAATTGGGAAATGTGGATACTGACTACACATAACTCAGGGTCCACTGGAATAGTTGCCATAGGCATGGGAGAAAAAATATGATAATAGAAGATAACCAGGAGGAAGCATCAATCAATTAATTTTGATCGGGGATTGATGGAATACGGTAGACTTGAAAAACTTCAGAAAATTAATTTTATCACAAGAAGTGAGTCGGTATATTTTGGAGATTCAACAACACATGTTTCTTCACAGTGGTATATGGAGAAAAAAGTGTCTTCCAGCACCCCCTTGTAGAATATTTTTTGCAATGCTTTTGCTGACAAAGACTCATGTATTGATTCAAATTATTACCTAACTTTATTGGTTAAAAAATATATATTATTTCAGTATTCCAGTTTCTTATGTGTCTTTGAAGCCATGAGAGGACTACAAGGAGAATTCTTAAGAACTGAGAGAGAGGAAGAGAGAGAGAGAAAGAAGGAAGGAAAAGGGGAAGGAAGAGGGGAAAAGGGAGAGAGAGGAAAGCGGAGGGGAGAGGAGAAGAGAAGAGTTGAAAGGAAGGAAGGAAGGGGGAAGAAAGGA
>NW_004443950.1:8794393-8796544 GCF_000243295.1 Trichechus manatus latirostris | reverse complement strand
CTTGTTGGCCCTCTGTTTCACCAATCATGATGTCTTCCTCTAGAGACTGGTTCCTCCTGATGTCATGTCCAAAGCAAGTGAGTCAGATCCATAAAGTTTTCGTTGGCTAGTTTTGGAAGTAAATCACCAGATCTTTCTTCCTAGTTGGTCTTAGTCTGGAAGCTCTGCTGAAGCCTTCCACCAGGGGTGACCCTCCTAGTATCTGAAATACTGGTGGCATAGTTTCCAGCATCATAGCAACACACCAGCCACCACAGTATGACAAATTGACAGACAGGTGATATCTAAATTGATTCTGACTCATAACGACCCTATAGGGCAGAGTAGAACTGCCGCACGGGGTTTCCAAGGAAAGGCTGCTGGATTCAAACTGCTGACCTTTTGGTTAGCAGCCTGAGCTCTTAGCCACCACACCATCAGGGCTCCGTCTAAACTACAGAAGCAACTTATTCGCAGGAATTTTGAACTCAGTAATACACTTTGAGGCTTTATTCTGTCATTGTTTTTCCTCATGGCATTGCAGAAGAGTAAAGTTCCAGAAAAGGCAAACTAAGGCTTTCTTTGCAATTAGGAGAAAGCAGTTAAAGAAAGTTTTCTCTCTTGCTCTCTCTGGATGAGCCAAAGCTGCCAGCAGCTGAGAAAAGCCACACAGAAGGATTTTTGATGCCAAGCTGGCTTGAATCCCAGAGTCATGCATATTCCTTTAAAGAGAGGTTTTGACTCCAGGCTGAGAAACCAGACTATGTTAGAAGGAAATATTCTCATCAAAGTCTGAGCATTTGCATTTCATTCACCACTTTGCTCCATCCCAAGACAGTTTTTTTAGTTATTACAAAATATGAGACATCATTCCCCTGAGAAAGAAAAAAAAATCATCCATTTGCTTTTTGAGACTTAAAATTATGTGATTCCACAATTACCATTAGCTTGGTTGCAGCTAGCTCTCTGAGTAAAAAGCAATCCTGTTTACTTATGGTTCCTGCATGCATGGCTATGCTTGTCTAGTCTGAAAGGGAAACAAGGAATCTAAAATGGGAATGGCTAGAAGCACGTGGACTTAACCTAAGAGTCGGCGCTAATTGTCCCAAAGAATAACGTTTTCATCTGTAAAGGAATTTCAAAAAAAAAAAAAAAAAATTATAGAGGACTCAGGAAATTCATTTTAATCTCTGCCAAGGATGTTACACAACCAGGTAATATGTCACTGATCCCATATTGCATAGGACATACTTACATTAAAAAAAATTATTCATAGTTTATCTGGAATTTAAGTTCAACTGGGTGCTCTGCATTTTTATTTGCTAACTCTGGCAAACCTAAAACACTCAATTCTAGTTGGCAATACCAGAACTCAAGCCAGGACTGCCTCCTTCAAAGCTTACACTGTGCAGCAGCGGTGCAATATTGATAGAAAAATGTATCAAATGCACTGAATTCAGTATTTTCTTCTTCCCTGTTCTTCTTTGCTATGGGCAATGCACTAGTGTGCAATTATATGTGTTGAAGTTAGAACTTCAGCATTTAGAATTTCTAAGACCTAGATTTGAGGTCGTCCTCTTCCACTTGTCAACTGAACAGCTTTCGTCGTCTTGATTGATTTCTCTGAACCTCAGTTTTCTATTTTGTAAAATGGGGATTATCTTGTCTCCACCAATATGTAGGTGACACAGGTTGACTGATTGACTTGTGCCTGACACTTCATGAAGAGTTAAACATGAATTATTTCATTGAATCTGCATAAGAAAGCTCTCTAAGGGTAAGTGCTTATAATAAAGCGTCTGACTCCATTTTTGATGTCTGAAGACAGCTTTTAAACCTCACCCCTCCCTCTTCTCTTTCTGCTCAACATCTGGGCAAGCGATAATAAGCTCAGGTGCTCCTTCTTTGGCACCAGCAGGGAGTTCAAACCACAAACACCCTCATTCAGCCCCACATCCTAACCACCATCAAAAACACAAGTCAGTCTCCTCTCCTTGATACTCAAGACGTTTTCAGACCAGCTTAGGAAGTCCAGGTCCCTAGGTGGCACAAACAGTTTGAGCCTGACTACTAACAGAAAGTTTCGAGGTTCAAACCCACCCAGCAGTGCTATAGAAGAAAGTCCTGACAACCTGCTTCCATAAAGATTACAGCTGAGAACATTCTATGGAG
>NW_004443950.1:8792614-8793647 GCF_000243295.1 Trichechus manatus latirostris | reverse complement strand
ATGCACAGCTCCCATCATCCCAAGACAACACGTTTATTTTCCAGTCTCATGTCTTTCATCCCCTGCTTGTTTGCTGGAGGCTGCTGGCTGGCTGTCAGTGGTGACAGCCCCCATCTGTCATCAGGGTATGGTGTGCCTATGTACTGCCTTTCACGGACACTTGCAGGCTGGGCTTTCTAGTTGCCTGAGAGGTGGAGGCACTGCTAGTACGCTTTGAATCCCGCTGTTCTCTGTCATGCTGTGTGGGTGCAGTTAAACCCACCCTAAGCAAAGCATGACACCTCCTTGATACACCAGGAAATCACTGGGGAACAGACACGGATCAACAAGTTATCATGGCTAAGGAAACACCAGATTCTGTCTTAGAATAATCGGAATCACGATCACAATCACTTCTGAGCTTAAAGTGTTCCCCTAACTCCTCTGGTGGTTGAAGGACAGTGTTCTCTACAAAGAAGCCCTCAGGCTTTATTTTCCACAGCAGAAAAATACTAGATCAGTAGCAGATTTGCTATTAGAGTGAAAATATTTTTGTTATAAATACAGCCTTATAAAAAAGTAAGATATATACGCTCACAGAATTCTGGAATACTAAACTAGTCTTCCTAACTGCCATTAGTATTTCTCCTCCTACTGCCACTATTGTTCTACTGCCACTATTGCTGCTGCTACAGCTGCTACTTCTGCTACTACTGCTGCTACTTTTGCAACTACTACTGCTATTATTACTACTACTGCTGGTGCTGCTGCTACTCTTACTGCTACTACTAGTGCTGCTATTATTACTACTACTGCTGGTACTACTGCTACTGTTACTGCTACTACTACTGCTGCTACTGCTATTATTACTACCATTGCTGGTGCTACTGCTACTGTTACTGCTACCACTACTACTGTTATTATTACTACTACTGCTGGTACTACCGCTACTGTTACTGCTACTACTACTGCTATTATTACTACTACTGCTGGTACTACCGCTACTGTTACTGCTACTACTACTACTGCTATTATTACTACTACTGCTGGTACT
>NW_004443950.1:8789676-8792514 GCF_000243295.1 Trichechus manatus latirostris | reverse complement strand
ACTACTACTGCTATTATTACTACTACTGCTGGTACTACCGCTACTGTTACTGCTACTACTACTACTGCTATTATTACTACTACTGCTGGTACTACCGCTACTGTTACTGCTACTACTACTGCTATTATTACTACCACTGCTGGTGCTACCGCTGTTACTGCTACTATTGCTACTACTGTTACTGCTACTACTACTGCTACTGCTGCTACTACTGCTACTGTTACTGCTACTATTACTACTGCTGCTACTATCACTACCACTGTTATTTCTGCTACTGCTGCTATTACTAGTAGTAATGAGGAAGTGTGGCCAAATATTAGCTAATTTATGTACCAGACACTATTCTGAGTGCTTTGCATGTAGGATTTCATCCTTATTACTCTACTGTAAAATAGGCTTTATTCTCTGGATTTTTTTTTAAATGAGCAAACTGACAGATGAAGTCGTGCCCATGTTATTCAGCTACTAGATTACTAAGCAAAGATTGTAACTCAGGTCTGTATGATTCCAAAGGGTGTTTTCATCACTGCCTCTTTGCATCTACTTATCTTTAAATATCACCTTGTCTGGAATCTTCCATTTGGGGAAATCTGACTCTCAGAGAGCTGAGGTAACTTGGCCAAGATTACCAGGCAGTCATTCCGGAATTCAGACTTTCCTGAGTACAGATAAAGTACTGACTCTCATTTTATTTCTGGCTAAGTAATGGTCAAGGGTTAGGCCTATTTGCTCAGTGGTGCCTTTTCTAGCTCTGGTATTAATTAAAGGTCCTAATTTTGGAAAGCGCAGTTTACATACTATGCTATGGAAAGCTAAAGCTTGAGAGAAAAGGTGGGAGGTGCGGAATGTGTGAGCTAGGTATGCTGAAACCTGAAAAAAAAAACAAAAAAAAACAAACCTGTTGCCCTCGAGTTGATTCCGACTCATACAGACCCTATAGGACACAGTAGAACTGCCCCATAGGGTTTCCGAGGATCAGCTGGTGGATTCAAACTGCTGACCTTGTGGTTAGCAGCTGAGCTTTTAACCACTGTGCCACCAGGGCTGCAGGTATGCTTACCTGTGGAAAGGCTGTATATCCTTGTCTATCTCCCCCCACCCCATCTTGTTGTTAGTTGCCCTCAAGTTGGCTCCGGCACATGGCAACCTTATGTATAACAGAACAAAACGTTGTCCTACATCAATTTCATGATGGTTGGTATGCTCGAGTCTATTGGGTCAATCCACCTCATTGAGGGTTTCCTTCATTTTCACTGACCCTCCCATGAGTGTTTCCTAACATTACTTCCTCTGCTTTCCAAGCAGGAACACTTAGATGTTCATTTCTCGAGGAGCCCATGACCCATTGCACACACATCTCTTCTAGCGTTTCTCACCTTGCTCTATCATGATTTGTCCACTTGCCTGTCTCCTCTACTAGACTGCAAGCAACTTGAAGGTGGGAACTATATTATGTTTTTATTGGTATCTCAAGTTTCTCAGATAGCAGGCACTTAAGGTGTCCACAACGATTTTACGGATGGCTGGTAGACTAACTGACACTGGTTTGCCACTAGCTGTGAATGTTTTTGCCTCTTGCATTGGAGAGAGAGAGAAGGAGGAGGTAAGAGGTGAGACATAAGGGCCTGAGGGACAGGGCAGCATGCAGGGGGTCATGGAAGAGATATGAAGGGGTGATCACACACATTCATCTCCATGAAGGTTAGATGAAGGACAGACCAACATCAAGTAGGATAAGTAATGCTATTTATAAATAGATTATTCAGTTACAGACATTGCTCCTGAATCTAAGAGCATCATACTGATTCAGATGGCACCGAGTACAGGATACTTAGTAGCATCAAATCTTTGATGTTTTCTGGGAAACAAAGACTGTGTTCGGTGAATGCTCTTTCATGCGTAGAATACGATCAGCGTTACTCGCCAGGTGACCCTTAAAGTGTTACAGAAAGATGAGGGGCTTCTAAGGGTGAAAAATTGCATTCAAAATATTCCTTTGATTTGCTTAAGACACTTTGCAGGGAAGCATTCAGAACAAGGAATGAAGTGGAAAAAGGATACTGACTAAAATAAGAAGTAACTTGAATACCTTTACTGTTGAACATCATGGGATATTTTACCAAGTGGCTTAAATGGAAAATATTTTTTAAAAAAAGAAAAAGGAGGACAGGCATTATTGAGCTGACCTGGACGAAGTGTTTTAGGTAAATCCTCAGTGGTATTGTAGTCAGAAGTATTATCAACTCTTGGAATCATAATCATGGTGTCCATACATATTCAGGGAAAATTTTTCTTCAAATGTCAGCATATTACACTGCAAGTTCATATCTGATTTTCTGTCTGTTCTTATAACTGGATCTCTTTAGGAATTGCTGATTTCATACCATTCTTTTCTCATCCCACTGGGTAACACTGAATATTTAGGTCACTAAGAGATCAAAACCCGGCAGTTGTCACTACTGAGGCACCTGCCTTGTACGTGCTCAGAATATGTGAGTGGAAAGAGAGGAGCCCCCCATTGGTGGAATTCCTTTGACAGGAGAAAAGATGCACTAGCCTCGCACTGTCCACAGGGGAGCAAGTGATGATAAACAGCAATTACTACTACCTAGAGAGTCTGTGGATATGACAGGACACCCCTCCAAACCATTTCCTTCCTTGAGGAGGAGAAAGATAAAACTGCTAGACATGTGAGAAGATAGTACAATAGAAGAGGGGGATGACTTAATAGAAAAAATGATTTTCCCTTGCTAAATTATGCTAAACACATGACAGATTATCATGTATAATCCTTACCATTGAATATTGAAAAAATATAGATATTACAACTACTTTTTT
>NW_004443950.1:8784482-8788721 GCF_000243295.1 Trichechus manatus latirostris | reverse complement strand
TGCCTCGAACAATTGGCATCACAAGCTACACTTCCACCTGTCTGTACCTTTTTGAGTATGTCTGCTATTGAGTCTTCTGGTGACTCACCGTCTTTGGGAAAATGGGGCGGCTCAGAAATGAACTCATTAGCCCTCTTATGCATCTAATAAGAGCCGTGATAACTACAGACTTCAATCTGTAGTTCCCTGTAGAGTAATTCTCGTTCTTCTAACCCGTCATCAGATAACATTAATGTCTCAGTGAACAACAATCTTCTTTCTGAACTGTCGTTCAGGCAGCTGAAAGTAAGAATTTAGGCCACTTCTTTGTCTGATTTTCCCAACCAGAGATAATAAGCTTGTAAGGAAAATAAAATTTGGTAATTATACATATCAAATGTCTAACAAGTTCTCTGGAAAGGTAAACTGTATATTGTTACACAAACATATAATAGGCAGAATTTCTCTATTGCTATATAATGCATGTGCTGAGAGCAAGGCAGAAGAATTTGAAATTGTAATTATAATATCCTAATATATGACACTCTAGTGTCTTTTATTGAACCCCCCAAAATGAGTTTAAAATTTTTTGCTGTCCCTACCCCACATATATTGTGTGACAAATGTTTCACAAAAGCTTCTATTTCATAGCATCAGGATGTTATAGTAATGCCTTCCATGAATTCTTTTAAAATATTCAATGATCAAAAGCTTTGATTCATAATCACCAATAAGGCTTACATAATTAATATATGTAACGTATAGAATATCGTTTTTACTGTGGAGAGAAATTTATCCAGTGATTGCACAAGATGATCACCCCCCTTGTCTGATTTAAGAAGTTTTACCTGAGGCCAGGTGCGAAGTGGGAAGCGCCCTGCACAAAGAGACACATTTCAGGTAATGCAAATTAAATCATAAGGCTATAAATGGTGAGACATACATAAACAACATTTCCTAAGCCTTTCAGCAAGTATGAATCAAAGCACATTAAATGTCTAGACTTTGGAATTCAGCTCAGGTTCAAGTTTTGTTCTGGGGTTGATTATCCTTTTCCAAACTGTTCAAAGACATCATCAATCAGATTTGAGAGTCCTGGAATGAGTATTAAAGCCAGCACATGAGGAGATCAGAGTCCAACTATGAGAAAAAATGTGTATTTTGAGGTATTTGATTAGGGATGCTTTCTGCAGAATTATAGCTTGTAACACTGTTCTCCTGCATTAGCACAATGAGATCATTGCGCAGAATTGGTGCTAATGTCCATATTTAACAGAGAATGTTTGCAATGATAGATAGAAACCAAACAAGAAATCTGCAAATCAATATATATCTGGCCATCTCTAAGTGCTGCCCACATTTGCTTGGAGGTCGAATCTACTCTTGGCCAAGGAAAACATATTAGACAGAACATCCTGAAAATTAAATTATAAATGTCTACTATATATTTTTGATGTTTCACAATCATGATTTTGTGAATAGTTATTTCTGTGGCTTTGCCCCATGACATTTTTTTTTCCAATAAGCCAGCCATCTATTAAGTTAAAGGTCATGACTATCATCTTTTTTTTCCCTTTCTGTGCTTTCTACATTGCTCCCAATGACATGATATAAATATGGCATAAAATAGTAATAAAACTTGCTGTCATTTTCTCAACTACTAAAATCTAGAAAACCAGGGAATAAGTATCTTCAATGGCTGATCTTGCTGAGCCTATGTAGACTTATTACGTTTATTTGCCTTTTGGAAATTCTTGATCTGGCATTTATTTAGATGATCCTTCTTGAGGGATGCAGAGAGTATCAGTCAATTCTAATAAATGCAGAGAATACCATTGATATTATGGTAAATAATGATCTAAAATTTTGATTAATGATAATAATAATAATACAACCAGCAGTATTTGAACTCTTACTGTATGCCAGGATGAAATAACTATTCCCTGTAATTCTCATGATCTGGACAAATTTCTGAGGTAGCTACTGTTATTAACCCATTTTAGGAATTGGAAAACTGAGGCTTCATGAGGTAATACATCTCACCCAAAGTTGCATGACTGCTAAGAGGCAGTACTAGTACACAGTTGTAAGCATTTATCTCCAGGAACCGAGCTTGTAACCTTCTTTGTGCAAAGGCCAGCTGCCTGTGGCTCGTGTAGAGGCACCACAGTGCACGGAAATGCCACATGATGCTTCATCGAACATGTTCCTTCCTTGTCCAAGGCACCAGGGACCAGTCAGGCAGCACGTGCCCTGGTTGGCTGCGTGAGGATGCAATGGAAGAATAAAAGGATAACGAATAGTTATTTCTTATCCGTGATAATTAGACTACCAAGGACCCTGATTTATAGTACAAATGTACGGTATTCCAACTAGCAAGGTTTAAAATTCTTCAGAAATTGTATAAAAATTGTTAGGAGTATTTTTCCACTTCTCTCGAAGGGCCGTTTGTTCTCACATTCCAGTGTGTTAATTCACTAGAGTTGTTGGCATAAACAAAGGCGATTGATGTTATAGGCTAGTTTTAACACTTTCTCATTCATAAGAATATTAAATTATTTTAGGCAAAGTGGCTGTGTCAAACTGAATAGAAATAAAGGGAAAGTGGTAATTAGACTATGTTGAAACATAACCTCCAAGGATATTAAATATGCAAGAGCTCATCCATGAAAAATCAGACTGCAAGAGGTTACACCATGTACTGGCTTATTTTGTAAGATATCAAATTATCTCTCATGAATAAATATGACTAATAATGGTAACTGTATAATTTAATGCTATGATATTAAAAATACTTTTTGATTCAAAAGAACTAGTTATATATTTTCTTTTTTGATTAGCAAACCTTAAGAATACAGTAAGGAGCCCCGGTGGTGCAGTGACTCAGTGCTTGGCTGCTAACTGAAATGTCGACCCAACTAGCCCATCAGCTGCTCCATGGGAGAAAGACGTGACTGTTCTATTCTGTACTACAGGTTCATTATGAGTCAGAATTGACTGGATGGCAACAGGTTTGAGTTTTTTGTTTTATTTTGTTTTTAAGTATGCAGTAATCAAATGAACAATTTCTACTGACTTTAGCATACAAATTTTAAGAGATTTTATATTTTAAACTCTACTAACACAATATTTTATTAAATGCTAGTTAAATGTATACTGAAATTTTTAATTTTAAATTGGAAACAATATTAAAAACTATCTATCTCAGGGTCATCATGTCAAATAGCCTGAAAGAGTAAAGTGAAATTCTATGTACCATGCATTTTTCTAGGTGCTTGGGGTTATAAGGGCAAATAAGAAAAGAGAAAAAAAATCACAAATAATTTTTGTTAGCTGCTGTTGAGTTGGCCCCCGACTCACATGAGCCCATATACAACAGAACGAAATGTTGCCTGGTGTACCCCATCCCCATATCAGTTATGAATCAGACCATTGTGATCAATAGGGTTTTCATTGTCTGATTTTCAGAAGTAGATTGCCAGGCCTTTCTTCCTAGTCTGTTTTGTCTGGAAGCCCCTCTGAAACCTGTTCAGCATAACAGCAACACGAAAGCCTCCGCTGTTGGATGGGTGGTGGCTGCACATGAGGTTCATTGGCCAGGAATTGAACCCAGGTCTCCTGAATGGAAGAGGCGAGTTCTACCACTGAACCACCAATGTCTCTGCAGATAATTAGCAGTATTAAAAATCTTACAACCTACTATTTCTAAGTGAGAAACCAAATCCCTCAATATAATGACATCCCTGTCTCATTAACATGAAGAAATCCCAGAGGGAAATAAGGCCAAGTGAGAAAAGAGTCTGTAGAAGGCAGAAGTAGATATAATAGGAAGGTGCCTGTTTGATTCTGAGTACTGGGACACTAAATTTGATGGTCAGTTAGGGTGAACCTAACCAAACAGAGCTATTGATAGGATACTTGTAGGATTTACTATGCTAAAGTTTTAGAGAGACAAATGCAGAGTCATCTATAAGATCCGTTAGGAAGCTTGTGAACATTTTTAAGCATAGGTATAGGCTGGGTGCTGGTTTGGTTTGGGTTTCTGTTTCCAGGTTTTGCTCAACCTCTTTCTCATCCTACTTTTATCCCATAATCATCTGCTTAGGTATTGCACTTACTTGTAATACTAGTTGCACAAAATTCTTAGTAGCGAAAAGAATCTTTGAATAAGTTCCCAAGTAAAGACTATGTGCCAAGTACTGTTTGGTGTCAGGGATGACAGACAAAAATACTGGTACTCTGCCTTTTCTTGACTATATT
>NW_004443950.1:8781094-8783129 GCF_000243295.1 Trichechus manatus latirostris | reverse complement strand
AGCTCAACTGCTAACCAAGAGATTGGTGGTTGGAACCCACCAGCTGCTCCATGAGAGAAAATTGTGGTAGTCTGCTTCCATAAAGATTACAGCCTTGGAAACTCTATGGGGCAATTCTACTCTGTCCTGTAGGGTTGCGATGAGTCAGAATCCACTCGACAGCAACGGGTCTATAATGATAAAGTTTTGAAGATAAATACTGGGATGTATCCATCTCCATATATCTAATAGCTCCTAACATTTGTTAAATTAAAAGAAAAAAAAATCACATGAACCCAAACCACTAAATGTTAGCTTTTAAAATCCATATATCTATTTATAATTGCAAGGACGGTTCTCTTCACAAGACCCAGAGATGCTCAAAAGTTTCCTGGTATAGTGAACCTACCTGCCTGGACTAGAACAGGTATTACAATTTTTCCACCCTCACATCCTGACTTCAGGAGATGGGGAACAATGAGGAGCACTACCATGTAAATTCATTTATTACTTTCTTTAGAAAATCTACTACACTGCATCTTACCTTTGAAACCTCTTTTTCCTTTCTTATATTCATTAACTCAATACAAATTCCCACAACCTAATCCAATATAATTCATAGCCCACTCCTTTTGGGTCAGCAAAGGAACTTCGGAAAAATTGGCTTGCCTTAGGAAGTGATGGATATTTGCAAAATATTAACCATAGAATCCAATATAATCTGGATGTATCTGATATTTCTTGATATCTAGCTAACACTGTTTCTAAGTTTGTCATAATCTTCCATTGGTACCATCAATGGAAAGATAAATTCATTCTCAGTATTTCCATATAATATTATGATCTTTGGATCTCCAAGTTCTCGCCCTGAAATTAAGTTCTGTAATTAAAACAAAGTATTTTTTATTTATTCATCGTACGTAATATAATGACCAATTTTCTATCTATCTCAATTTCTGAACTATAGCAAGAGGGCTTCCCCTCCCACATTTTCTGTATCTTCCTTCCCAGATCAGAATGTAGGAACATAGTCTACAAGAAAATAAGCAACACGGTTCTATTTTTTTCTGGACTAACTAATTAGTGGTTGCTGAACAAAATTGCTCTTTTAACCTCATGGGTCAAGTTATGCCTTGACTTTAGAGTTCTCAGCATTTGAGATGGATTAGCTGTGGAAGAAGGCATTTTAATATGCCAAATTGCTAACTATATTTCTGTAGAAAGATCCCCTCTTGTGTGGAGCTTTATAATCCTCTCTTTCATATAGTACTTGTATCAACCATCCAGTCAACCCCAACCCATGACAACTGCATGTGTGTCAGAGTAGAGCTGTGTTCCATAGAAGTTTTCAGTGGCTGATTCTTCTGAAGAAGATCGTCAGGCCCTTCTTCTGAGGCAGCTCTGGGTGGACCTGAACTTCCAGTCTTTTGGTTAGCAGCCAAGCTCATTAACCATGTGCACCACCCAGGGACTCCACTGTTCAGTTAAGTACTGATTTTCTGCATAAAGAATGGAGTTCCAGTAAGAAAAGATAACTGCACCAAAGTTACCCAGAAAGTAAACTACAGATCTCAGATTCAAACTGTAAGTTCTATCCACCTTACCATAAGACTTCAGTGCCTATCTGCAGCAACAAGCAGATATGCCTTATAAGTCATGGCCTGGTTTATTGACTCAATCCTGTTTCACTCTGAGATCTATAAAAGTTTTGGAAGGAAACTAGCTATCCAGCTGAGACTCATTGTACCTACAGTTCTCATCCTATCATTTATTTCTTGTTTAGCTACAAACTCTTGTGTGCAAAAGAGCAATTCATCTGAGCACTGGTCATAGCATCTGGTATTTGATTATAGAAAGAGGAGGCCTGTGCTCATGTTCTGCTTTGTCCTCCTAAGTTCTCACTGACAAAGGTAAATAAAAAAGGGAAGAAAATAAAAAATTATTTATCACAAAGTGTAACTGATCTCCTAAACAACTATAGGAAATAATGTAAACTTGAAAATTACTAGGAGACACAGTTATGTTACGGTAAAAACCGTTTGGTGTCTTCTTGTAA
>NW_004443950.1:8754329-8759954 GCF_000243295.1 Trichechus manatus latirostris | reverse complement strand
GATTACGACACATCCTACTCCCATAACATCTTCAAAGATCCTATTTCCAAACAAGGTCACATTCTCAGGTTCTAGGAGGTTAGCACTTCAACACATCTTTGTGGGAGACACTATTCAATCCATAACAAACTCAAAGCAGGGCTTTTTTACTTATAGATATTTATGAGAGGCAGAAGACGGAGAGAAACTCTTCAGGTCCCACCTAAGTCTTGGATTCTACAAGTTCCTGGGGCACCTTCATTTCATACAAGAAGAAAAGGAAGAAGGAGGAAAAGTCTGGGGTAAGAGGAACCTCACTGTTTTTTTCTTTTATCTTAAAGAGATTTCGATCTCCTTTGGTAGAAAGAAACTGTTTTCTCCTGCCTTTAAAAGTACTGGGGACGTGATGGAGACATACATATCTTCTAGTGCTCATGCTGTTCCTCATGTCAGGCCGCCCCACGCTTACTTCCAACCTCATCTATTAGCATCTGCTTCACCAGTGGATTCAGCCTCCTGTTGAGAAGCATGGAGAACTTCCATTCCAAACACAACCATTTGGAGAACGAAATGCCTTGTTTTCTTCCTCTAATGGCTTGCCAACAGATGGAACCCTATGAGGGATTCATTATGGAATCCAAAAATGTGACACCCAAGGAGACACCCACCTAGATGATTCACAGCAAAGAATGCTAGTACATCAGCTCACCTTGGCCTCTGCAATTTCAACCATCTGAGAGTTTCATGGTTTTAAGGTGCAGATCACAATGCAAACAGCTGAAACAGGTGTTTCAGAGGTTGGATGATAGTAACAAAGAGATTACACGAAAAATAACCATTATTTGAATTACTCATTGCCGTCAGGTCGATTGTAGCTCCTGATGACACTATAGGACAGAGTAGAACTCCGTAGGGTTTCCGAGACTGTAATCTTTACGGAAGCAAACTGCCACATCTTTCTGCCATGGAGTGGCTGGTGGGTTCGAACTGCCGACTTTTCGGTTTGCAATCGAGTGCTTAAGCACTGCACCACCAGGGCTCCTATTATTTAAATTGAAAAGTATTTATAAATTAATTAAAATAAGGTAGAATTGATATTATTATAGTATTACATTTTTATTTCCAACTTTTTTTTTAATGTACCTCAACAAAGATCCCCTTCCTATTTTTTTTTTCTGTCCTTTTTCTTATTCCAGCAAAGTCCTGAAAAGTTTCTATTGATTCTGTATACTTGTTATGTAACTGGCCCCCTTCATGAATTCATCTATTTAAATAGATGTTTCCTTTATTCCTTAGGGTTTTTCAGGCAGACATGCACATCATCCATAAGGAGTAATCATTTTGTCGCCTGGTTTCCAAACGATATTCTTATTATTTTGGCTTTCCCTTTATTTTTGCTAAGTGTATTTGATGTCACTTCAAGAACAGTGTTCAATAACAGTATGATAATAAGAATTTTAGTCATGCTCCTGATTTTAATAAGACTACCTCTACTATTACACTGTAAAGACGATATTGGCTGTTGTTTTGAGAGAGATTGTGTGTTTTTCATTAAGGAGCTATTTTTCTATGACTATTTTACTAAGGATATTATTATTATTTTAATCAAGAAAGAAACAAGTTGATTTTTCTTTGAAAATTCCTTTATCTCTTCTGAATGCTGCTTCAAAAATGGTAGGCAGAAGATAGCCAAGTTTTTTGTTTAGTGCAGACCCTAGGACTTGAGTGAGGAATGGAGAGCTGAGGTATAAAATACTATATTTAACTACTTTTTAAAAATATCTTAATAGTCTTCACTTTTTTACACAAACCATAATTTCCTCTCCCCTCCCCCTTCCATCACTAGATGACTTTTGGGAATTCATTCTGGAATGTAGTTCTATATGTTTGTCAGCCTTCGTTTTATTGATGTGGTGTAATTGTTTTTCTTGTTCTGTGTCTTCATAAATATTTTCACAGAAACACTGTTAAAATGCCGCATCAAAGCCTAGTGGAGGCATGGCATTTTAAACCACAAACCTGGTCATTTCTCAGTCCTCCACAACTCTCCTGACATTCAACACATTTAGCAGAAATAATCTATATGGTCTTGGGGACTGGACTTCTGGCCTGATATGCCTGCTGACATCCTACTTATGCAAACAGCCCCAAATATTTGTTAGCTCATGCATTTGTATGAAGAAACTGCACAGGTAGCTTTGGGTTGGTGAACTAGTATACCTCTTTTTTTCTGAAAGACAAAATTTTGAGGAATAACATATAACCCACCCACACCTTACTGCAAGATACTCATTCATTCCATGATTATTGAGCACTGACTGAGCGCCAGGCACTCTGCTAAGCACCACGGATACAAGATTGAGTGAAAAGCACAGTCATTGCCTTTAATGACTACTACCACCAACAGTTGCCCTTGAGTTGATTGTGACTCATGGTGAATCCATACATTGCATAGTAGAACTTCGATCTGTAGCATTTTCAAAGCTGTGATCTTTCAGAAGCAAATCATTGAGGCACTTCTCCGTGTGTATGAACTGCCTGCCTTTACGGTTAGTAGTCGAACACATAACCATTTGCGCCACCCAGGGACTCCTGCCCTAGTGAGAACAGATAACGAATGAATCAAGTTGTAAATATGTTTCTCTGCTCTCGTCTGTAATTACTAGCAATGGTAAGTATTGTAAAGGAAAAAGAACCATGCTTGGAGCTTGTTAAGAACAGGGGCAGCATTAGTCAGGGCTCTGGTAGGAAATAGATGATCCCAGTTGGGATAACTTGGAGAGAAAATAGTAAAGGGGCTATTTTCTAAGGTAAAGTCAAGTTGTAGGAAACCACAGAGGACGGTACAGAGCCCAGGAACCAGAAATAACTGTAGGACTGGAAGAGGAAGTTCCTGTGGGGAAGGAATGGTTTTCAAGACCCAGAGACAGAGAAAGCTAGTGGAAAGAGCCTGTCTCTGATCTGCTGATGTACCTCATGAACTGAATTCAACAAGAAACATGAGACAAGGGGGCCTGCGGATGCCACACACTCAAGTCAGCTTCCCACGCAGCAGCAGCAGCGCAGGAGGTAGATGGATGGGGAGCGGATATGCAGGAAGAAATGGAAGAGTCACAGCACAAGGAAGTGACGTAATCTGCGGGCCGAGGGAAGTCTGGGAAGTCAGAGCGCCCTGAACTGGAATACAGACTCGGACACTCCGTGACAGTGTAACTTGGTGTGTGTTATTCATTCTTCCCCAAAACCAGTGTCACTGTCAGAAAATTAATAACAATCTTATCTGCCTTTGGGGCTTACTGTGAGGATGAAAAGAAATAATGGATAGAAAGCCTTAAGTGTTGAACCTGACACATATAAAGAGTTATATGTTAAATGTTATTATTAATTTAATGATAACAGTATTATAGTTGCTACTACTTTTTCTGCTGTTGTTGGTGGTGGTCATAAGAATCTCCCAGTTTTCTGGAGGTAAAGGCAGTCAGTCCAAGGGTAGACCTGGCACAGCTGGGTTGAGCTGGGTGAAAGATTGATGTCGCTGCTAACGGGAATACACCACATGCTTTTTTTTAAGCGACCTGTTCTGCTGATTCCTAGCCACGACTGTGGAATTCTAAAGCGATGTTATGTGGCGCAATGGTTAAGTGCTTGGCCATGAACGGCTAGGTCGGTAGTTGGAACCCATCAGCAGCTCTTTGGGAGAAAAGGCCTAGCAATCTGCTTCCGTAAAGATTACAGCCTCGGAAACCCCATGAGGCACTTCTACTTGTCCTATAGGGTCTCTATGAGTCGGAACTGATGGGATGGCACACAAGAACAACAAACAAGTATAGAAACCACTCACAGGTTGAACTAGAAGGAACAATTGCTGCATGAAGAAAACTAAAATTTTTGAGCACTTGCTATGTTCTAGGATCTTATGCCAAACCAAAAAATGAAACTAAACCCACTGCCATCAAGCTGATTCTGACTCATAGCAATCCTATAGGACAGAGTAGAACTGCCGCATAGGGTTTCCAAGGAGCAGCTGGTGGATGCAAACGGCCGACCTTTTGGTTAGCAGCCGAGTTCTTAAACACTGCACCACAGCAGGGTTCTGAATCTTATGCCACATAATTTTTTCACTTAATTGTCACAAAACACAAGAATCCTGCAAGGTATCTATTTATATATATGCCTTTGTATGTGCTTATAGGGTTGGTTGGGTGGCGCAAATGGTTAAGTTCTCAACTACTAACTGGAAGTTTGGTGGTTTGAACCTACCCAGAGGCACCCCAGAAAAAAAGCCATGGCAATCTGCTTCCAAAAGGCCACAACCCTGAAAACCCTGTGGAGCGGTTCTACTCTGCGCACATGGGATCCTTCCTCCCAATCCTCCAGAGAGACCTCTTATTTGTTGTTGTGTGTCCTCAAGTTGATTCTGATGCCTTGTTGTTGTTGCTGGGTGTCTTCTAGTTGATTCTGACTTGTTTTTTGTTGAGTGCTGTCTACTGTATTACATGCAAATAATGTGCACATTATACATTTTTTTCAAACTGTGCAGCCCCTTGCGTGTTATTTTCATAAGACGCTATACCAATATTTCTTTACATGCTGCGGACTTCAGTGTCAATTTTTTCTGTCCAATGAATTTCATGTTACCAGGAGAAAACTTATCTCATGGAAACTTCATTTAAGGTAGATATTTTTCTAAACCAAGTGCAACCAATGGTGAACTGGACGAGCTCATGATGGAAATGGGACACCATGTTGAAATCAAAGAGTATGAATGTACAAAGAGTGACAAATTAGTAAGTAAGAAATGATCTTAGGCCTAAAATTACAGGAACGAGATTTTGTTTGTATTTCATTGCTTTCATAAATCTTAAACTGAAATATAATTTTGAATAATCAATGTCTTTGAAATCAAAATCAACAGTCACGAGAAGAAATTGTGTTTTCATCTTAAAATAGGCCATTCTAGTTTGTTCATTCATTGTCATCATCAATGAGTGTCATTTTCATAGAAAGGGCATTCCTTTTTAGGAATTTAGAAATCCAGGTGAAACCAACCTTGAAATCTGGGATGCCTCTTTCATTTGCCAGATGCTTTGCTTTGATCTGAATTGCAACAGTAGAGACAGCTTGATTTTGCTCCCTTGGAGAAATAATCCACTCTTTCAAGTCATTCTCCAACTTAGGCCATTTTGCTTTTGGCCCACCATATGGGCGTTTTTGCAGATCATTTTCTCCAGCTCCTTTTTCTCCTTTCTCCATTTGGGAAAGGACAACTCTCCAACCTCGAACTCTTGCTGCCGCTGTATTGCTCGTTTCTTCCGCCCTCGAAACGACTTTCAGTTTGAGGTTGGTGCTGTAGAACTTGTGTTTAATTTCCGCCACGATCCTAAATGGTTCTAAGTTAGATTTATAAACTGAAAAAATGTGCACAACATAATCGTTAACTGGCTGGTTCTAGTACAGATATTGCAAAATTTAAATGTGAGGTGTACAAGAAGAAACAGTCTTTTTATATGCTCACAAGCATATGACTTAGGTGACTTACGATAATTGATCAAAGACATTGACACCAATAAGACATAATTAAACTATGAAATAAGCAGACCTAACATAGCTTAATGGTTTCACTTAAGATGATCTGATAAGGTTTTC
>NW_004443950.1:8752565-8753545 GCF_000243295.1 Trichechus manatus latirostris | reverse complement strand
TCTTTATGGGCGCAGATCAGCAGGTCTTTTTTCCCGAGGAGTGGCTGGTGGGTTCAAACTGCCGACTTTTTGGTTAGCAGTGGAGTGCTTAACCATTGCGCCACCAGGGCTCCTTACCTACTGAGGCTCTCTAGACAAAAAAGGAGAGCTAACACCTCGCTACATACTCGGTAGAGTTTGATGCTTTCTAAAGCCTAAAGCGTATATGATTGACATATTGTATAAATTATTTTTAAATAGAGAAGGGTAGGAAGAGTGGATGAGTATAACTAAGGCAGCTTTCTTTTTATATCAATTTTCTATCTCAAAGTAAAATTTAAGTTCCTGAGGCCTTCAGTGTTAATGAGTATTTATTCCTTTTTTTCTTATGAAAAAAAATGAGCGTTTTAAGTATGATTAAAGTTGATGAAAATCTCATTTACATAATTACAATATATAGCTTTATAAAAATGTATCCAAAATAATGTTTCTTATGCATGCATAAGGAGTCCTGGTGGTGCAGTGGTTAAGCACTTGGCTGCTGACTAAAAGTTTGGCAGTTCAAAACCACCAGCTACTCTATAGGAGAAAGATGTGGCAATCTGCTTCCATAAAGAGTACAGCCTTGGAAACCCTATGGGTCAGTTGTACTCTGTCCTATAGGATTTCTATGAGTCAGAATTCGATGGCAATGGGTTTGGTTTTGGTAGGTGTATCTGGTGTGTGCATTTTTTGTCCCCACAGAGGAAAGAAATGGAGATCTGTTTGAAAGAGAGGTTTTCATTTTCCGATGTGGATCTTTCCAAGAAACCACAAGTAAGTAGCTGAATGGTGTGAATGATATTCAGTCCTATGATCCTTAACATCCTTGTCTGCTGTTGGTTTTTGGGAGACCAAATAAGAGTATTGAGGAAAGATAAATTATAGCCAGAGCAGGATCCAAATAATATTTAGCATGACGTTTATAATTCTCAAAAAATTATGTAGTGGTTGAAAGCTTT
>NW_004443950.1:8737019-8743168 GCF_000243295.1 Trichechus manatus latirostris | reverse complement strand
TAATTGTTTCAGAGTGCCTTAACTGGTAATTTCCTGGAAGGGTGGTTTTAGGGGATCTTCCAAGGGTAAGATAGAAGCTGTCATCTGTTGGTTGCTTGCTAGCATAATGCTTTTACCTGGTTATGTCCATGTACTTATATACACCTTCCTCTTGTACTAGAAGTAAAATATGGTGCTGAGATTCACACGTGAAAAGCATGACTTCTCATGTGATATGTAAGTCCTCCTTTTTCAAGAAAAATCCCATGCATCAAATTTCACACAGATAGCAGCTTTTGACACCATAGAATGTGAGGACAACAGACATAGACATGGATTTAGGCTTAGGCAAAAGTAGGAGCTTGTATGAGTCATTTTTAGGTGATTTTATAGTTTTCAAATCTTTGCCCCATTCATGATAACATTTTCTCCTTACCAAGGCTCTGAGAAGTAGGCTGGACAAGATGCTGATATTTCTATATTGCATATGAGCATGCTGCTGCCTGAGTCATCAGGTGATTTGTCCAAGAGTATAAATATGGGAATGGCAAATGGAATCCAATTTTTAATGCCTCTATACAACACTAACTAGCAGTTAGATAAGGCATGAATAAAAACTCTGGCAAGAGGCTGTGTTTGCTGTGATCCACTGCACAGATAACCCTTTAGAAATGAGGCACTCATTCTTCCAGCTACCGGGAGTATTTGTTGTTG
The DNA here is from genome assembly GCF_000243295.1 of Trichechus manatus latirostris. Taxonomy (NCBI): domain Eukaryota; kingdom Metazoa; phylum Chordata; class Mammalia; order Sirenia; family Trichechidae; genus Trichechus; species Trichechus manatus. Next base: position 8,742,475 of record NW_004443950.1, on the reverse strand, counting down.
TTGTTTGTGTGCTGTCGAGTCAACTCCAACTCATAGCGACCCTATAGGACAGGGTAGAACTGTCCCGTAGGGTTTCCAAGGAATGTCTGGTAAATTTGAATTGCCGACCTTTTGGTTATTAGTAGCTGAAAATTAGATGAATCTCTCCCTGAGAAATGTCCTTGGCAAAAGAAAAAAGAAAAAATAGCCCTCTCTTCATAGCCCTGCCCCTTCTCCAGGAATACTCCACATCTACTGATAGGTCAATGTAGGGGTAAAAATGCCTAGCTTCTTTGATTCCAGGCAGGACAACTCTGAATGGCCATCCCAACTCCTGCATTCGCCACAGAATCTTTGTTATGAATACACTGCAGTTAAATTTCTCCAGCCCTCTGTCTGATCATACTTCTACTGCTGTCCAATAAACTTCTTATGCATGCAAATCTCCTTCTTAGAATCTGTTTCCTGGGGAACCTGAATTAAGGCAGGTGGTACCAGAAAGAATCAAGGGATTCTGACAAAGGATTTTGGAGCTAGACCAGCTATCCAACAGCTGGAAATAATCATCCCATCACTGTGATACATGGAGTATGGGAAGCCGCTGTGGTATGCTGTTGCTGTGCAATTATAAAATTTTTCACTGGTGGTAAAAGTGAATATCAGCAAAGAAAAATGCACTGTTTTATGTATATTCTAGGACTGAACAAATAAGTAAATATATTGCATATAATGAGAACCAAGGTTCTCACTGTTGATGAAGAAGTTACACACAAGGAGAGGGGAAGGCTATGTGCTGTTGGATTGGAAAGGGAGGTGTCACTATGAACTCATGGACATATGTGTGTGTGTGTGTGTGTATGTGTGTTGGATGTTGGATTTTCTCAGATTATTTTTTTGCATCTATTGAACCTGATCATAAGGTTCTTACTTTTAGTTTGTTGATATGGGGATTTAAGCTGCTTGATTTTTGAATGTTAAACCCCCCTTACATTCCTGGGAAAAGTCTCTCATGGTCGTGAAGCATTATTCATTTTATGCATTGTTGTATTTGATGTGCTAAAATGTGTTAAAAACGTGATGTGCTAAGAATTTTTGCTTCTGTGTTTCTGAAGGATATTGGTCGGTGAGTAGTTTTCTTTTCTTGTGATGTCTTTCTTGGGTTTTGGTATCAGTTTTTAAACTACAAATTCAATTTGTTTAAAAGATATAGGGCTCTTTAGCATAGCCATTTCTTCTTGAGGAAACTTAGTTTTTTGTCTTCCAAGGAATTTGTCCATTTCGTCTAAATTGTCAAATTTATTGGGATAAAATTGTTCATAATATTCTATTTTTATCTTTTTAATATTTGTAGACTCTGTAGTGATGACACTTCTCTCATTCCTGATACTGGTTATTTGTAATCATTCTCTCTCTCTCTCACTATCAGTCTGGCTTGAGGTTTATCAATTTTATTGATCTTCTCAAAGAATCAGCTTTTGGTTTCATTGATTTTCCCTTTTTATTTCTGTTTCCTTGATGTCCCACTGACCTTTCTTTGGCTTTACTTTGGGTTTAATTTGTTCTTCTGTTTTTAGTTTCTTAAGGTGGAATCTGAGGTCATTGACAGAATTTTATTCTTTTCTATATAGAGATCTTATGCTATTAAATTTCCCCTATATATTGCTTTGGAGCCTGGTGGTGCAGTGGTTAAGAGCCTAGCTGCTAACCAAAAGGTCGACAGTTTGAATTCACCAGCTGCTCCTTGGATATCCTGTGGGGCAGTTCTACCCTGTCCTATAGGGTTGCTATAAGTCAGAATTAACTCGATGGCAGCGGGTTTGGTTTTGGATTTCTTTATATGCTGCTTTAGCAGCATCCCGAAAATTACTGTGTTTTAATTTTTATTCAGTTCAAAATACTTTTTAATCTCCTGTTGTCTTCTTTTTTGATTCATAGGTTATTTAAAAGTGTGCTGTTAAGTTTGCAAATGTTAGATATGTTTCAGATATCTTTTTATTTTAATTCCATTGTGATCAGGGAATATAATTTCTATGACTTACATTTTTTTAAAACGTGAGGCTTGTGTGATTATCCAGAACATGGTCTATCTTGGTAAATGTTCCATGTGCATTTAAAAAGAATATATATTTCTCTGTTGTGATTTATTATCAAGAGGTGTTTTTGTAGCATGGAATGACTATGAAACAATCTTCTCTCAGTTATACATGTATATGGAGTATCACTCTTTCCTCCCTCTACAACACCTTAATGTGTGTTCTCTTTTAAATGATGACTCCTGCAGAAAATCCTGGAGTCATTGGGTTAACCAGTTAGTACCCAGTTTCTCAAATGTTTTCTGCTATCACTCATGCTGGTACAGCTGTACCTTTAAGCCGACTACTATCTAGATGCTCTTTACTTTTGCCCCGTCAATGGCCTCCATTTCAAAAGCAAATCATCAGGGGCTGTAGTGAGTTTTTTTTTTTTTCCTCAGAAATTGCTATTTGGATTTAGTTGTTGAATAGATCTTCCACTATATACCATTATAACACCCCTTTTTGGAGGACTGGTTTTCCCTGCAAGTTTAAGTAGCAAGAAATGTTTCTCATGTTTGGGTACCAAGAAATTCATGTCTTCTCTCAAGAAACGCTTTGGTGTTTGTTTTATAAACATTAGGGTGCTTGTAGCTAAACTTTTTATTTATTTACTTGTTTTGCCAATAGGAGCCCAGAAACAAATTTTTCTTGATCTGACAATTGAATCAGACTTTATGATAAGCATTTTGCATAGTGACATTATACTTGATTTATTTCATTTTCCCTTATCTTCATCACTATATTTATGTGTAGCTCATACTATTGTATATATATGAGCAAACTGCCTCAGTATTTTTAATTAAATTAATAAGTTTGCTCTTGAGCTCTTGTTAACAGTTAATAGGAAGTCTAAGTTTTATGCAAAGAAGAAAAAAGGAGAAAGAAAAAAAAGTATATTTACCCAGGAATTTTAAGATCTTAATTTTAATTCTGGGCTTGCTCATTTAACTGACTCTAGAAAAATCAAATCGCTTCTCCAGATATTAGTTTCTTCACCTATAAAACGGGAGATTAAAATAGAAGAGACCTTAGAAATCTAATCTGAAGTGTTCTCGCTTTAATTTGAATGGATGTTGGATGAAAGATGAAGAAATAATTAAGAATCCATCACCACATTCCACTGTACTTGTGATTTCTACCACACTATCACATAATTTACATTAGCTCTTAGTCCAAGCCTATGCTCAAGCAATGTGATTTTCATTACAGAAACTCAGAATATATTTCCAAACTTTCCGTAACATAAAAAACAAGCAACCTATCCAACAGATCTTTTTGTGTTTTGATATCACCTAAGATTTCCTCTTAAGTTATAAATAAAAAAATCTAATTGTATACCCCAGAAATGGGAAAGAAATAAATATCATAGAATCATTAAACCAGGGTTTCTAAAGGTTGACCATGAGATTTGCTATTGAGGTATGGGGGGAGGGGCGGGTATTGTGACTAAGAAGAATATATTCTACCTAATTACATCACATGTACTTTCAAATTTCTAAACATTTCATTAATATAAATAGTATATGGAATGACCATTCTGAATTGTATTCAGCATGGGAAGGTTTGGAGGCAGTCTTCCATTGTTATTTTTTTTCTTATTTGACTGAGAAATTCCTGGGTCATTAAGGAAAAAAACACAGGTCTAATTCAATTTCCAGGTAGGTAAGCAGTATCAGAAATGCCAAACTGCTGAACTTCAACTCAGCTTAAAAAACATGCCCTGAACACTGTGTAGGCTAATGGTCTGCTTCACTCTAGTCTCACCAGATTGCCCCCTTTACCTTTCCATTCCTTTATAAAGCTACATTTCCTCTAGGTGAGCACCCCTGCAAGGTCAGGCAGGGAGAGTGGCCTCATGTATTAAGGTGACACGGTTACTAGCCTCTGACAATATTCATTTGTGGCTGAAATGAAGCATTTCCAGACCAGAAATGTTTGGCACTTTGATATTATACTTCTATTAACATCTAGAACATGCAGACATTTTGGCCAAGGATGCTGAAATCCATTTCAAAACAAATCATTTGACACCCAGGTTGGATAGCACCTAATCAACTTAAACATTCCTTTTCAGGGCTTATACAAATACAAAAAAAGAACTACAAAGCTTCCTTAAAGCAGTTCAAAGTAGAAAGGGTATGAACAACCAAGTAGTGAGAATTTTTAATTACTCAGTTTATCTTTAATACTAAGTGCTGTGGATTAAAATATTAATATGCTCTACATGGGCAGCTCCTGTCAGGAGGTGAGATGAGAAGGCAGAAAGGGTCAGGAGCTGGTTGAATGGACACAGGAAATCAGGGGTGGAAAGGAGGAATGTGCTGTCATAGTATAGGGAGAGCAATTAGGGTCATACAAGGTATGTATAAATTTTTGTATGAGAGACTAATTTGAGTTGTAAACTTTCACTTAAAGTACAACAATAAAATAAAACTTAATATGTTTCTGCTGCTGCATTCAGACTCATGAGGGAGACCTTTAAATAGATAACTCCCATATTCCCAGAGAAAAAAGCAGGGCCATGAGAAACACAGACAGCATACTCATGGTGCGCAAAACAAGGACACAACCCAGAGTAAGGCGTTCATGAAATATTTCCTCAAGGAAAAGGACCGTGAACTGGGTGGTGAAGAATGAATAATAGCCACTCAAGTGAAGAAGTGAGGGCTAGGCTATGCAAAGAAACCAACAGAAATGGAACCAGTGGAGAATCTGGAATATTCCAAGCAATGAAAAATGTTGCAATATGAGGCTGGAATCAAAATAGGGACCAGGTCTTGGAAGGCTGGGTGTATCATGCTAAGATATTAGATTTTACCATGCAAAGGATGAGGTGTATACAGTTTGAGAGAATGAGTAGAATGCTTGCTGATGAAACTCTCTGTGTCCCAAAGCATATTGCCAAAGTCCGGTCACTGATCCTACCTCAGAAATAATAGAACTACGTAGAAGCTTGTGGATAAATAAATAAACCCTCCTTACTTTTTAAGGATAAGGAATCTGAGAGCCAGAGAAAGGAGACATGACTTTCTCACAGCAAAACAGTGGAAACTTACAGGTAAAATCAGAATCTCTAATATTCCAGCCCAGAATTATTTCCATGAAAATGAGATACTTCTCATGATTTATTCAAATCTAATGTAAGTATTGCAGTTCAGTCTAACTCAATTCAAGGTTATCATTCTCTGATTTGAAATAAGATGAAATTTAGTAAGTTAGCTGAACACTTTGAAAGTGTTAATTCTTTTTAAGAACCAAGAAGCATGTGTGTAAAAATTCACTCCATCAGAATATAAAACATCTAGAGAGAAGCCAAATTGGCCATCAGGAGAGAAGAGTTTTGTTACATTTAGTAGCTAAACGGAGCCCTAGTGGCGCAGTGGTTAAGAGCCCAGCTGCTAA
>NW_004443950.1:8724474-8736910 GCF_000243295.1 Trichechus manatus latirostris | reverse complement strand
GAGGGTAGTAGCTAAATGGATGTTCATAAGTAATGAGTAAACTTCTGCCTTGGTTTCCTAATCTGTAAAACGGAATCCTTAAAGCTACACCATCAACGCTGTTCACCTGCAGAGAGGATGCGAGAATCACATGTGATGATGGTTGTGAAGTTGTATATTTAAAACTCAGTGTTCCATGTCAGTGTTTCCCAACTGGTGTATGCTCTACTGGTACTACATAAGATTATTTTAGGGGGTAAGTGAAAACACGTGTGTGGTTGTCATATTTCCTCTCAGCTCCAAGTGCCTCCTTCTTAATGCTGCTTTGTAATCTTAGCTGTTGTTGCTGTCGAGTCGGCTTTGACTTGTGAACCCACGTACAACAGAGCAAAATGTTGCCTGGTCCTGCACCAACTACACGATCATTGGTAGGCTCAAATCTATTGTTGCAGCTGCTGTGTATTTTGAGTGCCTCTCAACCTAGGCAGCACATCTTCCAACACTATGTCGGACAATATTCTGTTGTGATCCATAGGGTTTGGGTTTTCGATGACTAATTTTCAGAGGAAGATCTCCACACCTTTCTTCCTAGTCTGTCTTAGTCTGGAATCTCTGCCGAAACCTATCCACCAAGGGTGACCCTACTGGTATTTGAAATTCTGGTGGCATAGCTTCCACCATCATAGCAATATGCAAGCCACCACTCTACAACAAAGTGACAGACGGGCAATGGTATCTCAGCTAGATCCTGTAAATATTTCTCTTTTGACAACTAATGTAGTGTTGGGCTTTGTCAGTAAAGAGTACTGGAGGGATGCTGTAAGACATCAAAGAGCAAAGGACTTTTCTTCCTGGTTCCCATACACCTGCTTCTTCCTCTTGTGACTTCCAATGATGTGCAAGAGCTGATGGCCCTCGTGCTCCAGCAAGTCTCCTAGGTACCCCAGTAAGCAGTTTCTGGAGAACTAGCTCCAATCCACTGATAAGCCAACTGGTGACTTCCTGTGAATCCGCTATGCCCCAAGTCACGCCAATGAACCTTTCTACCATCCAGAAGGCTGCAGCCACACCTTCTCCAAGGAGATCAGAATCTCAGCCTTGTGGGGTTAGGGCTCTTTCGTTTGTCTAGTTCCGTCCTTAAATACTGCTCCTCAGCCCTAGAGATAGCTTCTCCTTGTATTTGCTGTGTCTCTATTTCTTAGAATTCCCTTTTACCTCTTTTAGTAGTTATAACCACCTTGTAATAATTAATGCTTTATATTAAATTTTCACTGTTCATATTATCACTGTGGTTTCTGTCTTCTTCCTGGACCTTGGCTAATACAGAATATATTTATTTTAATAGTTTTGAATATATTTTGTGTTTATTATGAAAGTGTGATTTCATTCAAATTTATTATTTCATGATAGGTATATAAATAAAGCTTCCACCTTACAACAACTCACTTTGTAAGTAAATTTACTTACACATAATATTAAGTAAATCATTGGCAAAGTACCTCACAGATAGGGTGAAATTATAATAGTGGTATGTAAATAACTAAAGTTCAGAAAATTCTGAACTATTTAATAAACAAAATATCTAAGTTGTTTAATAATAGTTGTTGGATTTATAGATTATGCCTTTTATTAAATAGTTACATAAACTATACTGTTTATTTATACACATAATCTTATTTTATCCTCACAACAATCATGAAACAATATTATATTCCTTATTTTATATCTAAAGAAAGAGGAGACTCAGAATAAAATAAGTAAATTGCCCAAGCAAAGATGCCTAGTAAGTGACAGATCTGGGATTCAAACCCTGATCTGACTTCACTGTCTGTGCATATTATTTTAATAGCAGAATACAGAAAATAAGCAGCAAGTTCCACCGCAGAAGAGAAATGGTTACATTGTAGCCCACGAAAATAATCAATAATAATTAGTAAAACTAAAGAATGAGTTATAAATAGATACCAAATACCGAACCCATTGCCACTGAATTGATTCCAACTCATAGTGACCCTATAGGACAGAGTAGAACTGCCCGCCGTATAACCATGATGTATTGCTAATTGAAAAAGTAAAAACAAGCAGGTTGCAGAACTGTGAGTATTGAAGGCGCTTACCCTTAGATAATGTGTAGGTATATGCATGTGTACATATAGCTGTGTTTATGGAACATGGAAAAATCAAGGAAGGCTGTGCTGGGATTTGAGAGTAGAAGGATGGGACGTTCCTTTATTAATATACATCACTTTAAAGAGTAGGCTTGTAGGTGACTTCCTTTTTAGTTTTGTACAGTAATTTTCCAAGTGCATTTTAAAGTACACTATGTTCTTACAACTATGTCAATTGGCTATTTTGCATAATTCTCCAGTAATATGGAACTTTTTACTGCTTTCACTGGAGGCAGCAGCCGTAGACTAATATCTAAGGACATTACTCGCTGAGAGTGAAAAATATATCAGCAGAATGCCCAAGCAGCATGGGGTTCCTCTCGACACTGTCCATGCCAAGGGGACCCTGGACTTTCACTGCTAATCTGAATAAGGTGGCTTCTCACCATACTTGGTGCTGGCTAAGCAAGTCCGACTTACAGAATGTTCTTTCAAAATATGGAGCTTCTCTATTAACTTCTTTTTTTATTGTTGTAAAAATATAGATAACACAACATCTGCCACTTCAACATCTTTCACTTGTACAGTGAGACCAATTACATCAATCATGTTGTGCAACCATCACTAACATCCATTGCCAAATTTTTCATCACCATAAACAGAAACTCAGTGATTTCCCTTTACCCCTTACCTCCCATCCCCGGTAACCACTATTAAACTCTGATCTCTATACATTTGTCTATGCTAAGTATTTCATATCAGTGAGATCATACAATATTGTCCTTTTGGAATCTCCCCTGTTAACTTCTTCTATCAAGAGTTCTATCAAGCTGGATTCACAGAAGCCAACGATCATGAATATGAAAAGTAAAAAGGATCAATATGTGTACTAACTGTTTATTGAGAAACTATTTTGTTCTGTAAACCTTCATCTAAAGCGAGAGTAGCAGCACAACTGGAAGAACATAATCAATGTCGCTGAATTGTACATGTAGATATTTTTGAAATAGTGTATCTTTTGGCTATGTATATTTTCACCAAAAAAAAAATAAAAAGGTCCTCTATGGTCGAGAAGGGAGAGTGTTGACATGTCGTGGGGTTGTTAACCCATGTCATAAAACAATATGTGTACTGACTGTTTAATGAGAAACTATTAGTTCTGTAAACCTTCACCTAAAGTACAATAAAAAAAAAAAATTTAAAAAAAAAAGAGAGAAGTGGAAAGGATGGCATTGACAAGGTTTAAACTATATTTCAACTCTTAAGGAGCTGAACTCAAGTAGGCCACCCCTGGAATGCTAAACTCCAGTGGTTTTCTAAATGCAGCAACCTATTTATTCTAGGAGTTGTGTGGCAGTGTTTGTTTTTTGTTTTTAAATGCATCCGTTGTCTTCATAAAATAATATCACATTTATTACAGGGGAAAAGCACATCGTATTTATCTCTGTTAGCTTCCATAAATTTCCTCCAACAAAATCAGTTTCAGTCCTTGAATTAGAACTTGGGCATTTTAAACTAGGAGATTTTTCATAAGAAGTAAAAAGAACAACCATTTTTATGTCATCTAGCATTTTTAATAACTGACTTAAAAAATGACTGTAGAACAGCACCCATAAGAACATAAACATGGGCATTATAATTAATCTACAGCTGGGCCAAGAAATAAACAGCTGTACAGGGCACTGATTGTGCAAATAAGTACATTCTATTAAAAGGCCAGACAGATGGTAACATGTGGATTTAACTACCGAGGCACTGTAGGAAAAGCATATTGTCAGTAATAAACAGAAACACAAGTCATAAAAGATCGTAACTAATGAAAACAACTCAGTTTGATGAAAATAAATTGAAGGAATGACCAAGGAAGTCTTTGGAAAGGACATCATGTAGGGATCTGCTAAAAGAAATGGGACTTTAACCACACAGGAGCCATGATGTTGGCTTTGGGGCAGACAGCTGTGTTCTGCTACCTACCGGCTGTGTGATGAACCTCTTATTGTTCAGTCTCCATGAGACTCAGTTGACTCATCTGGAAAATGGGAATAATAAGAAACCTTTTCTCATAGCTTCGCTGTAAAGAATAAATGGGATTCTGCATGGAATGTATCTGGCAGAACACTGGGTATACAATAAGTGCTGAAGGAATATGTATCCTTCTTCACATTGCACTAGCAAAGGTTTGAGGACTCTTAGCAATGCAGGCAAATTATGCATTATCCAAATGCTTTCTCAGTTATTCTTGCTGCTGCCCTGCAAATGGAACTCTGAAGTTTGCAGAGGAGTCACCTGAAAATTTCCTGAAATGCAGTGTTCTTGACCCAAAATCATTGGATTCTGAATCAGCATATGGGTAACAGGGGCCAAGAATCCTGCCTTTTAAGAAAGTACTTCAAGACACACTTTGAGACACACTATTGTCTGCATCCTAAAATAAGCAGATGTCTCCCAAGTTGCTTCTTTCACACCTTCAACCAGTTATCCAGTTGCTGTCAAGCCAACTCTGACTCATGGCAACCCTATCTATGTCAAAGTAGAACTGCTCCGAAGGGTTTTCAAAGATTTTTCAGAAGTAGATCCCCAGGCCTTTCTTCCAAGGCACCTCTGGGTAGACTCGAACTTTCAACTCTCTTCTGTTAGCAGCCCAGAGTGTTATCTTTTTGCAGTACCCAGGGACTGCAAAATGAGCACTAGGGCATGGCTGACTAAGAAGGAAAAAAAAAAAAAATGGACAGAACTAATATTTGTATTATAGATAAAAAGTTCCTTTTGAAGATACATAACCAAGATGTCAGGTAAACTTTCATCAATGAAATCTGCTATTTGAGGAAAAAGTTACTGAAAGGTTTCTTCACGGGCACAACACAGTGAGTTCAGGAGATCATGTCCACAGTCCTGTTTGAGGATAACCAGGATTCTTCCTTGCTGTTTACCAAGATCCTACTGCAGACAACAGTCTTTCCCTAAAGGCCGCCAGGAATGGGTCAGCCAGGATCATTAGAGTGGGGCATCTGCTCAGACTTCAGTACCCCAGGAAATATAATAAAAAATCACCAGATTTGTTTTGATTTTTCAACTCCGGTGTATATATATATATATATATGTATATATATATATATAGAACTGACTCATAACCCTGTAGGAAAGAGTAGAACTGCCCCTATAGGGTTTCAAAGGCTGTAATCTTGTGGACACAGACTCCCACATCTTTCTGTTGTGGAGCGATTAGTAAGTTGAAACTGCCAACCTTTCAAGTAGCAGCCAAGCGCTTAACCACTGTGCCGCCAGGGCTCGTTATTATATATAGAAGCCCTACCAAATTTAGAAATCAGAGGCCTGAAAAAAGTGAGGCACAACTTTGATACTGAAGAATGTATAGGAAAAAGAAAGCTCAAGAGCAAAGTACCCCACTACTTAGCGTTTGTAAGTAACGCAGGCGGCTGGGAGCCTCTGGGGGCAGGAAGAGGGCTGGTATAAGGGATAACCGCCAGTGGGTGTGTGTCCATATGCCAGGGAACTTCTCCACCTCAGCTACTGTCTGCTCTCTTTAAGGAAGTAAATAAAATATTTTTACGCAAATAACAAGTGCGTTACACATTTTTTGCCAACCACACAACCCTCTAGCACATTATTCTCCTAGACCCGCTATGCACGTTGTGTGTGCACGCACACATTATTATGTGAGTGCGTTATTTGCAAAAATACGGTATTCATGCTACCCAGGCTTCTCGTTTAATCCCACAACAATCCTATGGTACAGGAATTGTACACATTTTAAAGAAAGAAATGGAGACTCAGTAACCTGTCTAAAATCAGCCAGCTAGAAAGTGGCACAGATGGAACTGGGACCTTTTTTGTCTAATGACAAGGCTGTGCTATTTCTAACACGCCACCTTATTTTAGAAGCTAAACAAGCAAGGACACAGACAAACAAAAAAGAAATATTTTCTTTTCCCTCATGTGCATTAAAGTATACTAAATAAGGGTGTGAGCAGTGAGACAAAACAAAACAGAACAGACGTGGAACGGGGATATACCACGTCCAGCATTTTATATTCTGAGCTCGTGGCAATACCTACCAGCCTTCCTTTCTTCCTTCTTCCCTCCTTCTCTCTATTCTTCCTTCATGCCTTCCAGCATGTATCACTCTGCTAGAAACTAAGTATAAGATAGTACTTCTCTGACCTCTTCTCGCCCCATGATCTTCTGAATCTACTGAATTCCAGAAACACTGCTTTTCTTATTGTTTCTCAAACACATACACCAGTTGCTGATGATTTCTCCATGTGCTAGCCAATTTTTTCATAACTCATCTTATTTTATCCTGAGAATTACCCTATGAAACTTAAGTAGTTCTATCCTCTCAACATCACATGGATAATATTCGGTACTTCAAGGATTCTTGGCTTTTCTGGGGGGACAGACAATCCAAGCAAATACGGTGAGGGCCAAAGAGGGGAATTATACCTGCAGACTTTGCAAAACAGGAGTAAGCATGGCTATTTGAACTCCTTTAACTCTTAAGCAGCAGAGCCCCAAGGCCTCTTTCAGCCTTCAGCACAAATAAGCGTTGACTCCTGCCTCATGTGTTAAATTTATAATCATGGTTTACGAATATCTTCAGCCTGTAGCAAATGACTGCAACTATTTCCTGCTTCTATCCCAAGGCACTATGTGATGAGTACTTAAACACATACACGCATACCTATATATTATTTGTAAAATCATGTATATGTTCTTTATCCTCAAAGCAATCTGTAGTCAGTAGTGGCACCTCGTGCTTTACTCTGGAGGTCTAAAATTATACTATACTATGCTGTCCAAATGATTTGATAAATCGGGCAGATGCAGCCCTAACGGATGGGGATTATTGTGTCATAAATGGCCCATTAGATTGATTCCAGCAAGCATCCAGCTTCAAAAGACATAAATTGAAGGAACGAATTGGCTTTCCCTCTTGGAGTCACTTGGTGGCATTGCCAATCCAATAGGAAGCAGCCCAAACACTGCTTTTCTTAGGGATGATGGCCCCAATGATAAATTAAGAATAAATGTGCGCCAGAGAAGAGATGCAGCACTCCCCAGTTAATGGTGTTATTTCTCTGAAGTTGCTAGGGACGGACTGTAAAAGACAGGCGGGGCAACCTCCCAAATATCAAGCCTCATGCTGCTTTGTTGTTTAATTACGTATGCATAAATGCCAAGTGGTTTATAGCATGCAAGCCTCTGACACTTCATTGGGTGTTTTCCTGTGTCTCCGTTCCCTGCTGTTCCCTCTTATGTCTGCTCTTTTCCTTGTCTATTTATAGGAGAGACATTCCCAGGCCTAGCGGGGCTTTGAACCCTTTTCTTGCAGCTAGTGTGCAAATGACGTGAATGCCTGGGTCACTTCATTGCCCTGCCATTATTTTCAACAGAGCCTCTGCAATGACTCCTTGATGAGACTTGTCTGAATCCAAACTAAATCCCCCGGACTTGGGCATGGTAAGCACAAAACTTCAAGGAAAACAAAACAACAACAACAAAAATGACTGCAAAAAATCAATAGATTCTTATACATTATTTTTACGAGGGACTTTGTCAGGGTAAAAATAACTTTCTTTCTCTGTGCCACTGAGCACACTATTTTACGGGCAGAACAAAATGGCCTTTATTTTCACCTTTCATGAGCCGGAGGGCACGTGGCTACACGATTTGCCTGTGTAGAGGGGAGAAGGAATGTTCTGTGTTCCCTTCTGTCCAAGCAGCTGGCTAAGTATCCCTTGCTTCAGGCAGTCATTGCCTCTGTGCTTTCAGCGCAAGGCTAAGATTAGTAGGGATTCTGTTCATTTCCTGCTAGGATCGCCTTCCCACCAGGCAAGCATCTCTGGAAATTACCCTGAATGAGTGAATATTTATTAAACACTTCCTACACACTAAGCACGGTGCTAAGGGCTTCATATGCATTATCTTCATTGCATTTATCATTATCTGACATCATATTCTATACTTATTTGTTTATCATTTATCACCTCTCAACAGACTGTAGGCTTCAATAGAACCATGGTTCTGTCTGTTTGGTTCATTGCTGTATCACCAGCGCATTGAGTAATGTCAAGTTAGAGCAGGCACGTATTTGTTGAATAAATGAATAATTTCTTTTAACAATGGTAGATTTTTTTAGAGCCATTTTAGGTTTACAGAAAATTGAGCAGATAGTACAGCGAGTTCCTATCTACCTCCTCTCTCCTCAACTCACAGTTTCCACTGTTACTAACATCTTGCATTAGTGTGGTACATTTGTTACAACTGATGAACCAATACTAATACATTACTATTAACTTTAGTCCATAGTTTGCACTACAGCTCACTCTTTGTTTTGTACAGTTCTACGGATTTTGACAACTGCATAATATCATGTGTCCACTATTCCAGAATAGGTTCACAGCCCTGAAAATCCCCATTGCACCTGTTTTTCCCTGCTACCCGCCCTCTGGCAACTGCTGATCTTTTTACTGTCTGTATAACTTTGCCTTTTCTAGAATGTCATCGAGTTGGAATCATATACATGAGTAATTTTAATCTGTGTGAAAATCTGTGAAGCAGACCCCGTTATTACCCTCATCTTCCAGATAGTCAACAAAAGCCTTGTGAAGATAGGTAATTTGCTCCAGGATATAGCCAGTGGACCAATTGTCCTGGAGTCGATTCTGACTCATGACAGCTCCGTATGTGTCAGAGTAGAACTGTGCTCCATTGGGTTTCCAATGGCTGATTTTTTAGAAGTAGACTGCCAGGCCTTTCTTCCACTGCACCTCTGGAGAGACTCAAACCACCAACCTTTCAGCTAGCAGCTGAGCACATTAACCATTTACACCACCCAGGGACTCAGCTCTAGGATGATCAAGTATTGAAATCCAAGGTTTGAACTCACACTGTCTACCTAGCTTCAGAATCTATGCCCCCTTTCACTTATCAACTATGGTGTTGGCCTTATGGATACAGATATGAATGCCACTTGTAATAGAGCAATTGGATAAATTTCACTTTGCATTTTCCTAAGAATCAAAATTCTGAGCAAAGAGTTCTATTATTCTAGAGAGCAAAGCATTCCACTCTAGGAATCAGTTCAGCCATATTCCCAGTTCAGGTGTTTATGGGAAAAGCGGTGAAGGGAATCCGAGAGAGAAGAGAAGAGAGTGCAGGAGAGAGCAGGGGATGGTAGGGGAAAGTAAAAGGTGAAAAAAGGAAAAAGAAAGTATGATACTGTGGAGAAAAGGAACGATACTTTGTTTTTGCAGATTCAGCTGTCTCCTGAGATAGGCGCCCTGGTGGCACAGTGTTTAAGCACTTGGCTACTAACCGGAAGGTCAGTGGTTCCAACCCACCAGCTGCTACACGGGAGAAAGATGTGGCAGTCTGCTTCTATAAAGATTTACAGCCTTGGAAACCCTATCGGGTAGTTCTCCTCTGCTCTCTAAGGACGCTATGAGTCAGGATCAACTCAACGGCAATGAGTTCTATCTCGTGAGAAATCCCAGCCTCTTCCCTGTGTTGCTTGGTGTCTATAAACGGCTGAGTGGTGCCGATAGCTGTGAGTCCATTAGCAGCGATTTGCAGCAGACCAATTTAGAGGTCACTTAGGCGTGAAAACACTGAGCAAGAAATTGTATGCCTAATGAAACAATATCAGTAATAGCACATTTAGATGAACAGTATCAGTAATAGCATATTCTGAATGTTTCATTAAGTCTGAATTGTTAGAATCAGAGTACTGCTGTGTAATAGATGTTACCTTCTTTAACAAGTGTTTCCATATTGGTCATATTTATTGTGTGTCTTTATTGGAGTTAGGAAGCTCTCAAAAGTCACAATATTTCTCTAACCATGTGGTTTTTACAGCAACATTGCATTTGGGCATCTCCTTTTATTTTATACCTATATTTAATGCAAAAGCCAATTCATTAAAAAAAAAAAAAACATATAGTCCTGTGGCAAGAGTGTGCATAATAAAATTTAAGACATTTACATCTTTAAATTAAAGTACCTTTAAGATAAGGTTGTCGGTTCAATTGAGCTTTATCTTCTCAACTTCATGTCATGGAAAAGTAATGCTATCAACTAATAATCGGTTTCCTTTCATTTCAAGATCATTAAGAAACAATATTAGATCTTTAGAGACCATGATAAGAATATGTATATATTCTTGAAAAGATGTTTCATATTTGTATTGGCTGCATTCGAGCTGTCTTTCTGGGTTAATACAAAGAGAAGGGGCAACATTCGAGAAACGTTTTCTATACAGTCAGTCAGTACTAAAAATCACTTTGGGCTGTCCCGAGTGGGCATTCTGTGTATTCTGAACAATAATTCCATCCTGGCCCCATGACTGTTTACACAGAGCCCAGTGATCTACCTTGTTTCCCCTGATGCCAGCTTTAATGGTGACAAATGAGGTGATAGATGCTTGACGACCTGCTATCAGCCTGCAACTTTGCCAGCTGCCTGCTTTTCATGGCTCCTGATCACAGTGTATGCTCACAAGAGTACTGTGAGGTAGGCACACATTTCACGGACGGGGAAACTGAGCTTGTAGAGGCACAAACTGTGCCAGTGGTAGGATTCAAGCCAGGACTTCGAACCGGGCTGTTTCCAGTTCCAACCTCTGCTGAGAATTAAATTTCCACCCCATATATACTAAATCAGAATCTACAGTTTAGCAAGATCCCCAGGTGATGCTCATGTATAATAAATCCTGAGAATCTGTGCTCTACTAGTGGTTCTTAGAACTGGTCCCTAACTGGCATCATTAGCATCACCTGGGAACCTGCTAGAAATGCAAATTCTCAGCAGGAGTTCCAACTGGAATGAACCAGTTCCATGCCCTGATTCAAACCCAGGTCACTGACATCACAGCTTCTGTGTTCTTCATGATACCATACTACAAATGGCCTTCAAGGGGATTCTGCTCAGCACTCTGCTTTTTTCCTGCATGCTGCACTGTAGAATTTAGAATAAGCTAGGGGGCATTAGGGGTTCAGTGGTAGAATTCTTGCCTTCCATAAGGAAGACCTGGGTTCGATTTCTGGCCAATGTACTTCATGTACAGCCACCGCTCGTCTGTCGGTGAAGGCTTGTGTGTTGCTGTGATGCTGAACAGGTTTCAGGGGAGCTTCCAAACTAGAAAGGAGGAGGAAGAAAAGCCTGGCCATCTACTTCAGAAAATCAGTGAAAATTCCATGAATCCGAACGGTCCAGTCCACAACCAAGCACAGGGATGGTGCAGGACTAGGCAGTGTTTCGTTCCATTGTGCATGGGGTTGCTGTGAGTTGGAGGCTGACTCCATGGCAGCCAACAACAGCAAATCTATGTTAGAGCTTATCCCCATCCTTGGCTAGCGCTAAGCTACTGAGTTATTGAGGTGATTTTATCCAGAAGTCCTTCACACAGAAGGCTGTCTGATGTCCTGAATGTCCAGGACAACATTTTAGTGAATCACAGGTTGATTTTTTTCAAAGTGCCTTAAAGTAATCAACAAGCCCTTTTTGCTTACCAGGAAATGCTTTTAAAACAATGTTTGCTTGGGCAAGCGTAAAAATACAAAAGGGTAGTATTGCTATGCTGGCTGAAACCAGAAATGAGGTTTGAAATCAGAGAGACAAAAGCTGAAGAAGCCAAAGGTTAGGAAAGGCTTTGTCTCTACCACCTCATCTTCCTCAGTCATCTTGTTTATTGTTCTTTCTTAAAATGCCATCATCTTGCATGATTTCAACTATCTGTTGTAGTCTCTATGGAGCACTGGCGGGACCGTGGTTAAGCACTTGTCTGCTAACTGAAATGTCAGTGGCTCAAACCCACCAGCTGCTCCGCAGGAGAAAGGTGGTGACAGTCATTGGAAACCCTATGGGGCAGTTCTACTTTGTCTTACAAGGTCACTATGAGTTGGAATTGACTTGATGGCAATAGTTTTTTTTTTTCTTTCTCTTAATTGCAGTCTCTGACTCTTTGCTGAACTCCAAACAATATTTCTAACTATTTGAGGGCACTCTGTTGACTTTGTTCATTAGCATATCATATTCAAGATCCCACATCAAATGTATCTTTTCTCCAAACCAGCTCTTGCTCTGCTCTGTCGTATGACATCCAAACATTGAAACCATCTCTCATTTCACAGTTGGCTTTGATAGGGGCACAAGAGGAGAACTTAAGTAACAGAATAACACAGCTCCCCACACCAAGTAGATTCTACAAGCAACACAGTAGTTAGCCTTGAGTGAGTTGTAATAAAAAGATTTATATTGGGCATTTTTAGGTTCTAGGCCTCCTATTTGTTACTTTTGGAATATGATCTGATTTCATTTTTATGGAAATT
>NW_004443950.1:8722878-8723938 GCF_000243295.1 Trichechus manatus latirostris | reverse complement strand
CCTGTGGAACACAGTTCTCCTCTAACACACATGGGGTCACCATGAGTTGGAGTAGACTCAGTGACAACTGGTTATTGGTTCTAGACTTACGGGAATAGATTAGGAGATAAAACAGGTCTCCACCTTCAAGAAGAGAAATTTAAGGAGGAACAAATTGACAATGAAGATAATAAAAATAAATTATATGGTAAGGTACAAATAAGAGCTATAAAAAAAAAAACTAATTCAAAGTAAAAGAGCCTGGTGATGCAGTGGTTAAAGCACTTGGCTTCTAACTGAAAGGTCAGTGGTTTGAACCCACTAGCTGCTCCTCAGGAGAAAGACTTGGCAATCTGCTTCTATAAAGATTACTGAGTAGGTGCCATTCAGTCAGTTCCAACTCATAGCGACCTAATGTACAACAGAATGAAACACTGCCCAGTCCTGTGTCATCCTCACAATTGTTTGTTTTGTTTGAGTCCATTATTGCAGCCACTGTGTCAATCCATCTCCATAAGGGTCTTCCTCTTTTTTACTGATGCTCTACTTTACCAAGTATGATGTCCTTCTCCAGACACTGGTCCCTCCTGATAACATGTCCAAAGTACGTGAGACAAAGTCTAGCCATCCTCACTTCTAAGGTGCATTCAAGCTGTACTTCTTCTAGGACAGATTGCTTTGTTCTTCTAGCAGTCAATATGCTTTGTCAACACCATAATTCAAAGGCAACAGTTCTTCTTTGGTCTTCTTTATTCATGGTCCAGCTTTCATATGCTTATAAGGTGATTGAAAATACCATGGCTTGGGTCAGGCACACCTTAGTCCTCAAAGTGACATCTTTGCTTTTTAACGCTTTAAAGAGGTCTTTTGCAGCAGATTTGCCTAATGCAATACATTGTTTGATTTCCCGACTGCTGCTTCCATGGGCATTGCTTGTGGATCCAAGTAAAATGAAATCCTTGACAACTTCAATCTTTTCTCCCTTTATCATGATGTTGCTTATTGGTCCAGTTGTGAGGAATTTTGTTTTCTTTATGTTGAGGTGCCCCAGTCATATTTTGAGTGCCTTCCAACCTGAGGG
>NW_004443950.1:8720736-8722125 GCF_000243295.1 Trichechus manatus latirostris | reverse complement strand
GAGAGAAATAGTATAAATAGAGTCCCATAGACATTTAGAAGATATTAAAAGTAGCACTTGTTTCCTAAGTAAGATTCCAAATAGTTAAAATGACTTAATTCATCCAAGCTGCACAGATGGTTCAACTGTGTAGGACTTGCAGCAGACATTGAGCAAACAATGAAAAGAAAGAGAATAGTATTACTAGATGAAATATTTTTGAAGGCTCTTGATATATACTGATTTTGAGAAAGATTATGCTTATTTCATTAGTGAGTGAAAGTGCCAAAATATACCCAATCTTTGCCAACACTGGGTATTACCCATTGTTAAGTAATGTTAGTTTGATAATCCTGTTGCTGTGGAGTTGATTCCGACTCATGGTAACCCCATGTGTTACAGAGTAGAACTGTTTCATAGGGTTTTCTTGGCTGTAATCTTTAAGGAAGCAGGACTTTCTCTTGAAGCACTGCTGGGTGTGTTCAAACCACCAAACTCTTTGTCAGCCCAACGCAAACTGCTTGCGCCACTATTAATTTATGTAAACATCTTGAAGAGTATTGAAGGATTAGTCAAGACGCTGTATTTCCTTGCTCCTTCTCTTTTTTCCACTTCCATCTTTCCTTCTAGCTTGTTTAAGAATCAATAAACACCTTGCAAAACAAGAAACCAAGTTCTCTAGGGGGAAATAAAATAACTCAAATGCATGTATCTGTAGGTACATTGGATTTGTATTTATCTTTTGAATTTCAAATTTGTGTTAAAAGAAATGCAGTCAGACTGGCCTTTAGCTTAATCGTAAAACAAGACTTATGCTTCAAAATGTTACCCTTGAGGTACAGAAAGACAGTTTTTCAACAGAAATCTATTCACATGTCCAAGGGCAAAATTCTCTCCCTCTTTTTCATGAAAATATTGTTATGCACTAAAACCCGAGGTAAAAATTTGCCACACTTCATAGCTGATCAAGATTTGCCCTACTATAATTCATCTTCTTAGGAATTATGACTTTATGATTGTGCTAGAGGTAGCTCCTTGATTTTTATCACAGCTGTTCTTTTAGGGGAGATAAACGGACACTTCCTGCTCCACCACCTGCTCCCCTCATCCCCCGATAAGATTCTGAGGAATATGTCTGTAGAGGTCATTTTCCATATAAACCTTGCCTCCATATCTCTCAACTGGCAAAGAAAGATGGAGAATGGAGAATCAGAGAGTCTTAAAAGGAACTTTCATTCTTTCCTTCAAGCACATCGTTCCCACTGTTGGACCTTTGCTCTTGTCGTTTTCTTTCCCTCAAAAACTTCTAATCCTCAACTCCCCAATTCAGTGTGGCTGTCTCCTACTAATCATTAGGGGTTCAGTTCAAGCTGATCTAAATTAACCCTGTCCCTCCCTTTCTACACACTA
>NW_004443950.1:8718677-8719583 GCF_000243295.1 Trichechus manatus latirostris | reverse complement strand
GTCTGAAGATATCCAGATGTGGTCAGTTAGTAGTGTACCACCTTGCATTTGCTTTCACCCCCTCCCCAGTTATAATTGCCCTCCTTCCTCTTGCTGCCCGAGGGTTTATAAGCCAGGCTCTGTTTTATTTGAAGCTTTGCCTTGGGCTTTATTTTCTAGAAATTCTTGGCTAAGTAGATGGTCCTTGACTTTTCAAAATATTTGAAATCATATTTTTTTTCCTTCAGTCCATGTTACAGTATGCTTGAATGAATAAATCAGATGACTTAATTTCCTATTGAATCAGAATATGTTAATCTAAAACTGAAGGCAAATTACCAGGTTCTTGTGTCCTCAACAATGCCCAAGCTACCCAGGAAGGGATTTTTTTTTTTTTTTAATTATGCTTTAAGTGAAAGTTTACAGTTCAAATCAGTTTCTCATACAAAAATTTATACACACATTGCTATGCGACCCTACCTGCTCTCCCTATAATGTGACAGCACACTCCTGCTTTCCACCCCAGATTTCCCATGTCCATTCAACCAGCTCCTGTCCCTTTTTGCCTTTTCATCTCGCCTCTGGACAGGAGCTGCCTGTTTAGTCTCTTGAGCAATGAAGCTCTCTCTTCACGAGTATCATTTTATGTCCTATAGTCCAGTCTAATCTTTGTCTGAAGAGTTGGCTTCGGGAATGGTTTCAGCTCTGGACTAATGGAGAGTCCGGGGGCCGTGTCTTCCGGGGTCCCTCCAGTCTCAGTCAGACCATTATTTTACTAGAATTTGAGTTCTGTACCCCACTTTTCTCTTGCTCTGTCAGGGACTCTCTGTTGTGTTCCCTGTCAGGACAGTCATCAGTGGTAGCTGGGCACCATCTAGTTCTTCTGGTCTCAGGCTCCTGGAGTCTCTGGTTTATGTGGCCCTTTCT
>NW_004443950.1:8716352-8717655 GCF_000243295.1 Trichechus manatus latirostris | reverse complement strand
GAAGTTAATGGAAATCCAAGGGGCATTCAAGGCTCCAGTCCTTAAAAATAAGATAAAGAATACCTTATTTTAAGAAGCCGAATGCTGTTATAGCAATTATCACCTTTCATTGTGCATGGGGGTGAAAGTTAAATCTGTCTCTTTTTGGTCTCTTGTGGAAATAAATGAAGACCACCCAAATGAGAACAAACAGGGGTTATGTATTCAAAGCTTGCTATAAAAAGGAAGTGAACCACTGGTACTTGAGTTTGGCAGAGACTCAAAGGCAGGCAGGGAGGTGGGAAAGCTTTGTGGTGAAAAAACAAGGAAGGTTTCAGGTGTACACTGATTGGAAGCTGTTGGCATGGAGAAGCTGGAGGTAAGGCATCTTATGTGATGGGTTTGGGGAGCATATTTGGCTTTCTCTGGTAGCTTCTGAGTTGAAAAGGGAGGCAAAAGTAGGGAGTTGGCAATACTTGACTGCATTCTGGCCTCTGACCATTCTGGGCTGATTGTGAAGAGGTTGTGTTTTGGATTCCTGGACTGGTTGCTGCAGAGATTGTGTGTCAAAGTTCTCTTGTCACACATGGTCTGGCCATTATTTGTATATTTAGTCTCTCACTTTACTCGAAGAAACTAGAGAGAGCCTCTTTCCATGAGGGAGGAGCGTGGGCTCATACTACCTACCAATCATTTCTTCCTTTCTATCTTTATGTCCTTTTGTAATCTCGTCATTAAAAGAAATGTTGAATAAAGCTTGTGCCTTACTTCCCCAGGAGAAGTTCCCGCCATTCCTTTTTTATCTTTGGCTCTTTTTGATTTTTCGTTTCACATGAAAAAAGAGAGATGCATGAGATTGTCAATCTTGGTAATATTATCTCACCAATCTATTATCTCTTCACTATTTACAGATTTAAAGTTTTCTCCACAGGAAGAGATCCTAGTCATCTCTTTTTTGGGGGGAGGGGGTGTAGTTTCCCTTTTTCTTAAGAAACTATTTCTTTCAAAATGGCAGCAGGGCATAGAGAGAGCAACCTTGGTCTGAGATGATGCTAAAAAATACAACACACCTTTTCTTTTTGATCATTTCTTCCTGGCCATTGCAGTTGTATTCTTGGCCTGTCTTCTCTTTCTCTGTAATGTAAAGACTTGAGTGTTGTGTCTACTCTTTTGAGTGAAACGGACAAAGCCAACCTTTTGTTTTTGTTTTTGTTTTTTTTTAACTCTGGCTTACATAGGGATGCAAAGCAGATTTTAAAAAAATGAGTCCTGCAATTGTTCCAGTGTGTATGACTAGAATTGTTCACAGAGCTGTGGGGACAAA
>NW_004443950.1:8714108-8715361 GCF_000243295.1 Trichechus manatus latirostris | reverse complement strand
GTCAAAACGTTTGGAGACTTGGACAGCTGGGTGATCTTTTCATTTTCAACAAGTAAAAAAAATAATAATCCAATCATGCTGTGACCAACCATCAAATATTGTTTTTCTCAGCATTTCCAGGATTTAGATTCCTGAAAATCTCTTATATCTTAAATGCATAAATCATGGCCAAAAGAACTTAGGGTGCTCATGCTTCAGTGATAGCACTGTATATGTAGTGTCCTACAGTGTCTTTCTATAATAAAACAGTTTTAATATTTTTCTCCAGTGGTTATTTCACACAATCAGTATATTTCTCAAGCTTTTGCCATCCCTCTCTTTTCTTTCTCAGTAATCATGCCCTTACTTCACTGAGAAAAGCTAAGCGATCAGAAAAGGACTTCCTTATGTTAGTACCAATAAAATCTACCAACCCAGCCTTATCTTAACCATCAAGATTAGTCTTTCTTTCCTATGACATGGATGAACAACTTTTGTCATTGTGGTTCTGGTGGTTGGTGGTAATTTTGTTTTGTCTGTGAAAACAAATCTTCCTCTTGCTTACTGGACTCCATGTCTTCTTGTCATGCAAAGTCATAGGTGAACCACTCAGAATGGGCAATATGAGGAGAGTGTGATGAAGGAATGTTTCCAGAACTCTATGGTTACTGATAGTAATGCACTATTACCAACTCTAGAGCTGAGAGAGAGAAAAAAGAAGGAGAGCTGTAAGGAAAGGGATTCTCGACAAGAGCTTTAACCTTGCTCTAGACTACCGGGGATTGCCTTCACCCTCCCGTCTGAAACTAGTAAAACTCAGGACAGAATAATGAAATAACGGTTTTCAAGACTTTGGACATCTGATAACAAAGGAAAGGAATTTTTGAGGGATGGGGAGCAAATGAGGTGAACCAGGCAATCGTGCTATCTTGAGAGTTTCCAGGTGGTGAAAGATGTTTTTGCAGACACTTCTTGTGCTACATCCAAATCTCCCTAAGCTCCTTTTGCCTTTTTCTAGAACCAGTTTTCTAGAACTTCAGGAAACGACTCTTGGGCTACTGGAGACTTTGCCCACATGCAGAGGTGTGAGAAGATCTCTGTCAATGATCAGAGGGTACTCAGTATGAAACTCCAGCTCTCTTGCCTCAGTTTGGGACAAGTTCGGAGGTGTCATTTGTACTCCAGAGTTTCCCTGAAAGATCAGGCTACAGCTATCCTGAAACTGTACCCTATTTTGGCTTTTTTCCCTTCTGTCCTGTTTCTCCCACTCCCTT
>NW_004443950.1:8710685-8713140 GCF_000243295.1 Trichechus manatus latirostris | reverse complement strand
TTTTTCAAGTATACTTATCAACTTTTTGAACTTTTATCGGTCTTAAAAGTTTAGTGTCTTCAGCTGTCAAGTTATCAAAATCTTTATTTTTGATCAGTATAATTTCTTAATTTTTGATCAGTGTCATAACTGAACATGGCAGATAGGATTATGGGTAACATTAATAATTAAACATTTTAAATTAAAGAATTTTAAAAAGTAACTCTCTTTGTACATGATCAAAAGTGACAACTTGTTGACAGATGACTGTTGCATGCCCTCCAATATGCTGAAGTTATTTTTTTGAAGGATAAGAACATATTATACCATTCCATGTTAAATTATGCCTTCAATCTCTGACATTTCGTTCCTTAACATATTGCTTAGGAAAATATGAGACATATACTATTTTCTTGTTTGTTTTTTTAAGAAATAAAATAATAATAAATGAAGCAGTCAGGATAGGTTAGATTATGCTGCAGTAACAAAGAACCCTAATGATCTTGGTGGATTAAAGCAATAAAGGTTTATTTCTCATTCACAATACATGAATAGCACAGGGACAGGGTAGCTGAAGGACTGAGTGCTACATCATCATCATTCAGAGACCAGGGCAAGGGAGATTCCATGTGTGAATCTGTTCTCACGGTTGTCAAGGCAGAAAAATGGAATACAAGGACAAGCATACCAACTCCTCACCTTCCACATACAAACATGGGAACCCCCTAAGACTTGAGCCTTCAGGAGATTCTCACCCTCTTACTAGTCCGTATTTGAACTCCAGCCATTTCTCAAAATTACCATGTCAGTGTTCCTACCAGTTTGTGGCTCCAGCATCTTCTGCTCCAGGTAAGCAGATCTTGGCTGTGTCTCTCTGGATGTACATGTCTCTCCAGATTTCAGGGTGGCAGTTTTCCCTGCAGAGTCCCTAGGTGGTGCAAATGGTTAATGCACTCTGCTGGTATTTCAAGTCCACCCAGGGGTACCTCAGAAGAAAGGCCTGGCAATCTACTTCTGAAAAATCAACCACTGAAAACCCTGTAGAGTACAGTTCTACTCTGACACACATGGGGTTGCCATGAGTCGGAATCAACTCCATGGCAAGTGGTTTGGTTTGTTTTCTCTGCAACCTCAGTTTTCTGAATGGGTCCAAGAAAGACATTTATTTAAGTTTGTCTAGTTTTTTCTTCCCCCTTGTTGTAAGTACATGAGTGGTGACTTCAAACTCTTTACATGTTGGAGCCGAAAACCTCCATTCATTTGTAGCTGTTTAATTGAACCTGTTCACTGTTACCAGGTACAGGGAATTTTTTAAAAGCACCGTTATTTTTTGAAGTCTCTCTAGGTACTTTTGAGGTATAAATGTCTTCTAGATGGTATGTGTGTTTGGATTATACCCAAGGTCATGAGTTCTAATTATTCATAAAGAAAATATAAAAGTATATATTTTTAATGTCAGTAAGATTTGAATGGAGATTGGAATGTATGGATTGCACCTCAACATAAAGAAAACAAAATTCCTCACGCTGGATCAATAAGCAAGAGCACGATAAATGGAGAAAAAATTGAAGTTGTCAAGGATTTCATTTTATTTGGATGCACACTTAACACTCGCAGAAGCAGCAGTCACAAAATCAAATGATGAATTGCACTGGACAAATCTGTGGCAAAAGACCTCTTTAAAGTGTTAAAAAGCAAAGATGTCATTTTGGGGATTATGGTGCACCTGACCCAAGCCATGGTATTTTCAATCACCTCATATGCATGTGAAAGCTGGACAATGAATAAGGAAGACTGAAGAAGAGTTGACGCCTTTGAATTGTGGTGTTGGAGAACAATATTGAATATACCGTGGATTTCCAGAAGAACGAACAAATCTGTCTTGGGAGAAGTAAAGCCAGAACGCTGCTTAGAAGGGAGGATGGAGAAGGACATCATGCTTGGTAAAGCAGAGGGTCAGCAAAAAAGAGGAAGACCCTCAATGAGATGGATTGACACAGCAGCTGCAACAATGGGCTCCAACACAGCTATGATTGTGAGGATGGTGCAGGACCAGTGTTTCATCCTGTTGTATATAGGGTGTCTCTGAGTAGGAATCCACTCAACGGCACCTAACGACAAGATTGGAACACATTATTATATGGGAAAAATGTCATAGAAAAAGAAACTTTATTCTATATACTAATTTCCAAATAGCCTTAAATAGGATATATATATATATGTATGTATATGTGTGTGTGTGTGTGTGTCTGTGTGTGTGTGTGTGTATGCATATATATCTCCAGTACAATTCAGTTGCCTTCAAGTCAATTCCAACTCATAACAACCTCATGTATGTCAGAGTAGAACTGTGCTCCACAGGATTTTCAATGGCTGATTTTTCAGAAGCAGATTGCCGGGGCTTTCTTCCAAGGCTCCTCTGGGTGGACTTGAACCTTCAACCTTTTTGTTAGCAGGCAAGCAAGTTAACTGTTTG
>NW_004443950.1:8706071-8708922 GCF_000243295.1 Trichechus manatus latirostris | reverse complement strand
CAAATTCTTTCAAAATATTGATTAGCTGTACTGTTGATAACATAAAATGTGTATTTTAGATCAAATACAAGCTCTGTGAGTTCTTCGTTCCACACCACCCAAGTGTTTGTTGTTTTGATTTGTTGCTATTTGATTCAGTTGCTTAATTAAAAAAAATCCATGTCACCTACCAGAACCTGGGGTTTCCAGGATTCTACAGTCTTTATGCTGACATGGAAATTGCTAACAGTTTTTACCAAGAAGGGCTGCCTTATGAGAATTTGTTAAAGATTCATCGAACTCGACTTGCATTTTTCTCGATTGATCGATTGCACTTACACCAGCAATTTTCCCATTTGTTACAGTGCATGCAGAAAAGAAAAATAGCTAAGGGTATGAATTAGTTCATATTTGCTCTAACTACAAACATGAAAGGGAGTATATTAAAGCTAATCATCCTTCTATTACCTTGTCATTGCCACATTTTTACAGATACATGACGTGAAGTGAGAAACAGAGAACACAGGGGGCCGTGGTGATAATGGAGTGGGTGAGCGATAAGCGTGTCTCTTCTGCTTGCTACAGCTTCCTGTCATTCGGGCTGTGTAAATCCACTACTGAACCATAGCATATTGGGTCTTTAAGAGGAATTAGAAAGCCTAGCTTTGACAACTGGTAAGAATGGAACGTGTAAAGGGTTAATAATTTTGAAAATTCTATTGATTTTGTAAAGACTCAATATTCATCACCCAATCTGCACAAATACAATTAGCTATAATGCAATTAGGTCCCTGGGTGGCACAAATGATTTGCACCCTACTGTTAACCTAAAACAAGCTACAGCTGCTAATCAATAGGTTGGCAGTTCAAATCCACCAGCCACTCCTTGGAAACCCTATGAGGCAGTTCTACCCTGTCCTATTAAGTTGCTATGAGACAGAATTGAACCAACGGCAGTGGGTTATTAACCTAAAGGTTGACGGTTCAAACCTACCTAGCTGCACCTTGGAAGAAGAGACCTGGCTATCTGCTTCCCTAAAAATTACAGCCATTGAAAATCCTGTGGAGCAGTTCTACTCTGTAGCACATTGGGTCTCCATGAGCCAGTATCGACTTGAAGGCTCTCCTAAAGCCAAAAACTAACAGGAAAAGTCATGATCTAGAAATAGCATTAGCAGATTTTAATTCAATTGGAAATATTTATATTAGTATTCAAACTTCTTGAAGAAATAATGTTCTTAGGAACACTAGAGTTATACAGAGACTGAGACAGTAAGGGGTTAGGTTTATTTGCTACTTTGTTTGGCTAAATCATTTTTTTTATTTTGCTTTTAATCATTGCAATCATCTTTTGAAGTAAGGATATCCAAATAACAGCTTGTGAAATGCTGTTAACCCAGAATAGGGTACGTTCTGGGTATCCCAAGTAAGCCAGCCTCTACTGGAAAATATCTTGTTTTGTTTTGTTTTTTATTTAATTTTATTCACTGCCCATTCTCTAGCCCAGTTCCATCCAAATAATCTACATCCCTTGGGGAGAAGTTCCTTCATTTGAGTCAATTGTACAGATCTCTATGGATTTTAACCTATCTTAACGGAATTCATTTATAAATATTCCTTTTAATATAAAATGGTTTAAATTAAAAATTTCACAACTACTTAAGCATTCTGGTGATAGCACATTGATGAAGGAGCCCACCCAGCTTCACCCCGTCTAAGGTTAAGTCATCGGTACTCATTTAACTAACAGTACAAAGACTCTTCAGAAGTAAGGTGTCCTCAAATGGTGAGGATAGACATAGTATATCTCAGCAGGGTATCCCTTTGTCACGGAGTTCCCACAGGCAACATCAGAGGCTGCTGAAATTGACCTTAGGAGGTATATTTTCACCAGACTTGACAAAGCTCAATACTTATTATGCTACTAGCATTTTATACGTGGGGCTTACATCACCATCCTAGAAGAACTTACACTGACAATCCATGCACTTGGTTTCCAGGAAATATTTACAAATATTCATTCATTCATTCCTTTGACAAATATTTGTATTTGTTGTACCAGGCACTAATCTAGGCAGTCTGCATTCAGCAGTAAACAAAACAGAGAAAACATTTTTTCTCTCTTAGTAGGAGACAGACAACAAACAAAATAAGCAAATACATTATATATGAATCTGTAGATAATTATTAGGGTGAAAAAATAAATAGGGAATGGAGACTGTGAGTACCCAGCTGGTGAGTATTGGATGGGTTGTGGTAGGTATCATTTTACACAGTGTGGTCAGGGAGTGCTTCAGTGATAATGAATTTGAGTAAGGAGATGAGGGAGTAAGGTATGCAGATATCTAGGGGGAACCACGTTCCAGACAGAGTAAACAACAAATGCAAGGGCTCTGAGAAGGAAGTGTGCTTGGGCTATTTCAAGGAAAGTCACGGCGAATGAGAGTAGTAATAGATATACCCGACAGACAATTCCTATCAGGACCTCAGAACCATTGTAAACAGATGAGCTTTCATTCTGAGTAAAATGGGGAGACATTGGAGGATTCTGAACAGAGCAGCTGCATGATCTGATTAGCATGTTTAATGGGACAATTTGGCTGTTCTTTTGAGAATGGCATGCAGGGGAAGGGGTAGAAACTGGTAGATTAGTTGGAAACTACTGAGCTATAATCTCTGTGAAAGCTGATGGCAGCTTGGACCAGGGAGGGTATGGTCTAGGTGAAGAGAGTGAGAATCTGGATATATTTTTAAGATATAAACAACAAGATTTGCGATGGATTTGGTTATGGAATAAAAGTAAGACCCTGTAAAGACATATTCTCATTCAGGAGGGAAAAGCTGAGTCGGTAACCATATGTGCCTCACTGAA
>NW_004443950.1:8701531-8705032 GCF_000243295.1 Trichechus manatus latirostris | reverse complement strand
ACTAACAGAGTTTTCAGTTTTTGTGGACTTGGGGAGATGGCTACCAGGGTCTATACCCTGTAGACATGGGAGGGAATGGGTGGTGATGAGTGTATTGGAAACTCAGGGCTGCAAATGCTGTCTTAAATTATTTTCTATTCTTTTTGTACACTATTTCATTGCAAATCTGTCTTTGCCTATTTTATCCAAAATACATTTCTATCAGAAAGTTAAAAAAAAAAAAAAAACTAGACATACAATAAAAAGTCTGTGAAACAATAATATGGACTCAGTATAGGGAATCTATTGATACAAATCTAATTAACATATCATATTTTACTTTCGGTAACTCAACTTTTATCAAGTAATTATTTTTTCAATTAGGTAAATTATGTGTATTCATATTAAAATCACTCTTTAGTGTCTCAAACCACTCTGATGTGTTCATCATTCAAGAGACTACCCATGGCACGGAAAGGTTTTTCCATGCTGACATTTGAACCCATATGAGTGAAAGATTTAAAAAATATATATATACTTGGCATATTTCATATAAAAAAAGGTATATTATGAACAGATTTTTAAAAATATTTCTGTTTTTTCAGAAATTGTGTGTATGTCTCACTACTGTATCACCCAATGCTTACCGCAGTGACTACCATGTAGTTAGGACAAAATCAAAATTTATTCTCTGCAGTGAAAAATGTATAATTGATTGATTGAATGAATGAATACTTGAATGAATAGCTGGTGTATTTTACACAAAATAATTTAAATGAGTATTTATTCTCCTCACAACTGCATCCAGATTTGAATTACTTTAGAAAAAAATGTATGTAACTACATCATACTTTTGATGAATTGAGTTTGCACAAAATATAGAAGTCTCTCTAATTAGCCAAAAGGACCCTATTTCTCCAGCCATGTGAAATAACCTTGTGTCTTTCAGTTCTTCAGAAATACTTGTATTTGCTCCAGTTACCTACTTCTGCATAAGAAACTATGACAAAACAATAAACTATTTATTATATGTCATGACTTTGTGGGTCTGAAATTCAGGCAGGGCACAGCTGAGTTGAGTCTTCCATCCTACCTGGTGTTGTCAGAGGTCTTTCAGTGGCATTATGATGGCAAATAATCTGGATGGCTCAAGACATCTTCGCTCACCTGTCTGGTGCCTTAAGGATAGCCCATCTCTCCACCAAGATTATCTTGGAGTCACTGGACTTTTCATGTGGTGGCTCAGAGCTTTCAAGAGCTAGTTATCCAACAAAGAAGGCAAAAACTATATGATTTTTTATGATTATGCCTCAAAAGTCATATTATGTCATTTTTGCCATATTTTATTGGTCAAAGCAGTTACAAGTTTGTCTAGATTCAAAGGGAGGGGTCATACCACACCTCTCAATGGGAGGAATTTCAAAGTATTTAAAGCCTTGTTATAAAACTTCTGATGTTGTATAGACCTTCTGCAATGTGATTATCATATTATATAATTATGTCACATGTGATATGTCTGTCAAAATAAATTAAAAGTTTATTTTCTGGATTGAAGGTAGTCAAATTTGGACCAAGCTATCAACTGTCTTTTATTTTAAAACTGGAACTTGGAGTTATATGTTTCTGAATTCTTCCTGTAATTTCCGGATTTGAGATAGAAAAATAAAACCAGCCTGAATAAAAAGAAGTCATGAGAAGTTACATCACATTGTTGAGCCGTCTGAATGTGCTTTGAATGGGGTTGTGAGCTAAATAAATCCATAAGCAATTTCAGAACTTGTAGCTGGAATTATTCAAATAATTGTTTCTACTCATTGATCAGGAAGAAAAACTTTACTTATCCATGGTGTCGGTAGCTCGGTTTGTAAAGATTTATATAGTTTCTATATTTCAGCCTGAAGACATGAGAGTAGTAATCTAATTTGAATCAATAGACATAAGGACAATGCAAAGCAAATTAACCACTTTATAAACAAATTAAAAAAAATTGTTAAGGGATAAGGGGACAGGAAGGGCTAAATTTGAAATGTTGGACTATATCAGTGCATCTAGTCTAGAACACTTTTTAATAATTTTGTAGCTGTTAGGGTAATTACTAATTATTTCATATTTATATTGATGGATAATGTAGTGCCGGGTTAATACTTTTGCCTTTGGAAATAAGGAAGCCGGCAGCCCAAGGTTCAAATACTGGCTCCAATTACCATCTCTGTGTCCTTGAACAAATGACTTAACCCAGCTGACTTTCATTTATATGACCAATAGAAAGGGGAAGATAATAGTATATAACTGATTAAGTTGTTGATCAATCAAGCAATACAAGTATTAAAAAAGAGAAAAGCAATCCCTGACATCCAGGAGCTAGCCTTGTTACTATCAGGTATGCCTTGGGGTTGCTACAAGCTGGCCTGGCACTCACTGCTACACCTTGCTATTCTCCTATTAAACCAGTTGTCCTCAAGTCGATTCCAACTGATGGCAACCTCATGTGTGTCAGAGTAAAACTGTGCTCCATAGGGTTTTCAATGACTGATTTAGGGGAAGTAAATCACCATGCCTTTCCTCTGGGTGAACTCGAACATCCAAACTTTTGGTTAGCGGCTGAGTGCATTAACTGTAGCACTCAGGGACTTCTGGGTATAGTTAATACTACACCTTCTTTTTCCTTCCTTCCTTCTGTCCATGAGAATATATTGCACATGGGTTATGTGCCAGGACCTGTAGCTACAGGAAAGTCATTTTCTAGGGCATGATGTTTGAGCAGGGTATTATAAGCTAGGTAGAATTTTTTGAGAAAGAAAAGATGAGGTATGGGGCAAGGGATGATGTGTTGTAGGAAGGCAGGAAGTCTGCTATATTTTTTGCAGGAAATTTTTCAACTGAAAAACTTCATCTGATCATAAGGCCATGTTGTAAGGCCATGACTATGAATTGTAGTCAGTGAAGTACAAATACCTACATAGACAGCAATGATATTCTCTGCTACTTTTTCTAAAAACAAAGTTAATTTAAATTAAAAATTCATGCTGGGGACTTCCGGCAAAATGGCGCTCTAAGCAGAAGCACCATGCTATCCCTCCACAGCAAAGATCCGAAAAACTAAGACGAAAAGAGAAAACAACAATCCTGAAGCCCTAAAACATCAAATGAAGAGATAAAGAACTCAGGCAAGCACCAAATGGAGTGAGAAAACTGACAGAGAACAGAGAGCTAGGAGAGATTCATGCAGAGGTCCCCTACGAGCAAACGCAGCGTGGATCCGCCATCTCGGACTCCTATCGGAGACCAGCAAACAGGGGGTACGAGAAAGCAGATTCACAGAGCTTCCAGGGGGAGACAAAACAACTGATAATTTGCAATATACACTTTCCCACCCCCCACCCTTCTTCACCCCCACTCAGCCTCCTCTGCCTCCCGCGGCCACAATCTCTTGTCCGGGAAACACCGCCTGCTTGGATTCCACACACCCAAATGGGCCGGCTCTCTGAGTGCCATTTGTTGGCTGCTGGTGTTGCTTTTTTC